>NW_027509186.1:28180000-28780000 GCF_051911475.1 Siphateles boraxobius | reverse complement strand
AGTGCCACTGACAAATCCTCTCCCATTGCCTCATGGGATAATAAAGTGTCCTTCGGTTGCGCACTTCAGAATTTCGCTGGAATTAATAGGTCATCCGGGTACTTTTTGCCTAATGTTTTATGAATACTTAGACATGAGCCCATACTTGGCTCACACACTGTTTTTTGCCTACTATATAGTATGGAACTAGGCATATTAGGGCACAGGGATCACCTCCTCCGCATGTGTGAGCTGTTCATACAGAGTACAGTTAGAAAGTTTTGGCTGTGTATATAGTATTGCACAAACGTTGCTGATGTACGCAACTCGCACTGTACGCGTACCCTAGCATACACATAAAAACCAGAGTATACTTTAAACTTAAGGTGGAATCTTAACTGTCATGGAAGCAACTGATTTAGAAACCTCTTCATAGGCAGCAATACAAAGCACAGCACAAGTAGTGAGAGACTCAATTCACAATTGACGTTAGTATGCTGCTAAGCTAACAACACAATACTGAAATGCGTATAAAAATACTTAGAATGGACAGACGTTTGCTACTTTTAATGTGATTTTAAACCATTCAAGTGCAAGAAGTAAAAGAGAACTCAGTTCAGCAGTCGAGCTCTGTTTTCTGTGCTGCGCACACAAAAAAACAATTATCATATAGTGTGCGAATACTGAATTGAGTTTCTCATTCGCATCTTGTTGCGCTTGAATGGACAAATACACACAAAGTTATGTCAAAATATCCTCGTAAACAGTCACACAGTTCCTTGTGTAACCATTCTTTTGGCTGATGATTTTTGTTCATGGTAGTCAGCTGCAACAAAAAGTTTTGCATAAGACAAAATAATATGATTGATATCTAAATATTTAACTTTTTTTTTTTTTTCCTATTTTGAATCGAAACTGGGAATCGTTAAGAATCGGAATCGATTAGCAGAATCGGAATTGGAATCACTAAAAAAAAAAAATGATACCCAACCCTAATAGAGACCAAGTGTTGTTTTAAACTTTGAGTTTCATTGTATGGACAAAAACAGTTGAAACATTCTTCAAAATGTATATCTTCCTCTGTATTCTGCTGAAGATAGACACTCATACAGGTTTGGAACAGCGTCAGGGTGAGTCAATTAAGGCAGAATTTTCTACTTAGGCAGATCACTATGTTTTGGAACAGAGCAACTATGTGGAGCTTATGTTAAAGCATGTGGATTACTGTATCTGACTGCTGTTATAGAGAGACGGTGTGCTTTAGAAAACTGCCAGAGTCCAGAGGCAGTGTTAATAGAACGTGGAAAAATGTGTTTTTGCGTGTGTGTAGAGATGAGAGAGAGGAAGACTGAGCAAGACAGAACTGGATGGGAATCTAACTGGCACAAGCTGGGGGAAGCAGCTGTAGCAGACCTGATTCAATTCATCCTCCAGTTATTTTGCCAGTCTGAATTAAGATGAGACCAAGCAACTCTGCCTCCATCTCCTGCCTACTGCCTCCTTTTTCTGCCTCCCTCTCTCTCTCTATCTCTCTCTCTCTCTCCATTTTCTGACTCAAGGCCATTTTCTTGATGTTTCATTTGTGAATTTTCTGTCTCATTTGCCTTTATGTTTTGTTGCCCTTCATCATTTCATCTTTACCAACCTTTCCTTCCTCTTCACTGCATGCTGCCACATCTCACAAGGTGGCAAAGGCAGGCTGTTTTATGTCCGCTGCTTTGCATAGTGTGTGTGAATACTTCAAAAAGACATTTTAAGTCATTACTATGATTCTGCCATTAGATTAATGGGGATTATATAGCTAAAAAAAAAAAAGCAGCCGCTTAACATTTATATAATTGAAACATGAACATTCAAACGTTTTAAAAAGGAGAGACTACTACATTTCATAACTGAAGTGATTGATTTAGGCAAATTTGGCATTTAATATTCATGTATTTGGCAGACACTTTTATTCAAAACAACCTATAATGCATTTAAGCAGAACATTGTATCAGTAGCTACTAGTATTACCTGAATATCGAACTTGCGTCATCCTCTACAAGTTGAGCGGCAAGAATTTTGAGACTAAATTTAGGTGATGTGCCATCATCTCAGACTATAGAAAAATGGTGTAAAATAGAGGTAAAAAATAGGAGCTTTTGAATGTGGTGTATTAATTAGTCCACATGCTTTACCACAATAATTTGTGGCACCAATGCTTGTGACGTTAATTTGATTTGTGACTTTTACCGATCCTGTTCCCACACATCTCCTTTCCTCTCTCTCACTGTCTATATCAATAAAAAATAAAAATAAAAAGATTAAAATAATCAAATTTACTTACAGCTACACAAAATAATTATGTATTATGCACATGCAAACAGGATCCAAAATGACTGTTTTACCATACCTGTGAATGGCGAATAAAATGAGATAATTTCCAGTTTTTTTTTTTTTGCATATTTGTGACAAATCTTCTAATCCATTTGTTAATCCACCAACGCTAAATTACGAGGAACAAAATCCCAATGTGTTGTTTTTTGTGTCCCTGTTTTAGTGATTATGACAGTGTCCATCTCTCAGTAGAACTGCACCTGTCACAAAAATCAGGATTTCATTCTTCACGTTTTCTTTTTGCGGATTAACATTAAAAAAATAAATTCCACTTATGTGGCTATAATTCTTACAGATGTAGAAATGCATTATGCAACAGTATTATGCAAAAGTCTCCAGCCAAGTAATTTGTTTCATTTACTCTCCAAAGCTGTTTTTACTCACTTGGCGAGTGTTAAGTTTGGCCCTGATCATCAGTCCCATATGTTAATGCACAGTAACATTTTATTTTCAGGAACTTATTTAAGTAACATAAGGGGCTTTCGCACGAGAGGAACCTTTTCATAGTTCCTAGAACTAATGGGGGAAGTACCTGCTTTTTGGTGTGTTCAGGAACTGGGAACTGGGAATTTTAGTTCTAAGATAGGGATGGGCGTATCGATACTGAGGTATCGATATATTGATACTGATGTGAGTATTACATTCCAAAGAGCGACCATTATCAGCCCCACTGTGGAAAATGAAACCGTAACCGTACCGGCTGGCCCGGATCGACACGGAATAGAACGGTTACGCAATGAGAATCGTTCAGCCCGATGGTGGACAAGCGGCTTTTGAGGGGACCAAGCGAAACACAATTGGGCATCAACCACACGGCAAACACTAATACTTTTTCATATACTGTCTACATTCTTTGTTTAGCAGTTCTATCTAATAACGTATTAGACAGGACTGTTAAACAAATAAAAAACTAATGAAGAAACCAGAAAAATTGCCCTACGGGAACATTTATTTCTCAGGGAATCACCCTAGTGGCTAGTTCCAGAACTAAGTTCCTAGAACTACTCGGTGCGAAAGCCCCAATAGTTATGTATTCAGTCTGTCAACGTTCATTTCCTGTGTGGTGTTATGAGAACACCTGTGCTCGTATAAGATTGACAGGGCCTGTGTCTGTCAGGAGAAAGCTGTCTTCTCTGATCCTCTCAGCAGATGTTTGCTGCCTTCTTGCCTAACATTTTCCCAACATACCAGGGATCAAAGCCACGGCATGAGTGACTTAACGCCTGAAGATTACGACTGACCACACACATCTGCTGTTTTTACACTCATCACACAAGTGTACACGATGAGCGGTCATGTGCATGAGAGCTTTTACCAAGCCCAACAACAAAATGCCTACTGGATGAGTCAAACGCATCCTCGTTCACTGGATCATCTCAAATGTGAACATTAAAAACATTAAAAACAGGAAATGGTGAGGTTTAATTCTGTGGCTTTTAAAGGGATAATTTGCCCAAAAATTAAAATCATATCAGATAATCACTCTCATGTCATTCCAAACCCATAAGACTTTTGTTCATCTTTAGAATGCTTGAGATTCCATTTACCAAATAGGTACAAATATGTGAATAAAATCCTAAATTATACCTGTTCATCATATAAAGTGATCATGTCTTTTCAGACGACTTGGATTAACTGCTCAATTAAATTTTCAACTGCTCAAAATTTATTTTACGATCTTTTTATGACGGTTTGGGTGAATACTTCCAATAAAAATTAAAATTTGTGTTCTGAAGATTTACAAAAGCTGTATTGGTTTGGACAGACATAAAGGGAGATTAATTGAAGACAGAATTTTCTTTTTTGGGTGAACTAACCCTTTAAATGGACAATTCTGTCATATTTTATGTGGTTCCAAACCTGGATAAATTTCTTTCTTCTGTGGAGCACTGTGGAGACGTATTTTTTGTCCAAAGAATGAAAGTCAATAGGGTGCAAAATAATATTCCCATTGGACCTAATTGACTTTCATTGTATGGACAACTAAATACTGAGACATTTTTTAAAAATATCTTCTGTCCCTTTAAGGCTCCAGAATTGCATTCTACATAGAAGCATTTCTTTAACTCGTTATTTCAGTCCCCAAAACTGACATGCATACATACATACATACAATATATTATGTCGCATGGGAATTGTCACCTGCAGAAGCGTTCAGTAGCTCCATTAGCCCAGAGCACTTTTCCACACACAATTATTCTCCTCCGGTTTTCGTGATCTTTGTCGGCTTCTCGTCATAAGCTGTTATTTGTGTAGGAGCTTGTAGCCCCATCAGAAAAAAATGTGAAAATGGAGAAACAACACGAATGAGTCAGATCTCGTGCTTTTCTCCCTGTTTCCCTTTCACGCTCTCATACGCCTTCTCTCACTTGAATCTGGTGTGCAAACCTACTGTGAAGTTTCTGAACAGCAGGGTAGCGGTCGGGTTATCTAAACAAAGACACACAGCTCTGAGCCCAGCGCCGTACTAAAAAGTGGGTGGGAAATGGCTGCTGGATAACGCTGGTGGTTCTGTTTGGCTTACAGAGCGATAAACCAAGCAATAGCCACCTCAAACATTGCAGTTAAAAGCAGATGTTTTTCGATACCGTTCATCCGCCGCTGTCCCAGCATGAGCCACGGACTCCAGCATCGGAATCTACTTGGCGGTCACAACTAATTACTTGCTTTAATCTGGGCTGAGTGGAGACTCTATATGTTTTAATCCAACGGCTCTCACACTAATGTGGAAATCACAGAGCTGATGAGCCACAGAAGACAGCACTTAACTGATAAGTGATTTAAAATACTGGAAAAAGCACTTCATTTTTTCATATAGTGGGTTATTCATAGATGCTATTTGGTGAGGGTTATATTCAATCAAACCAAGTTTAAGTAGGAGTCGTAATTGTTAGAGACACCCACAGGAATGACAAATCACTAATGATGTGTCTTCAACATCACAATTGCTAGAAAGCTTTGATTAAAAAAATAATTGAAAGGTGTTTCACACAAAACAGCTGCAAAGTATCATGCCAGTAAATTAGGCCAAATTTCGGCAGTCTGCTGTAGCCTTTTGGATTGGAAACTGATTTTAGGGTGTTGTTACCTGTTGTTACCATTAGCATAGTTCCTTTAGTGAATCAGGTGCTAAAACAACACAGTGTTTGCAAATAAATGACTCCCCCTGAGACGTTTGCTTGTCTTCTACTTCACAGATGTTTCTGAGAAAAATGCCTTACCTCTTCTAGAACTTTCAGAATATTTCTGAAATCTTCAATAATCTCCAATTCATAATATTTCTTATGAAATTCTATGCTGTCCATGTTAATTGTATAGCTTTGGACCTTTACTGAATATCAACAATTGTCTCACTTGTTTATATTTTAATTTTTATTTAATTTTTTCTGATATATACCACCGTTCAAATGTTTGGGGTTTAGGAAGTAGGGTTTTTTTCTGAATACTTTTATGTAGCAGGAATGTATTCAATTGTAACGATTTTTACAATATTTTATGTTTTTAATCCTTACCAAGGCTGAATTTATTTGATCAATAAATACAATAAAAACTGGAATATTAACAGTAATAACATTGCAATTTAAAATAAACTTTATTCCTATTTAAATATATTTTAAAATGTAATTTATTCCTGTAATATAAAGAACAGCATTTTTTTTAAATAGAAATCTTTTGTACAATTATAAATGTCTTATAAATATCAGTTTAATGCATTCTTGCTGAATAGAATTATTAATTTCTTTTAAAAAATAGTACTCACCCCAAACTTTTCAACGATAGTGTATGTTTGTTGCTTAAACAAAATATCTTTAATATCTCTTTGATTTAGTAGATTTGTGCTGGCTTCACATGCTATCGGAAATTTTCTACTTCCCACTTTTAAAATTGTGATTACGAGCTTGTTGCATTCAAGTGCTTTGTTTTATGAAAGAACAGGAATCATGGAGGACACCATGTTTATTCTTGCCTACTTATTAGGACATTCATTGACAATCATATAAACATTCATTGGTATTTAGATTTAGATTAAGATAACCAAACTGACAATTCTGGAATTTCGGTCAAACACATGCTATTTTACATGCAGGGTATAAAACATACAATATGCTTTCAAATGATTATTCATATATGTAAATATGCACTACTTTAACAATAAGACAAGGTGATGTAGCTGTTGTGGAAAAAAATAGTAAAGAATAGCAGTCACAGCAGCAATCGTTTTCCCCTCCGCCATGTTTAAAATGTTTGGCCCACCCAACTCGGGGAACTTGGGTATCAAAATTATCCCCAAGTTTCCAAGTGGTAAATACGAATTGAGAGAGCATTCGTGTCTAATTTTTAACTAGGAAACTTGTATTGTGATAATTCCGGTAGCACGTGAAGGGCAGCATTAGTCTACAGGACAATACACTTTTCCTCTGTCCGTGCCATAGTGGATGGTGCATGTGTGCACCTGTAGTTCTTAGCAGCTTGTGTTATTTTGTCAACACCATTTGCCATTATTTTTTTGTCCTTCCTCCAATATCTGTATAAAAAAAGGTAGCAAAAATGAAAAACACACAGGAAAATCATAAAGCATTTGCAAATTCTCTAACCAGTCCCATTCGGTTCTCTATGGTCTCAGTTCCTCCGCAGATTGATGTACGTCCCCTGGATCAAGTCGCTGTTCAAGGACGGACCGTTACTTTTCAGTGTGGCACCCAGGGAAACCCCCTTCCTGCAGTTTTCTGGCAGAAAGAAGGCAGTCAGGTGAGTGTGCAACTTATGCTTCCTACCTACAATATCTAACTACCAAACAGCTGCTGAAAATTCAGCTTTGCCATCACACGAATAAATTACTGTTTTTTTGATTCAATAAATGCTGCCTTGGTGAGCTTAAGAAAAAAAATCTTTTAAAGGGTACTGTATGTACAGTATAGAATATATTACCCTTTGAAATTCATTCCGTATATAGTCAAGCACTTCAAGTACACAATCTTTTGTACATGATTTTAGACGCAGCTTATGAGATTGATCAGCATTGTCAGTCAATAATCCAATACTTCTCTGTATGTCATGCGTGGGTTTAAAGAGCCTGATTGAGATCAAAGGCAGATCTCTTCATATAAAGATGTTTTATTTGCATCTCAGAGCATGTTTATCTTGTGACTCATTAACTTTGCCAGAGCTTGAAAACAAGTCTAGAGCCTCTCGATGATTATATTTACCCTTGTTGATGCTGATTAGTTGTGTATTGCTGATTGCATTGAAGAGATGATTCAGAGCGTTGGATTGTTGGAACCGGGTCCTTTGACAACGCAGCATGTTTTCAGAGCCATTATGGGAAACCACCGGTGAGAGTTGGGCCTCCTAAGAGGAAAAAGAAGAGACTCGTGAAAGAGTAGGAAGAGAAAATTTGACACAGAGGAACATCAGGTGTCAGAGCAGCTCCCACAAGCCAGCAAAAGCGTAGCATTCAGTGTAATGGCAGTCAGGAGCTTGTTTCCACTCTAAAAATAGACCTCCGTCAGTGCAGCGGAGAGCTAAAGACCACTCAGCCTTGATGGCTCACATCATTTTTGAGTGATTTGGGGTGGTGCCTGTGCAATGGATTTTATAGCACGTCCCCTGTGTTCACGTTTGTAAACCATTTGCAGCTGTGTTCCAGATTACGCTGTGGCCTTTTCACCTTGGTCCATTACTTGCCAAGTTTAAGCCTCTTAAGAGAAGTGGATGGATTCCCCATCATGCATATACCCCGAGTTAACCTAACTGAAGTTCCACAAAGGAGCAAGCAGCTTCGGTCAGCGCATTAAACTGCCAGAAAGACACATGACCAAGCACTCAAATCAGCTGATGTGCAGTGGGGATGGAGATGAGATCTTTAATCGTCACCATATTCAATGCCTTTTACTTTTTAGATTTGTTCATGTATGTTAGTCAGCAGCATCATAATTTAATAACACACAGGGCCATAGCTTGGGTACCCGTGGCCCCGGCTCGGGTTGTTGCTGTGTAGGGGTTCCCCTCAGTTGAAATCACGTTTTTAGGGGGATGGTGGTGTTAGGATAATCGTCACCACCTTTCACCCCTCTAGCGATGACCCTGGTAACACATCAGAAGATTCAATGGCTAATATAAACTAAGAATGAAAATACTTTTACAGCATTTAGGTATTGTGGCTAATGTGAATTTTTGCATACAACTGTTTTCAACATTGATAATAATAAGAAATGTTTCTTGAGCATCAAATCAGAATATTAGAATGAAGGATCATGTGACACTGAAGATTCAGCTTTACCATCATAGACAGGAATAAATTACATTTTGAAATATATTCAAATAGAAAATTACAATCATTTTTCAGTTTTAATAATATTTCACAATATTACGGTTTTACTGTATATTTGAGACTTCTTTCAAAAACATTAAAAGTTTTTGCCAAAACCCCAAACTTTTCAACGGCACGGTATGATTTGTATTATGTAAATGTATTATGACATGAGTGAACATAAATTAAAATTGAACAATTATTTATTTATAAATGAATATTAACCTAGATTAATAAATGCTTTAAAAAAGATTGTGTATTGTTTGATCATGATGCACAAACTGATGTTAATGAATTGAGTCTTAAAGTATAGGAACAAATTAAATTTGATCATTTAATCATTAAAATGATTAAACTCCGAATTATGTTAATGTTATGGCTGATGAATGATAAATGGTGGATATTAAAATAATTGAAATTTATTGTAAATATATACAATTATACAATTATTTTCATGCTATTGCCAGTTCTATTTTTTTCTTTGTCTGAATAAATGAAAAATAAACCAAAATGAATTAATTTAAATGCTATAAGTGCTTTAGGCATCACAACATTATGTACAGTATGAAAAAAATATATTATTTTGACATTTGTAAAGATTACATTTAACAGTACATTAACAGCTATTAAATTCATTATTAGTGCTTTCAAATATTAACGTTTTAAGTGACCGTTGGGTGACAAATATAATCTAAATGTAAAATCAGAGGAAATGAGAATAAACAATTAATTACAATAAATTCAAACTCTTTCACTTCAAAAGAACAAAGACAATCCTGTTTTCCATGGCCATGTGTAACTTGTAAAACAGACTTTCAATCCCTCTGAACACTGGGTATTTTGCCCACGGTGTGGTGTGAACTCAAGAGTCTGTCCTCTGGTGTAGATGCTGCTTTTCCCCGGCCAACCTCCTTCCAAGTCGGGCCGTTATTCTGTGTCCATGAGTGGAGAGCTGTCCATCTCTGATGTTCACTCTGAGGACTCAGGCCACTATATCTGCCAGGCCATCAGCGTGGCAGGAAGTGTCATCGCCAAGGCTCTGCTGGAAGTGGAAGCTGGTGAGTATCTGGGATTACTGTTCATCCCACCCAGCAAATGGCGTCTCCGGAGATAATTGTGAAGAAAACCCCTAGTATTAACAAACTGCCTGAGCGTGAACGCACACAGTGTACACAGCTCTCAATTTTGATGTGTGTATTACTTAAATCATGAAGCCTGTTTTTAATTAATGGTGCTTTTCAGGATAACTAAAAGTGAAATGTACTTAAAAACCTATTTTTAAAAACTTTGCAGTATCTCGTAATTCACCCTCCTAAAAATATATATTTTTAATAAACAAGTTGACGATTTTTTTACTGCGTATTTTTGTCTTGTTTTCAAGTCTAAACAATAAATCTAAACTTATCTAAACAATCTTAAATCAAGATACGTTTACTTGAGAAGCAAAATTACATTTTCTAAAAAAAAAAATATCTGCCAATATCTTTTTTACCCCACTGACTGATTTTTTTCTTCTTGTTTTAAGTATAAACATGCTTAATTTTGATGACTTTTTCAAAAAACAAGACTTAGGGCCAAATTTACTAACAGCTTGCATCAGTGCAAACCCTCTTTTGGTGTTAAAAATGACAGGATTTACTAAAGAAACGCTGTGAAATGTTTGCAATGAAAAGGCATGGACAGTTATTTTTGTGGGTGTCCTTAACACAAATGCATTTGTAGAAGTTTATCTTTCAGACAAAAAAATGATAGAAGAAGAGTACTTTAATTATGCAACTTGATTTACTAAGGTTTGGCGCTAGTCAGTTTACTGGTATTTGTGTCATTATTTAATGCCCCGAAAAAACATGTCTTAACCCAATTTCGCCTGTGTTGTTAGTAGATCACATCACACGCTCCTGATTTTCATCGGCTCTGCTTGTTTGCGATCCTACGCAGATTTGCGCTGCTCTTGATAGATTGCATTGGTCATTATGGAAATGATCCGGTTGTGTCTGTGTTCTTTAATTTGCACATTGTCAGTAGATCACTCGCAGAACTTTCAACTCCCATGGGTGCTTTTATGGGATTTGCCCTGTTTAGTAAATCTGGCCCTTAATATCTTTAGTAATTTTGCCTCTCAAGTATATGTATCTTGATTCAAGAATGTTTAGATATTTTTACTAGAAAACAAGACAAATGTGCAAAGTAAGAAACACAGTGTAGTCTTCTAGTCTACCATCCTGACCCATCACCCCAATTCCAGAATCTTCTTTGCCATTGTGTTCTCAAAGTGTGATTAACTCTGACTGCCAGTTGTGCTTCCCTAGCCGTACGAGTAAGTAAGGCTGATCTTTGAATGCCAGAGGCACTATTAGACAACTGAACAGATGCAAACACACTCCTCACAAACACACTCTGCTGTTTATCCTCCAGGCCCATCAGATCTCGTCCCTCCAATTATCCGACAGGGTCCAGCCAACCAGACGCTCGCTATAGGCTCCAGCGCCCTACTCCAGTGCCATGTGATGGGCAGGCCAATCCCCAGCGTCAGGTGGGAGAAGGACGGGCAAAGCGTTCTGAGCGATGACATTCACATAAGCCTAATGGAAAACGGCACTTTACACATCAGCGGTGTGAAGGTATTTGACAGACTCTTCAGACAAAGATGTGAATTGTTTGCTTTGATTAGGGCTGTTAAAGGCAAAATCTCCCTGGACAGAGAGGCTCTGAGAAAACATTTCAAACTGAGTGAGACGTTCACAAGCACACCTGAAATAATGGTGTCCACTTGAGCGTTTCTTATACTCGAGGCAGGGTTTCCATCAACGCATGCAAAACACATTTAGCCATGCAATGTTCATAAATCAATAACCAACAGATTTGATCGCTCTGAGAAGCTCTGCGTACATTTAGCTCAAGTGTAATTACGCACACAAAATTACGCTGATAAAGTGGAAGTGACACTAATCTGCAGTTTCCTTCCAAGATCGGAGTAAAGAGTAAGATTTGTTTTAATTGATTCTGGCATTCATTCATCAAGTAGATTCAGTGGAAAAATAGCTGAGGACTTAAAGCTCTGGGTTCCATACATCTGACCAAGCAGCCAAATCGGTCATGTCATGATATAGTGTTTGACATAATAGATATATTAGCCTATCAAATAATCAGATATAGGACTGAAATATTTAATTTGCAAATATAACTTTGTGGAGCTCTTTTGAATGTTAAAGCAGCCTATCATACATCATATATCATAACATATAACGTATCATACCTGTATATCACAACGTATAAGAAAGGTTGTGTGCCATTCAGAAGTGGTAGTAATAATAATTATATTATATTATTATTAAAAAACAATAGTTTTTAACTTTTTTGTACTTCATACACATAGCATGGATTATGGATTAGTTCCAGAAACATTTTATCATTTATATTAACATTTATATTAGTTATTAATATTTAAATATTATTGTGTTTAAGTATATGTGCATTTTATTAAATAAATTTACTTTCATTCTTATTGACTAGAGTGGAGCAAAACACAATTTCCCATTATGCGCTAATTTAGTCAAAATTTTACTCAAAAGTCAAAAATAGTCATAAGTTATGCCTATTTATTTTGTAATTTGTTGCAGTGTATGATTTTACGTTTTAAAACTAATGAAAGTGAAGAATGTGTTTCACTGTATGAAAATGCCTAATTAGAGAAAAATGTATTCCACCTTTCAGGGTATATAGTAAATACCTATAGGCATAATTCGTTTTTCAACATTCTTGTGTTGAACTATTGATATTCCTCTGTCTCCGTGTTAATTGCAATTCCAACTCCTTTTCCTGTTGTTCTAATTCAAATTTCTGTAGCATGTCGCCAGTTCTATTCAAATTCATAGTGAAAGGGAGCTAGTTCTTAAATTCATAGTTTTGTTCAATGCTGACATTAAATAATGTTCAAAAGACTTTGTCATTCAAAAGTTATTTTAAGTAAGAGATGCAGCTGTGTATCGTACAGCTTTTATTTGCTTTGGGTTTCAAAAACATTCCAATGAACTGAATGCCATCTGTGGTACCAGGTCTGTATATCTTAATTGAGACATTTGACAGATTACACTGCAGTATGCAGAATATAAAACAGGCGTTGAGAATGTCAAAAATGATCTCAGTGGAGTTCTAACATTCACGACCTCTAACTAACTGAAAACAAACTGATCGGCTGAAACAATACATTTGATCCGCATCAGAACTTCTTCAGAAACATTGCATGCTCGCAATTATCTTTGTCGTCTTTCAGTGATGACTTTGTCTTCTCTGTTGCTAGGAGACCGACTCAGGAATGTACACCTGTGTTGCATCCAGTTCCACTGGTGAGACAAGTTGGAGTGGGACCGTGACAGTGAAAGGTAGCATACAAGCATTCTTCACTGTAACACAGCTCTTTAATAGACTTGACTGAAAAGGATGACACTTCAAGGAACACATTGTACTGATGATTTCAATGTGCAGTCAAACGTCCTTGGACATGAATGCACCCTTGACGGAATAGTCAGGCAGTCACATTTGACTCTGTTTCTTGTGTTTAGCGACTGGAACGTCCTCTGTCCCGCGGGTCTCGCAGTCCCTGCAGCTGCCTGGTCCTCCACAGAAGCCCGTGGTAACCGATGTGACCTCAAATAGCGTCACTCTCACTTGGCAGCCCAACCCACATGAGGGCGGAGCTGCTGTCACTTCCTACATCATCGAGGCTTTCAGGTTTATATGATGCAATTAACACAAACGTACTACTTTTTAATAGCTTTTCATTTTTTTCCCTAATTTAAAGGGCTCAAAAATATATATAATTTATATAATATTATATTATATTTTTATTTTATTGACCCTTTTTCGCTTTATCCACCAAGGAGTCCCCCTGGCGGGTTTAAAAGTAGAAATGTGCAGCTTTCTTTTTTTTCCATAGAAATGTGTTATTTGAGCTATGATATATAAATCATCCTTTTGAGTTTTTTTGAATACTTTTCTAGGTGGACAAACTTCTGGATATGTAATTCCTATTGGATTTTTTTCTCAGTGTAAACAACCCTTCTCTAGTCTCTTCATGAGACGGTTTATTCCAGTGCAAGACATTGCCCTGTTGACTTCCATTGTAATGCATTACTATACACACTTTCAGTGTCAGAAATCCAATTTTCCATTAACGGACAATATTGGCCCCCTGGATTTGATTTTCAAGGGCATTTTTTTTCTTCCCTTTATGAGGTTGTGTTTATTTTTAACCATATAAAATCACTCTGTCATCTTTTTATGTTTTATAATTGGATGTTAGGGTGTCACCAGTAAAACTAAATCAATATGAACTCGTATTTTCTGTCATATTACAGATAACTAGGCCTAGAATAAAATTGTAAGAGCTATATCAGATGTTACAAACGAGAAAAACAGAGGAACTCATTACGGAGCATTTCTTGCCCCTGTTTTTTTTATTCAGGGGCATTTTTTCCTCTGAGCCACCTTTAATTTCTCACCATGCATGCATTATGTATGATTTTTGCTTGTGTTTACAAAGTGAGGGCCGAGATTGGTGGTAATCAAAAGCATGTCAAAGATGCTCTCGATACAGCTTAACTTGTACTGAGCCTGGAACATTCCTCTACTGCAAATTTTACTCTACTGCAAATTTTGCACTTTTATCTCATATTCGGAAATGCATTCAATCAGTTCCTGCATGGATTTAAAGTCTCCGGCACTGCTGCATATTTAAAAGAAATATAAGGGGAATGGGGTTCTACACCCTCTCCAGTGACTTGATGGGTTGAGTGAGTGGCAGACGTTCTCATTATTGTGCCGGGGTAAGTTGGAGGCGTCATTCAGAGTGTCAGAGCGGAAGGAAGTTTATGGTGAAGAGAGAGTGAAGCAATGCTCTCTTCCAGGCTGGATGTTCCCTGGGGTTGCATTTAGAATTCAGCAGAACTTGTCCCTCTAGGCTCTGTAGAGGTCAGATGAACAGAAGGTTCTATTATTGTCCCGCCAGGAGAGCAGCAGGGAGGCAGAGAGTAGAGGCCTAGTCATAATTTAGCTCTGCTCTGACATCTTGTTAAGGAGACACTCAGATTTATGTTGCAGCTCGCTATGTTGAGAGGTCAGGGTCGTGTGCACAGTCCGAGAAGTCAAGTGGGCAGCCCTTATGTGCTCACGGTGCATGGAGACGAGGCCAGATCCTCTCCATTGTCCTTCACCCGGCCTCATGCTAATTTTTTCTCAACAAAGGCCAATGTGTCCAATTCAGTTTGATAGTGAAGCTTTTAGGATCGGTGTTGGTTAGTAACTAAATAAATGCTACATTTTTCATTTGCATGACAATAGCTCAGCTTTTTTTTTAAATACTGCAGGTTTTCTAGTAACATGCTATTTTTCCGACAAGTAGCGGTGTAGCATGACTGTGTTTATATTCTACACACAGCCTTGCAACCGACCAAGCTGAGGGAATAAACAAGGACTCTACTAGAACGTATCTATCTCTCAAAGTGTGTTGGGAAGTCAGATTCGTTTAGAGAGTCAGTTCTTTCAGATGGTTCATTTTAATGAACTGGTTCAAAACCATAACATAAATACCGTTATTTAACACTGTTATTCAGCTGTCTGTATGCTATACGGCTGTTGTTTAGTTTTATTAGTTCAGTGTTTAATATAAATGTATGTATTAAGTTTTAAAGTTATATCATTTCTTAATTGATAAATACTGCTCTTTTTAACTGTCTTAATAATAGATTTGTATATTATATTTTAACTTTGGGTGTCTGGAAGATTGCTGAAAAAGTCTCTTATGCCCTGAGTTTGTTTGATTAAAAATACTAAGATTAAAATTTTTATATATTTCTTTTTTAAATATTATTTATTCCTGTGATGGTAAAGCTGAATATTCAGCTTCATTACTCCAGTCTTCAGTGTCACATGATCCTTCAGAAATCATTCTAATATGCTGATTTGGTGCTCAAGAAACATTATTATTATCAATGTTGAAAATGGTTGGGAAATATTAACAACTTATGACTTTATGATTAATTATGAATATTTGGGTCAGTTAATTGGATTAACTTGATGTTGCTAAAAAAAATTTTTTTTCATTTTATTAGAGGATAACCCCTTGAGATGGAACATCTCATTTTCGAGGGGGTCCTCAAGATAACACCAAACACTTACACATTCGCACATATTAAAGCTCTTCCTCACAACCAACCACCCCAACCTGTCCCACCTCTGTCCAAAGCATTTTCACATAAACAATATAGTATGACATTAAGATATTACAGGAGAGAACCATATTTGACGAAACCACAAAAACAAACAAATATAACCTACATATATAGATACCAATACAAAAATACATACCTATATACACATATGCACACAAACGTGCATGCACATACATAAATTCTTACTAAGGGCATTAAAGACTCATTTCATTAAAAAAAAAAAAGCTCATATACTAGGAAAACATATACATTGGTCACAAGGTTGCAAATAAGTTAAAAGGGCTGACTTAAAGAGTGGAAAGGAAGAGATGGACCTTACGGAACCAGGTAAACTGTTCCAATCTGAGGGGGCTTTGAATTTGAAAGCACGTCTTCCAATTTCTTTAGATATCTTTGGGACAGAAAAAAAGGGATGAAATTAATATTACAATCAATTAATCAGTTTGTCCAATGACCTCTTTTGATTATTCATTTATTCTAAGAAAAGGGTATTTTTCATGGCCACAGAAAAATAATTCTTTCTTAGCATGTACAGCGCTTAGAGCATGTAACAAGATCAATATCGTAAAATAAACTTTTTTGCAAGCAGAGGATCAGAACCAAATACATATTGTGCACAAGTTTTATTAACAAAATCACGAACACATAACTAACATACAAACAATTACACATACATGGGTAGATGGTAGATGACAGAATGAAACCGGAAATGAAATGAAGCTACGGAAAAGATTCATTGATCTATGGTTGCATGTGCAGCTGGATTGGTTGCTGATGAAGAAACTATGAAAGATTCTTGTAATACTAATATGTTGCGCAGCTATCAACATATCATATACACGATCATTTCAATCTTCAAAGTACCAATTTATAAAGACCAAACATGGTATAGGTGAGGTTACATTGACCGCTGGTTCTATTATAAAATACACAGTATATATATGTATAAAAAAATAATAATAGTATTAAAAGACACTACACAAGACAGTAAATTATAACACACAATGTCCTGAGATGCATGTTCATTTATAGATCAGTTTGTATATAAATGAATGCAGGAAGGTCTGTAGGTCTTTCCTGTGGCTTCCGTCTTGACCACATGACCACATTTTTCATAGCAATAAAGCCAACTTATCTGATCGTAGTCATGGTAACCAAGACCCTTTTTGCCCTTTTTGGGGGTATGGGACCATAGATCCCTGAGTGAGTTTTAAAGATTATTTGTTAAATATAAAAAAATAATTGTGTCTGATTTGTCTCAGTTGTCACAGCTGCTTAATATTTTTTGTGGAGATAATGGTACATTTCTTCAGGATTCTTTGATGAATAGAAAGTTAAAAAGAACAGCATTTATTTGGAACAGAAACATTATAAATGTCTTTACTGTCACATTTAATCAATTCTTACTGACCTCAAACCCCCACATTTATATCTGATAAAGCTCCCTAATATTGCTTCATTGTCTTTGGTAGTAGCTTGCAATGCAGCTAACTAATTTTTACTACTAAAGAGCAGCTTTAATATAGTTTAAATTATGAATAGTTTGACTTGACAAGCTACAGTTTCAAAGTAGCATCCCCAACACATAAGAGAATCACTAATATCACTATTCTTTGAATATGCATATCCTCTGTTGTATAATTGAACCCATACATAATTCTAATAACTTCTTTTTATGTGTACGGATGAGCTTCACAGTGATTTTAATACAGTTAAAGGGATGTTGTTAGGCACGATGCAAGGCACAGCGCAGCCTTGAATGATTTAGTCCTTTTATAAATCAATAGCAAAGATTAAAGAAACTAATTTTAAATAATTGCATTCAATACTGTACATCTAATATAGCTCTTTAGCCTAACTGTAAGCTGCAACTTGGCACATTAGTATAGAATTCAATTGATGTACAATCAACAGCTTTAAACATGGCTAATCCATTCTATTTTTAAAGCTGGAGAGGTGTTTTGTGAATTAATGTAGTGTTAATTTTGTGTCTTGTTCCAGTCAGTCAGTGGGCAGCACATGGCAAACTGTAGCTGACCTTGTGAGGCAGGAGAAGCACACAGTGTCTGGGCTTTACCCCAATACTGTGTACCTGTTCATCATCAGAGCGGTCAACTCCTACGGCCTGAGTGACCCCAGCCCCATCTCAGAGCCAGTCCGAACACAAGGTTTGAATAGTTTCTGATGTCATGTGTGTGTGTGTGTGTGTGTGATGGCTGATTTTATCATTTGTGCATATCTGCATGATATTTTGTACACATTTTCAGATGGCCCAGATGGTCAGGGAAAAGACCAGGCACATGTACAGATTGATTTAGGAGGGGTGAAGGTTCGTCTACAGACACTGGAAGTCTTGAGCCCTTCCAGTGTTCAGATCACATGGACTGTGAGTATGTGACGTGCTGTACGTATGTATGTGAAGTGAACATGCATTTTGAATCATTTTTACCAGGCTTAATATTTTGGTTACTATAGATCATTAATAGTATACATTTATAATATCAGCCATCATATTACTTATCTGCAGTAACATACAAATTATTATTCATGATTTGTTGTCACTGTCTGCCGAAATTGCCAATGAAACTGAATCTCCTGACCCGATATCATATGTATATGTATGATATTTCAGCTTGACCGGCACCCTCGCTACATTCAAGGCTACAGGCTGTATTACAGGCCTGTGGGGAGCGCATGGATGATCCAGGACATAAAAGCAGGTTCCCCACACACTGCTGTCCTAACAGAGCTACACAGAGGAAAAGAATACGAGCTCAAAATGAGACCGTATTATAACGAGTTCCAGGGGATTGACAGTGAAATAGCATTGGTTCGCACTCCTGATGAAGGTAAGACTTGTTTTGATACTCTAGTCTTTAGCTTTTACTTTGAATGACTTTTAATTTAACCTCTAACTTTTGCTGTAATGTTAATGTTTTGACATTTGCCCATCATATTTCTGTTTTTAGTGCTCAGCGGCCCTCCTCAGGGAGTCAGCGTGGTGCAGTTAAGCAAAAGTTCGACCGTGCGAGTGTCCTGGCAGCCTCCTCCCCCTGATTTGCAGGAAGAACTCATACTAGAGTACAGGGTGAGAACGGTGAAGCCTTTATGCAGACACCCTGTCTGTGGCCACTAGGTAAAATGGTAACACTGAAGTCTGGTTCTGTGTCATACAGGTGTGGTGTGTAGGAAACGAGTCTCAGCAGGTGGTCAACAGGACCGTGGATGGGGATATGCTGTGGGTGCTGTTGGACGGGCTGTTGCCCGAGTCAATGTATCGTGTACAGGTTGCAGCGGTGACAATTGCAGGAGTGGGCATTCATAGCCAACCTGTGTTCATCTTCCTGAGTGAGTATCGCCATCATTTCCACCAAAGAAAATCTAACTTAACCTAGTTGTTGTGTTTTGGAACATGGTAGCTGGTTTCTAGCTGGTTTAAGCTAGTCAACAAACTAGTTACCAGGTGGTCATAGTAGCTTAAGATGGCCAAGCAGCTGATGACCAGCTTGATTCAGCTAAAAATCAGCTTGATTCAGCTAATGACGGGCTTGTTTCAACTAATAATTAGACCCACTAAGAACCATTTTGGCTAGCTAATAACATCTCTGGCAGCTATTATCAGACTTGATTCAGCTAATAACCAGCTTGGCCAGCTAATACATTTCTTGAATGAATGAATGAACATCTTGACCATCTTATGACTGGCTTAATCCAACTAATAACAACTTTAGACACATACATTTTGGCTAGCTAATAGGCTACTTTGCCAGTTATTTACAGGCTTGATCCAACTACTAACCAGCTTGGCCAGCTAATTGCCAGATTGCAAGCTACAGTATTATCAAGCTAATCATTGACTTAATTCAGCTAATAACCAGCTATTAATCCTGCTACCATGTCCCAAACACAGCTACAAGTTTAAGATGGATTTTTACAGCAGGTTTAGGGAAAAAAAATACCACGCAACTCTGATGGTGACATTTATCCCATCTGACAGATTCTTATCTTAGCATTTACTCGTATTTTATTTTAAGCAAGCGAAAATGTTAAGGGATTTCCATGTTGGGTGTCAGTCGAAGATAGATTGAGTGAAATATATTTTGATCAAATGTTTCCTGTATAAGACAGGAAGTATTTACTCTTCTGTCTCTTTTCCAATTTAACATAATCCCTCTTATTCACTTTTTTCCATTTCCTCCTATCTTCTATCAGAAGTAGCAATAGATCAGTCCTTGTCAGCTGTGAAGGATGATAGTGTTAGCCTATCCGAGCAGATCACAGAGGTGGTCCGTCAGCCAGCCTTCATCGCTGGGATTGGTGTATCGTCCTGGATGGTTCTAATGGGCTTTAGCGCCTGGATCTACTGCAAACACAGAAGGAGGAAAGAACTTGGACACTATACTACTTCCTTTGCATACACGCCTGCAGGTACCTTCTGCTAGCACAAAACTAGCAGTGCACCATGTTTTCAAATGAGCTTTGTGATGATTTCTTTCTCTCATTTTGTTGCTTAGTTGCACTCTCTCATGGTGATGGGTCAGATCTTATAAATGGAAGGTCTGTATCATTAACATTCTATTCATCCAAGAATCCTGAAAAGTGTATCATGGTTTCCACCAAAAATATTACACATTTTTGTTTTAATAAGAAATGTTTCTTAAGCACCAGCATCAGTAAATTGGAAGGATTTCTGAAGGGTCATGTAACACTTTGCCATCACAGGAATAAATTACATTTGAAAATATTAAAATGTATAAATAATAATAAAATAAAATAAAACAGTTATTTTAAATTGTAAAAATTTCACAGTATTACTGTATTAAAAAATGAATGGTACTGTATGTGTAAATGTCTAATATAATTCAATGCGATTATCATTAAATGGGTCATATTATGGATTTATTTTATTATCGGATAAAAAGGGGAATATAGCATCTTACAAACACTGCAGCATAAAAAGTAGAACATGGAAAGCGATCACAAAAAAAGTATATTTAAAAAAACTTGACTAACATTAAAATTAATATTATCCCTTTAAAAATAATGTAATAATTAATTATTAATAATTAAATATTTAACAATTAATAATTAAATAAATAATTTAAGAAAACGATATAAAAATATATTATATTTTATGTATAATAATATTTATTACATTAAATATTTCCCTTTCCTGACAGGCCATGTTTGCTGGACTCCCACTTGGGTAGTTACCCTTGGCTGGCTGACTCGTGGCCCGCCAGCAACTTCTCTCGAAATGGAAAAGACTCAGTCAACTGCTGTGCAGGCAGACTTGAATCCAAAGATCAATACTACAACAGTAAGATCTCTGTCATGGGCGGTCCTCTACATTATGGTACTGTCACACATACAAATCATATCTCCCATAACTCATTAATCTGTATTCCAGCTTCAGGATTATCAAATTATCTGAACCAGAATGGGAAGTACAGCCCAGCCTCTAATGAAGGTGACATATACTGTACCATCAACCCAACCGATGCAGATGGGCATGACCTGTGCAGCCTGTACTCTCAGGGTCCAGACCCGTACACCAGCACACCTGTCCTCTCCAAAACTGACCTCTACAGTATGGAGCAGGACCTGGACCAGTGGAGCCTTCAGTCCAGCCACAGTGGAGCAGAATATGCAAAACTTCAATACCCAAGAGGCGAAAATGGTAGGGGCGACATTGATTTCAATCATGAAGGTTAAGGGATTAATCCTTTAGGTATTAGGCAGGAATTATGCAAACAGATTGGATCAACAAGTGCTGCAACAAATGCTGATGCTGAATTTTATGCAAATGGACTTGAGTTCGGCCTTGTGACTGTTTCATGCTATTTTACAGCTAAACTGACAAAGCAGAAGTCTCTGGGACAAACCTCCTCACCCCAGTGGTCTGATGTGTTGTCCCTACATTCAGCACAAAACAAGGAGGTTCAGAACACAGACAAAACACACAGGTAATAACCACCGCCATACTGTGGCAGGGTATTGGTAGACGTCCAAATAAACATGGTAGTTTCGGTAAATTTTTTTTTTTTTTTTAAACATGGTACTATTACATGTTCAAGCATGTCAAAAAACAAACGTGGCAAGTATGGCATTGCAATGGTATTTGTCCAAAACATGTCATAAAACCTTTGTGAATCCATGGTGCGTCCAAAAACTGTGGACAATTAAAAAATGTAAAAACATGCTAATACCATGTTAAATGTAAAAAAAAAAAAAAAACATGGCACCATGTCAAAAGATCATGGTATTTGTTCAAAAAATACCTTTCCAAACATTTCCAAACTCATGGTACCATGTCACAAAACATTATAATCATACAGTAGATATCCAAAAAAAACCATGATATTTCATTACCAAGGTGCATTTCCAAAACCATAATAACATGCCATAAAACCATTGTAATATTATGGTAAATGTCCAAAACATGGTATCATGCCAAAATGCCATGGTAGTACCATGGTGCCATGTCAAACGACCATGGTACTTGTTCAAAAAGCAATGTTAATACCATGGTACATTTTCTGGTACCATGATACAGCTCGTGGTACCATGTCAGAGTACATATCTAAAAAACATGGTATTACCATGGTGCATGCCCCAAACCATAGTATGACATTGTTTTTATGACATGGTACTATGGTGCATGTCCAATTGGTACTATGCTAAAAATGCTATGGTAATACCATGGTATTGCTGTGGCTTTTGAACATGTACCATGGTATTACCATAGAATTTTATTCCAAACACAAAGTACCATGTCAAAAAACATTATAATCCTATGGTACATATCTAAAAAAATAAAAATAAAAATATGGTATTACCATGGTGCATGTCCAAAACCATGGTGCCATGTCATAAAACTATTGTAGTACCTCTATACATGTCCAAAAACAAATGATAAAATACAATTTAAAAATAAAACATGATAATACCATGGCAAATGTCTGATAACCATGGTACCTTGTCATAATTCTATGGTAATAACATGGTATATGTCCAAACATCATGGTAATATCATGTTACTTTTTGATACTTTTTTCAGTCTGTCAGCCAAGTTCCAGAAGATTTCATAAGCTTATATATGTACTTTTCAGTAGCTGTCATTCTTCTTTTTTTTCTTCCTTTTTTTTTCTTCTTTTTGACACTTTTGGATATAATTCTCCTTCTCTGAAAAGTGACCCAGTATGGAACCTGTGCAACATGGTAAAATGTAGTCTGGGCGATAAATTGAGGTCTTATCTAATCTTATTTGATGTTTCAGCTCAAAGTGACAGGGGCTAATGATGTTAGCGCTTAGAGCCAAGCCTTTCTGGCTGTTTGAGAAGGGGCCGAGAGGCAGGTCACCAGACGTGGCTTCCCAGAATGAACCTTTAAGAATAGCCACGGCTTGGAATGAAGCAAATCCACGCATTCCAACCTTTGTCCTCAATGCTTTCTTCCTTTCACAGCATATTTTTATCATCACCCTCCATGAATGAAACTGCTTTGACAAATTTTTGATACGCTTTTTTACAATGCAGTCTTTTGTGCCCACATTGGATTCTCTTTGATATGATTTATTTTTATTTATTTTTCAAAGGACCACAGTCTGGTTTTATTTACCGCAGTCTTTTATCGTGTAATGAAATCTGTGTTTGATACATCAGGGGCCCTGAGTGTTTTGATATGTGTTCTTTTTATGTGCTTTTTTAGCCCTTGCTTAGTTTGTGTTTTTGTAGTATATTGAGTTTATAAATTTAACTAGCATCCTAATCAGTTTACATCCCTATAGCTCTGAGAAGGATGAAGAGTGGTGTCCTCCTCTGCCTGAGCGAACTTATCTGATCGAGGGTCTGGAGGACGCAGCCACTCTGCCTTTGAGAGGAGAGGAAACCAACAGGTCCACAACCTACAGTTTGCAGTCCACTGCAACTCTCACACCCTCCCCCAGCGAGGAGCAATACCCTGTTAACCCACGCCTGCAGCATCCAGACCTGCTGCCACGGTAAAAACACACATACACACATCAGGGCTCGAGAATATAAAGGAATTGTTTACCCTTAAAGTCAGCATGAAAAATAAGTTTCTTCTTCCATTGTGATGTATATCCAAGTAAAACGGCTTGTCAAACAAGAAAACAATTAGGGCTGGGCTTGATTTTGTCCATGGGGAATTGATTAGAGGGTTGTGGTTTGCTATTGGTAGATCTCATATGAGTGACAGGTTGTCCCGCCCTCACGCCAGTGAACACGTCATCAGAGAAGAGGTGTTGCTGCAAGAGGGAGGGGTTAAGTTATTTTGAATAATTATTACAAGGGCACATGAATTATAATAATGATGTGAATGGATAAATCATTTATAGTAAATACTGTAAAATTCAATAAAAAATTGAATTGTCCATTTTGATTTCATGATGACTTTAAAAAAAATCTCAGTTGCTGTTCATCTTCATGTCATGATTTTCATTCTTCTGTGGAACATACATTTTTGAAGAATATCCTGGCTGCATCCTAAAAAAGTCACCCTGAACGTTTTAAAAAAGTCTTCTGAAGTGATGTGAAATTTAAGATATTCATTAAGTTGACCAACCATATTTAACTTGACAGCTCAACATTATCAATGAATAATAATAAATGGATACAATACAGCAATTTTCTGAAGGATCATGTGACACTATAGACTGGAGTAATGATACTGAAAATTCAGCTTTGACATTTCAGAAATAAATTACATTTTAAAGTATATTCAAATAGAAAATAGTTCTAGTAGTTTAGGGATATATCACAATTGATACTGTTCTTGCTGTATTTTTGATCAAATAAATGCAGCCTTGGTGAACAAATGTTTTCTAAAACATCTTACTGAACCCAAACTTTTTAACAGAAGTATATACAGTGTAAGACTACACTGTTGTGTAGTGTAAAATAATGTTTATTAAATTATTTAAATACAAATTTTTTCTTGTTCTTTTTTTTCTGAGTTTACCATGTTTTGCAATGACATTAGCCTTAGAGTCTAAAATGGCATAAAACAAACAAAAAACAAAATTGTTAATGTGTTTTGTTCAACAGGAAAGCACAGTGTACACACAGTGCACAGTTTGCTCTCTCCAACCCAAAGCCGTTAACCAAGACAGAGTCTCTTATTGGCAGTGTTCCCCACCACAACGGCCCCTGGAGAGACATTGCAGGAATGGAGGAACTATTCTCCAACTACACAGGTACAAGTAGGCCCTTCAACACTGCAAAAATTACAGTTTTTATTACATTTATTGCTAATGATTACGGATGGAGAAAATAATCTTTGTTTTCTTACTGCTTTTAGGAGAATATACATCATTTACATCCTCAATTCAGAAGCCAAGGCCTAAGAAGAAATCTCATAGGGATGGCCTTGTGAGACGAGAAGTGTTGAAACCAGGCAGTAAGAACCCACAGTTAATAAATTATTGATTGAAAACAACTAAAGCAGTTGTGTCTCTAATCAGTGATAGAAAGTAACAAGGTGGTTTTACTTTGTTACTGTACTTAAGTACATTTTTCAAGTGTACTTTATTTTATTTTAGGAAACTTTTATTTTTACTTCACTACATTCCAAAGATTAATATAATATTTTTTACTTTACTACATTTCATAAAAGCATGTCGTTCCTCATTATTTTGATTTGAAGAAATCGTCACCCGAGACGCGATAGCGGTGTTCACAAATCATTACAAATGAATGATTCATTTGTAAATTTGGACTGATCCGATAACGCAAATTAATGCTCATAAATCTTCCCCGTCTCTGTAGCAGTTTCTAATAATGTGAAACTAGGATGTTTGTATAGTGTTCTTTTTAAAATGTTAACACATTTTGCCCTATCTGTTTTTATGTTTACATTTGTCAACACACATTTTGATTTCCCCATTTTTATTTTGCAAAATAAATAAACTTTCATCAATCAGTACTTTTAATACTTAAGTACATCAAAAGTCAAGTACTTTTGTACTTTTTCCCGAGTAAAATTGAAAAGGAGTACTTAATACTTTTACTAGAGGTATATTTTATTAGCCTATCTGTATTTTTACTCAAGTGCTTAATTTGTGTACTTTGTCCACCATTGTCTGTAATAATGGAGTGTATAAATGATCATTCACACTTTCGGTTTCTGCATGTGTGCAGACCTACCGCCTCCACCTGAGCCTCCTCTAACAGAGGACCCTCTCAAGCACCTGACAGACATAGTGGACAGTGTCGGGAGCAGGACGGCCCCGCACCACAGAGAGAGAAGATCAGACCGCAGAACAGCTGCACAGTGGAGCACGGAAGGTCAGACTACTGTTACTATTAAAAATCAGCCCCAAAACACCTACATAGCAATGCAATAAAATATAGGATGCAGTTTTTAAAATAAAACAAAAAATGGTTAAAAAAGTATTTTTTTTTAAAATATATATATTTTAAAAAAGTAACATTATAGGATCATGGATGGGAGTTAAGCACTGGCAAACATCACTCTAATTTTCTTCATAATGTGTGGTGACATAAAAATATTGTTCTGTGTTGCTTTTTTTTGTTTCTTGTATTTGACTGTTGAATATTTTACTGCATAGACGAAGATTTGATCCAGTATTTCAAAGCAAACCTGCTGTCCAACGGTCAGATGTCCAGCCACTGTTCCCTCGTGAGAAGCTCTGCCTCTCAATCCTCCACAACCTTGCGTTCCTTGGGGGCTGGAAGGAGGAGAAATGAGGTTAGATGAGTTTGTCTTGTCTGGTCGCACATGGTCTGAATAAGTTCATTAGTCGATCACCACGCATGGGGGCCTTGGAGTGTTGTAGTAAATTAGCAATCGATAAGCTCCAGGACACTGAGGGTTCAGAGCTGGAAACACACTAAATGAATCCGGCAAATGATTACATTTCCACTCTTTTAAAGAACTGCAATGTCTCATGTAGTCTCAATGGTATTGATATTCCAATGAATATTAAAAATACGACCCATGTTTGTCTGTAAGAATATCACTGCATGTGCTTTCATATTCCAGGATTAGATTGCTTGGCAACAAAATGATGATTTTATGTCATTTTGGGCTTGTTTATTTTCAGAACATGATATGAGGAGAGGAAGTTGTCCTTGTGTCCTGTTGTTCACCGCTTGACATGCAACATACGCCATGCAGTGTATATGCCTCCACGCTCTGGTCCTTCACCCCTCTGACTTTTGTCTAGGTATATTTTTAGAAAACGTTTTTAAATGATCCATTGTTGTCCTACCTCTGTATGTATATATTTTTACAATGTTTTTTGTGTCAGGAAAAAGCATTCTGGATGGTGTGCTATTTTATTTATTATTATTTATTGTATTTATTAGTTAAAAAAAAATGTTTTAGATGAAAACTAAAACACAAATCTAAATTTTAGATGAACATGATGTTTGAATGTATCTGGTTCATACATGTATGCCTCAATGTCTACATGTGATAAAAAGCTGTTTCAACATTTTCGTGAAAAATATAGCAGATGTTATCAGGATATGTGAACAAACCATGCAATTATACATTAGTAAGCCTGTAGAATACCAGATGTTTCTTGTTGTAAATCCTCACTAGGACTGTCACCTTATTATCCTGTGCTCACTGAAGGGTTTTTCTTTTCTCCTGAAGAATGATTTGCACCATGTCAGACTGTTTTCCACAAATGCATCAATCATATGGAGATTGCATCCAAAACAATAAAATTCATGTTCTAAGACATGTTTTACATTACTGTTGCTGATATAGATTTCTTATTTTATTATTTTGTCAATAACTGTGCACTTGTGTGTGGAGAATGGAAAATGAATAATGTAAATCTCAGTCTAATTGAATTTAATTGGCTAAGCGGAATTACAGGAGCACTGATTCCGCTGATATCACTGATGGTGCGATCACTTTTACATTTGTACGTTGAAATTCCGTGGGCAAAGTATTTGTCTCAGTTGGAATTCATGTGATTCAAGTATGTTTCAATTTTTAACATGCAAATTCACCTCATTTACAAATATAAAACTGTTTGGTTTAGAAGTGAACTCTGATTAAGCTTTTTTTTTCATTATGGCTATTCATCGTTCAACTACTGACATTGAATTACTGCAAGTTACATCGATATGTCAGTAGGTGGCGACAAGCGGGCTGTCTTTTTAAATGAATCATTCAACCAGTTCTTCAAAAACACTGATGCATTCATGAACAAAACATGTCAATGTTGCATTTATGAGTGACTCATCATTTAATCATTCTTTCATGCCAAAGATGGTAAATTAGTAAAGATAGTATGCCAAAATGCAGTTCCCTTTCGAGGGAACTCGCGATGCGTCACTTGACGCTTTGGGAACGCCCCCAGCGTGCATGCGTCTGAGCATCAATGTCAACTAGTCCAATGGAAAGAATGAGCGTCACGGGCGGGTGACGTCATGACCAGGAAGGGATAAAGGCTCACCCGGTGAAACGCGGCATTAGCTTCTGTGTCTCAGCAAGCGATCTGTGTCATTTTGTCTCTGTCTATTTACTGTTGTCTGTTGCGGAAAAGGATGGAAACTAAGCAAGTGTACAAACTGTGTGTTTCTCCCTGCCCGCGTTATTTAACGGGTGGGGACACACACGAGCTTTGTGTCGTTTGTTTGGGAGTGGAGCATGCGGTCTCAGCCTTCGAGGGGGCTGAGTGCCAGCACTGTGAGATGTTACCGCTTCGCATGCTCCGCTCTCGCCTGTCACTCTTTGATAAAGTGAGTGGGCAGGCTCGCGATCCACAGGGATCAGGACCCGCGTCTGCTGAGGCGGCGCGGAGAATGCATTCCTGGGGATCGCAAAAGGATCTTTCGGAGGGGTTGGAGACGGGTCCGAGGGCTCTTTCTCCTTCCTTACCCGAGAGATCCAGTGCTCTCTCCCCGGTGTCGGAAGCACGCTCTGCGGTTTCTTTCGCCCGGGGAGAGAGCCCTCCACTACTTTGTTGCTCTTCCTCCGAGGAGGTTGATGTGATGAGTGTGGAGAGTGTAAGCACACACATGGGGGAAAGGGATTCACAATTTATTTCCCCAGCATATGATGAGCTGGTGGATGTTATGTCGCGGGCTGTAGAGAAATTAAATATTGAATGGCCATCTGAGAATAAGGGCGCTCGTCCTAAAAGCAAATTAGATGAGCGCTTTTTATCTTCAACCACATTATCTCCACCACGAGGGCTTCCATTTTTTCCCGATTTACACAATGAGATTTCAAAATCGTGGAATAAACCATACTCATCACGTCTTTTCAGCCCTCATGTTAACACTTATTCGAGAATAAGAGGGCTGAAAGAGTATGGTTATGAGGCGATGCCCCAGGCGGAAGAGAATTTAGCCAGTTATCTTTCCCCTGGTCCCGCATCGTCTCTGAAAGCCTCGGCTTTGCCCACTAGACCGCTTAAAGCCACTTCGGTGTTAGTGGGCAAAGCTTATACGGCAGCAGGTCAAGCTGGAGCATGTCTGCATACTATGGCAGTGCTCCAGGCTTATCAAGCTGACCTGCTGGGGGATCTGGATAGTAGTGAGGGAGTCAGTCATGACGAGATTCGTGAACTTCGTCGGGCTACCGATCTTTCTCTCAGGGCTACTAAGGAGACCGCCAGAGCAATTGGGCGGTCTATGGCAGCCTTGGTAGCTACTGAGAGACATTTATGGTTGAATCTGTCTGAAATCAAAGAAAAAGATCGAGCTTTTTTATTAGATGCTCCGCTTGAACCTTCTGGTCTCTTCGGCGACGCAGTCCACGCGGTCGTCGAGAGATTTCAGGAGTCAAAAAAACAAGCGGACGTTTTTAAAAAGTTTATCCCTCGCCGGGTCCAGCCCCCTGGGGCTGCTGGGCGTGAGCAGCCCCAGCCGTCAAGCTCATCATATCGTGTGCATCAGAAAGAGAGTGTTGCGTCTCGTGCACCTCCACGTAGAGACTGGAGACAGACGCAACCCTCTCAACCGAAGTCTTCTAAGTCGAAGCCGGATCTGAGGACCGTTCTTCAGGCGAAGAAGACTTCGGTTCAAAAAAAAAAAAGGTCCTGATGTTCACGCATCAGGCCTGTGAGGACAGCCCCGACCGAAGTGGAGCGGTGTACACCTCATTTTACGGTGCCCGTTCCATTTCGGGGTCCTCACGAGACCGTTCTGCCAACCCTGCCACCCTCGGTGCTTCAGTGCGCAGCGGTCTCCAGCGAGTCGCTGATGCTATGCTGCGGCACAGCATCGGTTTCGCGCCCTCTGAGGGGGGCCTTAGAGCGGCCAGTTCAGGTAGTTCCTGCCATTATGTTTCAGGCTCCGGAATTGGCTGTCTCGATAACACCAGAGACCAGCCTCGAGAGGCTGGTTCCCTTAGTAAATTTTCTGGCAGCGTGGAAGCTTCTGCCGAATATTTCTCATTGGGTCCTGCAGATTGTAGAGAAAGGATACAGAATCCAGTTTGGTTCTCGTCCTCCTCGTTACAACGGGGTGCTGCCCACAGTGGTGCATCCCGAGCAGGCTCTGGTAATGGAGCAAGAGGTAAAGGCCCTGTTAGCAAAGGAAGCTATAGAACAGGTGTACTCACCCGACAGAGAGTCGGGTTTTTACAGCCGTTATTTCATTGTTCCAAAAAAGGATGGGGGGTTGCGTCCCATTTTAGATCTTCGTCTGTTGAATCGTTCAGTACAGAAACTCAAGTTCAAGATGCTGACACTCAAACAGATCGCGACTCAAATCAGATCCGAGGACTGGTTTGTCACGATAGATCTGAAGGACGCCTACTTCCATATCTCCATCCTCCCTCAGCACAGGAAGTTCCTAAGGTTTTCTTTCGGGGGCAAAGAATACCAATATCGGGTTCTTCCTTTCGGTCTAGCTTTATCACCCCGCACGTTCACGAAATGCGTGGATGCAGCTCTAGCCCCTCTCAGGCTTCAGGGCATACGTATTCTGAACTACATCGACGACTGGCTGGTTCTGGCGGAATCAGAGCAGTCGGCGGTTCGGCACCGAGGTGTCGTTCTCGCTCATATGCAGATGTTGGGGTTGAGGCTCAACGCCAAGAAGAGTGTTCTTTCTCCAGTACAGAGAACCACTTTCCTTGGTGTGGTATGGGATTCAGTGACGATGCGGGCCACTCTATCGCCCGTTCGTGTAGCTGCTATCCTGACAGCCACCAAAGAGCTAAAGCTAGGCCAGTCACGCACTGTGAAACAGTTCGAGAGACTGTTGGGTCTCTTGGCGGCAGCGTCCAACGTGATTCCTTTTGGCCTGCTGTACATGAGACCTTTACAGTGGTGGCTAAGGACCAGAGGGTTCTCCCCGAGGGGAAACCCACTTCGTATGATCAAGGTCACGCGGCGGTGCCTTCGTGCCTTAATTATATGGAGGAAACATTGGTTCTTAACCCAGGGTCCGGTATTGGGAGCTCTTTGCCATCGTGTTACGATCTCGACAGATGCTTCCCTCACCGGCTGGGGAGCGGTAATGGAAGGCCGCTCGGTTCAGGGTCTGTGGAAAAGTCATCATCTTTCGTGGCACATCAATTGCCTGGAGATGATGGCTGTCTTCAATGCGTTGAGACAGTTTCTCCCAGACCTGAGGGGCCATCATGTGCTTGTACGAACAGACAACACATCAGTGGTCTCTTATCTGAACCGTCAGGGGGGTCTGCGGTCGCGTCCGCTCTGCAAACTGGCGCACCAGATCCTCCTGTGGTCTCTGGGGAAGGTACTCTCCCTGAGGGCAGTGTATATTCCTGGGGACCAGAATGTGGGGGCAGACATCCTGTCGAGGCAGGAGCTGAGGCCAGGGGACTGGAGACTCCACCCCGAGGCGGTGGAGAAAATTTGGGAGTTTTACGGCCAAGCAGAGGTGGATCTGTTTGCGTCTCAGCACACGACGCACTGTCCACTTTGGTTCTCCCTTACTCACCCAGCCCCCCTGGGGCTGGATGCTATGGTGCAGACGTGGCCGAGGCTACGTCTGTACGCATTTCCCCCTGTTGCTCTGCTCCCAGGAGTTCTGGAACGAGTCCGCCAGTACGGAATAAGCCTACTGCTTGTAGCACCACGCTGGCCGAGTCGGATCTGGTTTGCGGACCTGATCCATCTCTTAGACGGTCCTCCCTTGGAGATCCCGATCAGGAGAGACCTTCTGTCTCAGGCCGGGGGCACAATATTTCACCCTCGGCCAGAGATTTGGAACCTGTGGGTTTGGCCTCTGAGGGGGCCCAACTCATAGAGAGTGGTCTCTCAGCTGAGGCTGCTGAGACCATCCTAAGCTCCAGAGCTCCAGCTACTAGGAAACTATATGCGCTGAAATGGAAAGTTTTTTCTGTATGGTGTCACCGACATCAGTGGGATCCGGTTAACTGTTCTGTGAACACAGTACTCGAGTTCTTGCAGGAGCGCTTTACGTCAGGTTTATGTCCTTCCACACTTAAGGTTTACGTGGCGGCCATTGCGGCTTACCACGCCCTGGTTGGGGGTACATCGTTGGGTCGAGACCCCCTGATTACACGTTTCCTTCGTGGCACACTGAGGCTGAGGCCTGCAACTCGCACTAGGGTGCCAGCTTGGGATTTGGCATTAGTACTAGAAGGCCTGTCTAGGGCTCCATTCGAGCCCTTAGATTCGGTTTCAGAGAAATTTCTTACCCTTAAGACTATCTTTCTGCTAGCTATTTCGTCCCTTAAGAGAGTTGGAGACCTTCAGGCCCTTTCGGTTTCCCCCACTTGCCTTGAGTTTGCACCGGGGATGGTCAAGGCATTCTTATATCCAAAACAGGGATACGTCCCTAAGGTGCCGACCTTGATTCCGAGGCCTATCGTGCTGCAGGCTTTCTGTCCTCCTCCTTTTACATCTGCGGACCAGGAAAGGCTGAACCTCTTGTGTCCAGTGCGAGCACTGGATACTTATGTTCATCGGACATCTTCTATGAGGAAGTCCGACCAGTTATTTATTTGCTTTGGATCACCTAAGAAGGGTCTTCCTGCTTCTAAACAGACGGTTAGCAAGTGGATAGTCGAGGCTATTTCACTTGCATACGAGTACTCTGACCATCCGTGTCCCTTGGTGGTCAGAGCTCACTCAACGAGGGGTATGGCGGCCTCTAAAGCCTTGTTATTTGGGGTTTCCCTCCAAGACGTTTGTGATGCGGCAGGCTGGTCCTCACCGCTCACATTCGTCAGGTTTTACAGTTTGGACCTGGATGCTGCCCCAGGTTCTCAGGTGCTTAGTGCTTAGTTCCAACAGACTGACACTCAGGTACTTGGAATTCTGGCGTTTTGGGTATTCTCGTTCCCAAAGCGTCAAGTGACGCATCGCGAGTTCCCTCGAAAGGGAACGTCTCAGGTTACTACTGTAACCATAGTTCCCTGAGAAAGGGAACGAGACGATGCGTCACCCTGCCATACTTCCTGCTTCCCTGTGATCGGCTTGCTTCGACTTTTTGAAGCTAATGCCGCGTTTCACCGGGTGAGCCTTTATCCCTTCCTGGTCATGACGTCACCCGCCCGTGACGCTCATTCTTTCCATTGGACTAGTTGACATTGATGCTCAGACGCATGCACGCTGGGGGCGTTCCCAAAGCGTCAAGTGACGCATCGTCTCGTTCCCTTTCTCAGGGAACTATGGTTACAGTAGTAACCTGAGACGTTCTGAGTTCAGCGATTATCTTCCTGAACGAGTCATTGAAACATTAACTCAGCCAATTTGTTCACACACACTGATTCATTCATTTGTTCTGAGATGAACAACGGTTTTTGCTTTCGATTCTTTTGGAACTAGTTTTGTTGGTGGAGACAGTTGAAGCCCATTTTTGAGCACTTCCGTTCCTGACGCACAGACTCAAACTGACTCAAACTAATCTTGATGACGTGTGCAACCTGTCTATAAAGACGTAAATCTTCTAGTAGCTGTGCGTGAAAAATTGCCAACATTAATCACTTCATATGTATTCACTTACCACATACCGAATTATTTCCAATTCCCCAAAAACGTTGTTGAAATATTTTGTCCCGTTGCTTTTATGGACTCATTATTAGGGCTGGGTAAAAAATATCGATTTCTCGATTTTAATCGATTCTCATTTTTACGAACCGATATCGATTCTTAAATCCCAAGAATCGATTAGTCATCCTGTTTTCAGTTGATGAATGAATGGAACATTGTAGCGCCCATCCCATCCAATACACGCAATAATCTTTGTGCTTTGTTACTATTGATATGAAACAAAGTCTCAGATTTCAAATTACGTCCATTTTCTTACGAAATTCAAAAACATAAATACCGTTTTGGCGCTGTGGCGTGAGAGATCGCTCTGGCGCAGCTCAAGAGAAGCAGCAGCGGCGAGCACACATAATCTTCTCTTCCGCCTTAATATTACCAGTTACAGCGTGAAATAAACATGAATGAGCATCTGAAAGTGTGTTAAAAGATAGAGTTTAACTTATCGAAATCTTTGTTGTCACATGGAATCGCTCAATCATTGTTTCAAACGAGGAAAGACGTCAGTGAAACAGCTTGTAAACAATGTCATGTAACGTCAGAAAAACCATATCCAGTGACCATGAACTCGTTAGTCAGCTAGAAAAATTAACTCTAGAGAGGAGCATTTTGCTAAATATATGCACCATATTACATATGCATTTTATGTTATTTTATAATTATTTTATGTTTTTCAATATTTAATGCATGTTTGAATAAATCTGGCAAGTTTTTATGACAGCCACCATTTAAATATTTATATTTCATATAACTTTATTATTAGAAAAATAAATAAAAGTGTAATTGTTTGTATACAAATCAGTAAATCTTTACCTTTAATATTAGGCTATAGTAGGCTAATGAAACAATTTTAATGATACAACTGACTCCCATAGTTTACAGCATTGGTTAAGAGATATGTTTTCCTTGAGAAAATTTGCCATGTATTGTACCTGATATCCAAAATAATCAATATTGAATCGAATCGAATCGTAATCGAATCGAATTGCAAGCTTGTGAATCGAAATCGAATCGAATTGTGAAATTTGTGTCAATACCCAGCCCTACTCATTATCTATGGGCTTGCTTCTCCTTTGACGGGACGTCCCCCCGATTGCCTGCGAGCTTCTCCTACCTATTATACGGTAATGTCTCTATTGTGCGACATAAAGTCGCGTGGTTATGACGCAATCGTTAGCATGTTTTTAACAAAAACGGCTTCTACTGGGCCATAACGTAAGATACAAAGTAATGGAGCCTTTTATACATTGTCGTGTTCATTTAGAAATAAATAATGGACGAATGAAGTCTTTGGACGCCTCAGATGTAAAGTTATTCGCTGTCAAAGTGACGCCAAAATGAATGGGAGTCAATGGAATGCTAACAGCAGGTGAAGTTCTGCTACAATGGCGGCTCCCGCGAGGCTTCAACTTCCGGCTGATGGATTACCCCCTTGGTGTAAAAAGAAGTTCACAAAAGGATGTAGAAAAACTGCCAACAGGTTGTAATTCAAGCCCTATAAGTAGTAATTTATATGTTCAATTGTCGCTATTCCTGTTTTCTCCTAGGCAAGAGTAACTTAATTCTTCTATTAGTGTTGTCAAAAGAACCGGTAATGTTACTTCTGTAAGTTAAGTTACCAAGTCGGTACTGGAATTTTGAAAATGGGACGATACCACCATTTCTGCAGTACCGGGTAACTTATATTCTCGGTACCTACTAATAGCTGCTTTCAATCGCTTCAGTGTTTATCTAAGCGCGATCGAGCCTCCAGACTAACTTTTTCACTAGGAGCACTTTAGCCAATGTAGCCTATACCACGATATATTATACTAGTGTCTGTAAATATTAAACAGCAAAAAACATGGCTATTAACCCTGCATGTTCTGCTTGTCTCTGTGGGAATGAATGGCGCAGACAGACGCGCGGTTTAATTTACCACACACACACAGAAGCACGCGTGACGCTCGCACAGGTTTCAGTCTCTGCTGCCTCACGATATGAGGACATGATGAACTTCAACTTCCTCTCCAGAGCCGATTTGAGAGTCACTTCATGAGCATTTTACCGCTTCATTTGAGAAAAACTCGTCATAACACACACAGAAACTCAAAGGTCTTCACGGCAACCCGTCAAAATAAAAGTTCGGTTTAGCTTGAAGAAATTGACTGAAATAATTATATTTGCCTACTGTTGTACAGTAGATTTAGCTACATCTTAATGTAATGCATTTTTAATAAGCAGGAAAAATTTTCGACTTTAAACAAATATCCGTTTTTAATGCTTAGGGTGTTTGAGTGGTAAGAATGTACAGGGAGACTTTAGATTTTAAAACGGTGTCTCCTTAGGCAATGTTTTCTCAGTCAAATCATACAATTTCATTGTTGATTCAATAGAACGCATGAGCTCACTAGGGAATACCAATATGGCGGCGTGGTGGCTTCACTGTTTATGACGTCATAAGCTATCCAGTCATTCTATCCACCTTTTTCCTGGTTAGCGAATTTACGCATGATTCATTGCGGGTTTGAACCGGAAGCCGGTTGTCCTTTTCCGGTTCGAAGCTTTATGAAGATTAAGCGCCGCTTGCTCAGAACGTCGGAGTGATGTGCTGGTTAGAAAATATGTGAAATTAGTATGGCTGCCCCTGCCCGTGCACGACTGAAGTTGGTTTGGAAGTTATGTATACTGTATGGGAGAGAATGCTAAACCATAATGAGCGTTTTTCATAATATATTGCCTATTCTGCATCTCAACGCACGCATAAGCTTGCCACAAAAAACCCGGCAAAAGTAATGATTATGCATTAAACATTTGAATTGTTTATTAATAACTAGTGTTTTCTGTAAGTGTCGACTGCAAAGATAAATTTGATGATACTGACTCGCCATCTTCGCAGTAGTGAACGCGCCTATAGAGAGAAATGCACACTTCTTAACCTATAGCTACATAAGCAGAGAGCAGCCCATTTCTCGTTTTTAATTATTTTGTTTAAAAGTACACATTTCAAGCTTTCTATAGATATACTTATCATGTATGGGAGGCAAGTAACTTATACGCTGAGTTTCGTTGATTAATAAGACGCGCTCCAGTTCACACGCCCGCGCCTCCGTGTCCTGTATATCTACTATTTGTGCTTCTTATTTATTATTCCAGGCAATTTGTTGATAAAAAATGAAGATACAATTTATACTAAACGAAATTCACTTTAAAGAAATGCTTTCTACAAAACAAAACTTGATAAGTGGTCAAAATCATGTCTGAGCCATTCCAAATGTTTTCCGATATATTGGCCATCTTATGATCATATCTGACTCATCTTATGCGGTTCCCTTTTCATATAATCAACATAGATTAAATAAATTTTAAAAAAACATTATATTGTGAAACTTAAATATAAAACGTATGTTTAGTTGTTTTTTGTTTAACTTATATTTAAGCGTCACATTGCTCCGCTTTGTTCATGTGCTCTGGTGTGTAGCCTATAGCCTTTACAGGCGTGTGTGCTTGACGTGATGGAGGGGTGCGATTCTCGAATATTAATTGCATAATACCCAGCGATCTTCGAATATTATTTTTGCTTGAAATGCCCATCCCTACTGGTAAAGTATTACACCTTTTTCGTTGGATGCTTCAGTTTTAGCGCAGCTAACCAAAAACGTCTACTCTCTGGTATTGAATGTAGCTGATACGAACCGGACATAGCTATGCATTCTCTCCTTTTTATCTTATGCTCAAAGCACCCAGTTTCTAAAAAGTTTTTTATCTTCTTTGAATTGTTAAAACTCCCAACAACAGCACATGTAGAGCCTGAACTCATTCTCTCACTGCTAATACAGTACGAACCGGAAGTAGGCAACCGGAGTCGTCGTCATGGCGGCGCCCATTGTTTAGAGCAGAATAAGGTGGATATAGATCAATGAAACAACCCCATTTCCGTTTCCGGTGGCGGAGTAATACCGTTACCGCACAGAACATCCTATACAAGTCAATGGGGTTGGACAAAAAACACGATAAAACCTGTTGGAAAGCATCTTTTGCAGCGATTATTGTGTGAGCATATCAGTGAACACCCCAGACCACTCGGTGAGTTTCACGTCTTTGTAAAGTAAAGTTTAATGCGTTTATATGAATGATTGTTCCAGTGCCCCCTGTGAAACCATTGTGGAGGTGGTGCTAACACAAAAACCGAAAATTCTCAGGACAGCAGCATGTGTCCAAATTTTAATCTTAACTGTTCGATTTCATCAGAAACGATCTTAAAACAGGGCTTTACTTGTAAAACGCCGAACTTACCCTTTAAATATGTGTCATTAAGTGAATCGGCCTGTCCTTATACTCTGTCATTTAACACATATGATGCCATATGAAATATCTCCATCCCAGTTGGTTCTTTGAGACATTTGAAGATGTTTAAAATCTCTGCATTGATTGGTGGGGAGCTTTTTGTTATGATTGTATTGCAGTGGGATCCCTCATTGCTGGGATATAATCTAGAGAATTTGTGGAAGAGACTTGAAATAGAGGCCTTTGTTGTTAAACTCAGCATGAAACAGAAGTTTGGATAGTCTTTTCAAGAGTGAAACGGCTTCTCGAACAAGAACATTTTTTGGGCGGGGCTTGATTTTGTCCATTGGGAATTGATTGGATGCGGTTTGCTATTGGTGGATCTCATGTGAATGACAGGTTATCATGTATTGAGAAAATAAAGATGAATTTTTATTTCATGCTGACTTTGATGTAAATGATAAATAAATGACCCATCAATCAGTAATTTTACTTTAAATACTTGCATTAAAAAGTCAGCTCTTTTGTACTTCTACTCAAGTATAATTTAAAAGAAGTAATTGTATTTTTACTGGAGTAATATTGGAACAGGTTCCGCACTTCTACCATGTTTGAGCGCAGTTTATCAGGGTTTTATACTGTTGTTTTCAATCCACAAGACAAATGGAACCGAAGAGAGGCTGGTTGACTCTAACTTTGAGTAATTTCCCATTTCAATTCATTTGGATTAACTGAGCTACAGCAAGGCCTGTGTTGGATCATAGTCTAATGAGGAGAAATGACTGACAGTGCCTTAATTCAGACATATGGGAAAATGTGCTCCAGAGTGTGTAATGAACTTGCATCTCTATCTAAGATGTAAATGACTGTTACTTTTGATTTATTATTGAAATGTGAAACTAAAAATACAGTTCCAGTCAGAGGCAGAAGTAATAGTCAGACTGAAAATATCACAATTTTCCAATTCTGGCACTGAATTTGCTAGTCAGTCAGTATTGCAAGGAAAATAAAATTGGTTTTTGCTGAAATGCTAAGCTGCTTAATTATGATGAGATAAATAGAGGCAGATAGATTGTTTATTTTCCTGCTTACAGACCCATTTATATTGTTTGAGAAAAATAATATAGTTTGTGATAAAGACTTTATGCAATACATGGCATGTTGTTTGCAAAAGTAAATAATTTTGGTATATTTATAGTTAAAATAATTTGAAACGATTTCAAATATTTATTTATTTATAAGAATTTTAATAATTGCATTTAATAATATATAATTTAGATTATCATTCCACTAAAGCCAAAAGGCTTTCGATTTCAGACGCAGCGATTGGAAGGCTCTGCATTCGGCAGTACGCATACGCTAGTGTACGTGTAAAACAGAAGTATATACTTTGGGCTTAGATGTATAAAGATGTATTAAGATCTAGGCTATAAACCTGAAGAGAAACACTTTTAGTTAATTTAAATGTATTTGTATAATGTTCTATATATGTAAAGTGTTTTGAGGCATTTAAATAGCGCTTTCATATGTACTAATGTACACCCAAAGCGCTTTATGTCAGGGGTCTCTCCTCAACCATCACCAAAAGCCATTTTTTAGAAGGTTTATTTCAGAATGTCTTCTAAAATTAAGGCCGTCTTTCTTACTGATTACCATTACTTGCTTATTCAGTGTTTGAGCTCATTTTTGCACCGTTGAAAAAGCACTAGGAGAAGATTGGAAACTCATTTGCTTGAAGCCATTGTTTCAGTTGTAAAATGGATTTAGATGAGCACAAATCTAATTAGCCAATTAGTTAGCCAGAAGCTCTGATCCACAGTGACGTTTAGCCTAATGAATCTGACACACTGCGTTGTTTGCCGCAGTTCTCTCTGCACTCTGAAAGGAATCGTGTATCCCAACGTGAGCTTTCAGCACCTTAGAAGCCATTCAGACAAAACACAGAAGGATTACGGTGCATGTGATCATATAGCCATTGTTGCATTTTTTCAAAATCAATGCCTATGACACAAAGGTTGACGTCAGGATGCATTGCTTGCTATGCTGAGGGCATCCTGCCTTGTACAATGTCACCCCTGGGAACAAATACAATGAAGCTTGTATAATTGAGGAGTCAATTAATACTACATCACAAACTCCTCATTATACATTATAAGCTCCGATTTCTCTCTTGTACCCCATGGATCTAGTTTCGATGGCCACAAATCATTAATTTAAAAAGCCCCTTTCTTTATGTCTGTTCCAGTAAGCAATAATCTAGTCTAGTTTGTGTATGTGTATTTATTTTTAGTCGTAGTCCATCTTTTTTTCTTCTTTTTTTACAAAGCAGGTACATAACATTTTGTTTTATATGTTCACAAAAAGAACAAAACAAAATAGATAAAACAATAGGCCTATATAAAGTACAACATTGGATGGGATCTTATTTCACAAAAGGAGAAAGAGTAATAACTAAAGAGTATTTCAGGCTTAATAACCATCCTGTCTATTTGAAGCCAAATAAAAAAAAATGGTCTCATATATCTGAAGTCATGACCACTATACTTATTTATTATAATTATTATGAATTAATTTATTATTCTAATACATTTTCACATTGCTTGATTTAAATCCAACAACATTTTTTGAGTGTAATGTACAGTGATTACATATTTCATGACACTTGTAAATTTTGAACCCTGCATACAATTCCCAGAAGTAAAAACCTAAACGTAGGTTATAAACAAACATCTACACCACAGTCACATGACTTCAGTGTCACCACACATCAGCTTAAGCTTCTGACCAGCAGAGGTGTAAAGAGGACCTAAAAAGAGGTAAAAGTTCCTTAGCAAAAATGACTCCAATACAAGTCACCAATTTCAATACGACTTGAGTAACAGTCTTAGAGAATCTGATTTTAACAATACTCAAGTATTTTACTCATAGCGAATGTATGCTCAAAGATGCACTAGTCCTCAACACACCTATAAGACACATGCCAGTGAAAAACAAGAAACAGTTGATTTGTAAGGAGAGCAAATCACATGTTTATTTTCTAAAATCAAAATAAAACTGAGCAACTCAATATTGCAATAAATCAAGGTCGACACAACAGCCTCTTAAACGTCTACAAACACTCAAGTCTCAGTTGAGCTCAAGTGCTCAAAAAGGCCATAGTAAACCAATATCCTTCAAAAAGGTTAATGCTAACGGATAAATAAGAATAAATAAAATAAAATAGTCAAAGCCTACTTGCACTGCACGTGCTGGTTTTCGGGCTCATCTCATATGAAACACCTGTGATTCAGCAACTACACTAATGCACACACATTTGTGTAAAGTATAGCCTTGTTGACAAGTCTGGGTGAGTAAGGGCAAAACACACATGATGTACTGTAGTACCCTGTAGATCACTTCTTTATAGCAGAAATAAAGTCCTGTAGAAAAAGTTAGGTGCCATGCAAGTAATTGCACTACTCATCACAAATGTACTGTAGTAAACAGTATACATATTCAAAAATGTAGTCAAAAAGAGAGTAAAAGTTGCTAATATCTTTGATACTCAGTAAAATCTACAAAGTAGCCAAGAAGATAATTAAGTACAGTAACTAATAATATTTACTCAAATACTTTACACCACTGCCATCTGAATCTTTTCCCGAAACAATCAAACGAAAACTTAAAAGATTTAAGAGGCTTCATTTCTCCATCCCTACTTCTGACAACTTTTTCAGTCTTTATTTAAAAAACAATTTCCCTATAAGTATTTCATAGAATAGTTCCCAAGAGCGCTTTTATAAACTCAATGAGTCTGTGAAAGCAGACTAATGTGTAGATGAGTTTACACCTGTTTGGCGCTATAACGTCCGACAACCTCTATTCCCATTTACTGTAGCCACTTGTTAACAACCTCCTTTTTCAAAACAAGTAAAAGGAGAGTATTATTGATGTATTTTATTTTACAGTTATTTTTCAAATAAAATATTAAAATTTCTTAGATTGTTGTAACCACAGATAGTATTTTTAAGCAACCCATAAAAAACCCATTGACTTCAGGACGCAACCAAGCTGCCTCTGGCTCCAAGGAAACAGGTAAGTGTTGCACAGCACACTCAGACCCCGCTACGGGCCGCCTCCCAGAGAGAGCCTCCCGAGCCGCTTCCCTGCGTTCCACCTCGCTGCCCCACTGCAGGGTACGCCTACGGTCCCTTTGATCCCGCTTGTACGGTCTCTGTGAGCGTGGTTAGCGCTCCCCAGTCCGTCTCGCTGGCTCATTCGGACCATCAGTCTCGGCGATGCGATTCAGTTCGCCCGGCGTCCCCCCAAGTTTCAGGCCATCCTCTCCACTACAGTGAAAGCAGCCGATGCCCATGACTTGCGGGTGGAGATTGCAGTCCTATTGGCGAAGGACACGATAGAGCCGTTCCCTCCAGCCGATATGAAGTCAGGGTACTACAGTCCCTACTTCATTGTACCCAAGAAAGGCGGTGGGTTACGACCATCGATCGACCCGAAGGACGCGTACTTTCATGTCTCGATTCTTCCTCAACACGTTTCTGCGCTTTGCGTTCAAGGGTCGAGCATATCAGTATCCTGCCCTTCGGGCTGTCCCTGTCTTCCCGTGTCTTCACGAAAGTCAAGGAGGGGGCCCTTGTTCCCATGAGTGAACAGTGTGTACACAGGGACCTCGTGCTCAGGCACCTCAGCCAGTTGGGTCTTCAGGTCAACTGGGAAAAGGGCAAACTGTCCCCCGTGCAGAGGTTCTCTTTTCTCGGTATGGAGTTGGATTTGGTCGCACAGACAATGCGCCTCACAGAGGAATGACACCCTCCAACACCCTCGGCCCAGACATGGCAGAGTGTCCAACGCCAGGCCTTTATCCGTTGAATCCTTGAGAACCGCGTCTAGGCTGGGTCCCATATGTGTGACCCTACGGGGATCCAATATGTGTATTTTCTCCACGGCTGCTCCTAAACGGAAGCCCATTTCCCTTGGGCTAAGTCACCCAGTATTCATATGCAGTAAAACCTTCGGGTTAGTCCATATGTATATCTCCACATAACTCCTTCGGGGAAGAATGTGGGTTCCACAGCGTTCTCTTTCCTAACAGAAAGTACACGCTTTCCCAGTGTTATCCAAGAATCTCACTGTATGGGTTTTCACGGAACAACAGTGACAGATATACTTTGTGTAAGCCCTCTCTTATCGTCCTTCCAGACAAGAAGGGGCAAGAGGCTTGCATAGGGCGCTGAATGGGGACAGCAGCTGTGGCGCTTTGGTAGGGATTCCTATTCATTGGTCTTGACGTTGCGTCAACTGACCGACTGAAGAGGAACTTCTAGGTTACATATGGTAACCCTCGTTTCCTGAAGGAGGGAACAGAGATGCCACGTCCCATCGCCACATCAGAAAAAAAACGAAGTACAATCGCACCTGCTTCTCATTATATACCCGCGCTGCGTGGCTGAACAGCTGATGCAAATGATTGCACGCCTATGTGCATTGGCTTGTTTAGTTTCACTCAAAGTAGATTGGCCTCTCTAGCGAGATTCCTATTCACCGGTCTCGGCGTGGCGTCTCCGTTCCCTCCTAGACGATTTTACATTGCTTTAACTCATCAAAATAAGTTAAGCAATTTTCAACTTTTTTTGTTATGCAAGTTTCAACTCATTTTTTTAAGTCAGTTTAATGTAATTCAAGTTAAAATGACTTAAAAATCCAAGTTGATTGTACCTAAAAATTTAAGGCAGCAACTTTTTTTTACAGTGTGTGTATTCAGAAAACGACAAGCACTACTTGATGCTGTTAAAAAAGGATATCCGTAGGGATTCCCCTTGCAGTTTGGCCACAGATGTATAAGCTGCTTTCTCCCTATTTATCCTACACTCAGAAAATAAGGTACAAAATAAGTACATTATGGTATTGACCAGTGACAGCTCTGTACCTTTTTTTCTGAGAGTGTATATGGTAAAAAGTCTCCCTCTGCTGGTTGTAAAATGTGTCAGCATCCTCATCAACTAGAAATAGAAACCATTTAACCACACTGTTTTTAATCGAAGCTGTTTAGGATCATATGAATAATGTGTATGAGTAAGGTGCTACTGCTCTTTAATCCTTTCACAAATACAAATATAAAAAAGTCAAACCTTTATCTTCTTTCCTGAAAAGGAAAATATCATTACGGTGTTAGTGGTATATTTATGAAGTTCCAACTGTTATTATGTTCAATGTCCTGCAGAGGATTTATGTTTTATTATTTCCTGTTCGGCAGATGAGCTTTATTTTTATCTGTTCATTACTTTCTATGTTCAGTCTATTGCATTACTGTAATGTGAAGGCTCTGGGTGGCATCTAATGTCTAAGAAGACATGGAGCTTTCAAAGGTTCACTGAAGAAGCTCTTAAAATAAAGGCCCAGAACTGTGTAATAAAAATTAACTGTTTAGTGATCAGTAGGGGGAAATACATTTCTAAATGTTAATGTTTTGGTATCATTGTGTATGCTTAAAATCATTCACATATTCATTTTGTAAAATATTTTTTTTTATATAAATTACGGCAAAAGTTGTTTGCACGTTTCTTCTTTCGTAATCTGTTTTATGGACCTTCTTAAATTAACAGAAATAAGAAATAAAAATAAAATGATTATAATGAGAAACAATAATTAGTTTTTTTCTGAATCACCTGAAAAACTGCTTGTCAGTTTGCTGTCAACTTTCCTATGATGCTTTATATTGTCAATTGAAAGCACTTTGTCATCAGTATTAGTGAAAACTACTGCAAAATAGTTTTGTATTTTCAGCAGATTCTCTTAAGCACTCATTGGGCCTCTCTGATTGGCTGCTGGTCTGACAGCTCCATTGTTCCTCTCCGCTCTCCACACAGCTCCTGTGCCCTCACAAAAAATAACTGCCAATAGCTCATGGAAATCTGCCTGCCTTGGCATAATTGAGCTACACACTATTCAGTTAAATAATATTATTTGGGGAAGAAAAAAAACAGGTAGGTTATTCTTTTTCATATTATATGTTTGGTTGTTGTTCGGGTTGGGGTTACAAAAGTTAGTGTCAGGCCATCAATCACGTTTTTGTGGACGCAGATGATTTGATGGGGTTTAAATGCTGTAAATTTGTATGTAAATAGTGTTCTGAAACTAGTTTATCTTTATTTACAGTATACCAGAAAAATATAAGGGTAAAATTTTGGGCATCATTCATTCATGGACAAATGAAACCAAAATTACTTTGAAATGAGTTTTTTCAGAATTTATTTAAACAACTGTAAAGATTTTTTATTATTATTATTATTAATTGTAATTTAAGCTCTGCTCTTTTTGATGGAAAACCTAATAAATTGCTATTGTTCACTAAAACTAAAAATTGTTTTCGTTCATCGAAATTAAGCTGAAATAAAGTATATTAGATGAAAAATGTGTAAATATATATATATATATAAAGAATATTAACAAAAGCACATGACAAAATTGATTGTTAATTTGTTAACATTAGTTAATGTATTAATTAACATGAACTATAACCATGAGCAATACATTTGTTACTGTATTTGTTCATCTTTGTTAATATTAATAACGATCCAGCTGTTCATTGTTTGTTCATGATAGTTCACAGTGCATTAACTAATGTTAACAAATTCAACTTTTTATTTTAATAATGTATTAGTAAATGTTGAAATTAACATTAACAAAGAATAATAAATGATGTAGAAATGCAGCTCAGTTTTTCATGTTAACTTATGTTAACAAATGAAACCTTATTGTAAAGTCTTACCAACATAACAATAAAAGATCATTTGAAATATTATCAATACTATAGTAAATAAAAATTTGTTAATAAATCCATGATTGATCAATCTTGTGTTTAAAAATATATCACCTTGATGAATTCATTTTAGCATTGACTCGTTTTTTTGTCAGTGTGTTTGTAGGTGCAAGATGTACAGCTTTATGGGAGGTGGATTGTTTTGTGCAGGAGTAGGGAATATTCTCCTGGTGATCTCCACCGCCACCGACTACTGGATGCAGTACCGCCAGTCGAGCAGTTACATGCATCAGGGTCTGTGGCGCTACTGTGTGCCTGGAAAATGCATGACGCACACAGACAGCATCGGTGAGACCATCACATCATGGACTAAAATGTAATCATTAGGATGTTGTACAAGGTACTTATGTACTGACTAGTCTCTGGTTGATTTTGGAACAGCATACTGGGATGCGACCCGGGCCTTCATGATCCTGGCTATCCTAGCTTGCTTCTTTGGCATCATCATTGGTGTCATGGCTTTCATCAATTACTCCCCCTTAAGCACCTTTGACAAAACTTTTTCTGCAGGAATTCTCTATTTCATCTCATGTAAGAATGTTTTATTTATTCCTAAAATGTATCTGAAGTCACAGTTTATTTGCGAACCTGAATTGGATTTTGTGGCTGTACCTTCCAGGCATCTTTGTGTTGCTGGCCATGGCTGTCTACACTGGCATGACAGTCAACTACTATGGAAAACGATATGGGAACTGGCGGTTCTCTTGGTCCTACATAATGGGTTGGGTTTCTGTGGTGCTCACATTCTTTTCAGGTACACTAGACAAAGCGTGTGATTAACATAGTAACAGTTTTATTGAGAGCATATTACTACAGAAAAATGTGTATAAAAGTGCACATTTAAAATTGTGCAGTATAAGTGCAATTCAAAATAGACATTCATTAGGCGTCCCATAGACATCTAGTGTTTGTTTTTAAAAACACTCACCAATATTTTCTGTGGGATGTTTCTTTATAGAACAAACATTAATACAAAAAAAACCTGAAATGTTGCATCATAAACGTATGGTTAATGTCTCTCAGTAATTTTTAAGGATTATGTTGCTTATCATTCCTGGTCTTTCTCTGCAGGGATCTTCTATATGTGTGCTTACCGGATGCAAGAGCCAAGAGGCCCAATGTCACGCTGATGCTTCTCATCCTAGATCTGCTATTCGAACCATTCAGTTTGAATGTGAACCATCATCCCTGACCCCTTCCTTTTAGACCTGTCATTTATTGTTTATTTTAAAATCGCAGAATACAAACTAATAAATGACTAATACAAATGTTCAGTTGATTTTATGTACATACATAATCTAATTTCCAATACATATAATGTATAATGGGCAGGTATTATTTAGGTTGGTATTAAAATATAAGATATTATAAATATTTAGGTTGGTATTAAAATATAAGACTTTATAAATATTTAGGTTTGGAAAATAAATGAAAAAAGAAAATTGTAGAATTAAAGGCTTTTTATTGTGAAGTGTAGATCATTAATTGAAGTCGAATTTATTTTATAATTTAATCTGCACTATTCAAAAGTTGGTAAGATTTTTAATGTTTTTGAAAAAAAAAAGTAAAACAGTACTATTGTAAAATATGTATAATGCAATTGTCTGAACTTGGCATGTGATGGCAAAGTGTGATCCTTCAGAAATCATTCCAATTTGATGATTTGCTGCTCAAGAAATATTTATCATTAACAAAGTTGAAAACAGTTGTGCTGTTTAATATTTTGGTGGAAAACGTGACATTTTCTGGATTCTTTAATGAATAGAAAGTTTTAAAAAAATACATTTATTTGAAATAGAAATCTTTTGTAACGTTATACATGTCTTTACTGTCATTTTTGCTCAATTTAATGCTGTAACTATTGAATTCACTGGAAGCAAGCTGGTGAGAACCCAAACGCAACTTTAATAGAAACACTAGTCAAAACACAAAACAAAGGCATGGCAAGGCATGAAACAGAAACTGGAACAACAACAAGCAACCTGGACAAGAAACATTCAATCCACAACAAAGACCCAGGGCTTAAAGGGATAGTTCACCCAAAAATGAAAATTCTGTCAGTATTTACTCACCCTCACGTTGTTCCAATCTTCGGAACACGAATTGAGATATTTTTGATGAAATCTGAGAGCTGGATCACTCCTCCATACTAGTCCATAGGCTTCTTCAGGGATTGAAACTTGCCGGCCTCGAAAAGTTATTAAAGACATTGTTAAAATAGTCCAAGTGACTACAGTGGCTCAATCTTAAGTTTATCAAGCGACGAGAATACTTTTTGAGCGCAAAAACAAACGTAAATAACGACTTTATTTCAACTATTCATTTCCTTCTCTTTGGGCCTCTAGTCAGTTAAACTAATTGCGTAGAGCTACGTCACACGTAGGCTGACGCTGGTCGTGTGTGATGCGTGTGACGTACAACAACAGAAGCGTACGCTGTTAAACTAGTAACCTGACTCGAGGCCCAGAGAGAAGGAAATGAATAGTTGAAATAAAGTCGCTATTTTTGAAGGTTTTGCGCACAAAAAGTGTTCTCGTCGCTTGATAAAATTAAGATTGAGCCACTGTATTCACTTGGACTATTTTAACGATGTCTTTAATAACTTTGAGGCCGGCAAGTTCAATCCCTGAAGAAGCCTATGGAGGAGTATGGAGAAATGGCCAGCTCTCACATTTTATCAAAAATATCTTAATTTTGTGTTCCGAAGATGAACGAAGGTCTTACGGGGTTGGAACAACATGAGGGTGAGTAAATACAGACAGAAGTTTCATTTTTGGGTGAACTAACCATTTAAGATGAGGGCTTAAATACACTGACTAATTACAAGACAAGGAACGCCTGTGAACAATGATCAGACAATTAACAAATGAAAAGACACATGGTAGGATCACATGACAGAGAGGGAATCATGTGACAGACAAGAACAGGGAACAAGACACAAAACCCACACCGTGACATAGCCCCCATAACCCCCCCCCCCCCCCCCCCCACCTCCCTCCCACCTCCCTTTATGGGCGGCTACCGATGCCCATCAAAACAAAAAACACAATAGTTCAGGAGGGTGGTGAAGCGGACGTGGTCTTGGGGAGGGATGGAGGGCCAGGTCCGTGCAGGGGAACAGGACCAGGGCATTGCAATGACGGACCTAGGCCGTGGGGCGTGACGTGAAGATCAGGCTGAACAGGCATGTCGTGAAGATCAGGCTGAACAGGCATGGAATGAAGATCAGACATGACAAAGATCAGGCTGGCCAGGTGTGACGTGAAGATCAGGCATGACGTGAGGATTAGGCATGGCGTGAATGAACTCAGGCTCGGCAGGTCTGACATGAAGTTCGGCAGGACTGACGTGAAGTGCAAGCTCGGCAGGACTGACGTGAAGCAGCTCAGGCTCTGCAGAACTGACGTGAATATCAGGCTGAGGGGATCTTGCCTCCAGGCAAAAGGTATTCCAGGAGGTCAGTAAGGCCATAGAGGAACATGTCCTTTAAGACATTGTCATTAAAACTCACCCCATGACAGAGCTTGCAAAATTCTTCCACATACTTCTTAATCGGGCGGTCACCTTGGCTGAGGCAAAAGAGACGGACTGCTGGGTCCATATTTTGAACAACGACAGGCAACCTGGACAAGAAAAATTCACACGTAACATTCAATCCATGACAAAGACCCAGGGCAACATGAGGGCTTAAATACACTGACTCATTACAAGACAAGGAACACCTGTGAACAATGATCAGACAATTAACAAATGACAAGACACATGGCAGGATCACATGACAAACAGGGAATCACGTGACAGACAAGAACAAGGAACAAGACACAAAACCCACACCGACAAATGCATCCTTGCAGAATAAAAGTATTACATTTAAAAAACAAATCTTACTGACCCCAAAATGTTGAACAATGGTATATTTTATCAGTTTAGAGTTGACTTTATTTCATACATTTTGTAAAGTCTTTAAGGAAGAACTGAGAACACACCGCATTGACTTTGTGAACAGCAAATCCTTTATTGTCAGAAGTGTTAGACACAACAGGATGTGATGCATTTACAGCAGCATTTTTAACACAAATTTAACACATGAACAAAAACATGCTGCTCGAAACAGCTACAAATAAAACTGGTTCTAAATGCGCATGAGTTAAACAAAAACTCACAGCTGGTCCAAATTAAAGCTGAGATGTTTATATCAACAGCTACAAAGAAAACTGGTAATAAATTCTCACGAATTACACAACACACAACTGGACCAAATTAAAGCTTTGAGATGTTTAAATCACTGAAACATGCAAAAGAGAATACAATGGCTTATAAAGTGATCTGAAACAACACAGTAAGGTGCTCCACACAGTGAAATCATTTCTCAGAATGATTTAATCAACTTCCTCAATGGTCGGTCCAGAGGATCCACCTCCACCAGGGGCACCACCAGCTCCTGGGAAGCCTCCAGGCATGCCCTCTGGCATCCCACCAGGCATCCCACCAGCGCTCTGGTACAGCTTTGTGATGATAGGGTTGCACACCTTCTCTAGCTCCTTCTGCTGATGCTCAAACTCCTCCTTCTCAGCGGTCTATACAGAAATTATAAGATGAAGTAAGTTCTATGGATGCATAAAGACCTCAGAGACAAAAGTTGAGTACCATACCTGGTTTTTGTCCAGCCAGCTTATGACCTCATTGCACTTGTCGAGGATCTTCTGCTTGTCCTCTTCACTAATCTTGCCTTTGAGTTTCTCATCTTCAACAGTGGATTTCATGTTGAAGGCATAGGACTCTAGGCCATTCTTAGCAGAAACCTTTTCTCTTTGAACATCATCCTCAGACTTGTACTTCTCAGCTTCCTGCACCATGCGCTCAATGTCCTCCTTGCTTAGACGTCCTAGAAGAGTTGGAACCACTGATTAGGTTTCAAATAATAAATAGTAGGTACGGTCACATGTACCGTTGCTCTATGTCATTTCACGGGAGAAATCCAGTCATTCCAATAAGAGTTTTGCGTGAGGGCGAAAAAGTTCCCCTCACAGATTTAGCTCATTTTAAAGTCTTAACCAACAGAAAGCTGGTAGATGTGCGAGTCTATTCTGTGTGAGCAGTGCTTCATACATCTCTACACAACTGAAAATAGATTAAGGCTGCCTTCAACTAGTAGTCGTTCATTTAAGAGATTAGTCGACTAATCGCACGTATATATTAATAGGCCATATAAAACTTATTATAATGAGCCTTTGATTGCCTATATATAACACAGCAAATTTCTTGTTATTGTGAGTTTACGCAAATAAAAGTAGACCCTTGACAGTTTCGAATGCAATACAGTTACTCTTATCTGTATGACCAAAAATGACAGATTATTTTAAATTGTTCCCTCTATTATCAGAAAAAATGCAAAGCAGCGGAGCCTCCATATTGTGCAGTAAGCGCGTTATACTTAAGCTTCCACACTCTGCATGAACACTGGGATTTGCGCATAATAATACCGGACATTTTAGGTTAACATTAGAGTGAGCGGCCATGTAAAGTTGCTACTTACGTTTCAAATGATAAGCCATATTTGAGGTTGACAGATGATAGGCGAACGTTTGGATTTCCTAACGACCTGTCCCTAAGGGACTGCATGACATAGGCACAAAGTTTTTTGTTTTTTCTGCGACTAACCGACTAATAACATTTTTGGTCAAGTAAGCCTCTTCTAGTCGACTAACTATTAGTCGAATATGAGGGAGCAGCCCTACAATAGAACTTTTGCTTTTGCAGCAATTCCACTAATGTAACTGCACATTAAGAGACACTCAGGAAGTCAAGAGTTCTGCTACCTTTGTCATTTGTGATGGTGATCTTGTTCTCCTTGCCGGTGCTCTTGTCTACAGCGGAGACATTCATGATGCCATTGGCATCAATATCAAAGGTTACTTCAATCTGGGGGACACCACGAGGAGCAGGAGGGATGCCTGTCAGCTCGAACTTTCCGAGCAAGTTATTGTCCTTAGTCATGGCTCTCTCACCCTCGTACACCTAGAAGAATTCAATTAAACATGAAACTTTGCAAGAAACTATGGACAAAATCAATGTACATCAGGTGTTGCTCACCTGAATGAGGACGCCAGGCTGATTGTCAGAGTAGGTGGTGAACGTCTGTGTTTGTTTGGTTGGGATGGTAGTGTTACGTTTGATCAGGATGGTCATAACGCCACCAGCTGTCTCAATTCCCAAGGACAGAGGGGTAACGTCCAAGAGCAACAGGTCTTGGACATTCTCAGACTTGTCTCCAGACAAAATGGCTGCCTGGACAGCTGTAAAAGAAGAAATATGTCTATAATTCAAAAGAGATTCACGAAAAAATAGGACATTCAGAATGAAGTCCATTTTGATTACCTGCTCCATATGCAACAGCCTCATCCGGATTGATGCTCTTGTTCAGTTCCTTCCCATTAAAAAAATCCTGCAGGAGCTTTTGGATCTTTGGGATACGGGTGGACCCTCCGACAAGGACAATCTCATGAACCTGTGACTTGTCCATTTTAGCATCACGAAGGGATTTCTCTACCGGATCCAACGTGCCACGGAAAAGATCGGCATTGAGCTCTTCAAAACGAGCCCTGGTGATGGAAGTGTAGAAGTCGATTCCCTCATAAAGAGAGTCAATCTCAATACTGGCCTGAGTGCTGGATGACAAAGTGCGTTTCGCCCTCTCGCATGCTGTGCGCAGCCGACGTACAGCCCTTTTGTTGTCGCTGATGTCTTTTTTGTACTTGCGCTTGAACTCCGAGATGAAATGGTTGACCATGCGATTGTCGAAGTCTTCTCCCCCAAGGTGAGTGTCTCCGGCTGTAGACTTGACCTCAAAGATGCCATCCTCAATGGTAAGAATGGACACATCAAAAGTGCCACCACCAAGATCGAAGATCAAGACATTTCTCTCAGAGCCAACCTGGTATAGGAAAAATAAATCAGTTTTATTTCAAAATTACTGTCTTTAAGTGTAAAATAGCTATTCGTGCATGTAATTTGTGCATGATTTGTACAGTTACAAAGAACAAAGTCCAAGACAAATGGTAGTTATTATGGTAAGGACGTTTCTGACCAGCGGTTGCCCAATCACAGCAGACTGGGTCAGCTGACCAATCAGAGTAGACTGGGTGTTTCAGAAGGAGGGCTTTAAAGAGACAGGAACTAGAACGCCATCAGGCAGATGGTGACAAAAGGTGGTGCAGGAATGTACAGAATGTAAAAAATGTTGTTTGTTTTATTGTTGTTGTTTTTTAAATCATGTAAATGTATTCCTAAAGATCCCCAAAAATAAAATGATGAACTTGTAAATAAGCATAATATGCACACTTTAATATTGCAATATTTTAAAAGTAACAATCTTACTTTCTTGTCCAGGCCATAGGCAATGGCAGCAGCAGTCGGTTCATTGATAATTCTTAGAACATTGAGACCAGAGATAGTCCCAGCATCCTTTGTGGCCTGGCGCTGAGAGTCATTGAAGTAAGCAGGTACCGTGACAACAGCATTTGTGATGGTCTGCAAAAACAGATTCATGCCTTTTGTGAAATGTAACATTGTGCAAAGTTTTGATTATTTTTACTGAAGTCATCCACTAAATCAGAAGGCACTTTTCTCCACAAATGTTTAAGATACAGTATGTTGTTCACACAGGCCTTCATTCTCTAATATATTGCCATTTGACAGGTTAAATATGTCAACCTCTTTAGACCTAATACAGCAACATTCTCAACACCATTACTACAAATACCGGTGTTTGTATAGAATGATTGTCTATTTTTTTCAGTATGCTGAGTATGAGGGCAAGGTATTTGACAGAAACCTACTTTTCCAAGGTATGCCTCTGCAATTTCCTTCATCTTTGTAAGCACCATGGAAGAAATCTCCTCTGGGTAAAAGGCCTTGGTCTCCCCTTTGTATTCAACTTGAACTTTGGGGCGTGTGTTGTCATTTATAACAGTGAATGGCCAATGCTTCATGTCTGACTGTACAACAGTGTCATCAAACCTCCGTCCAATAAGCCTTTTTGCATCTAGAGAAGCAAATATGGCAACAATCTTAGCAACTTCATTGTATCCTTATATAACAATTTTTGAAAACATGAAAAAAACGTAATGTCAGCACAGGGATGCACAGCTATTATAATTCTTGCTGATCCCTAAGCTGATGGTTATTTTCAGATAAATAAGCCGACAAATATGTTATGGCAAAAAAAAAGATGAATGGCAAAAATGGATAAAATTTTGCCTAAATTAATTAAATTAATAAAGGCATCACACCGTTATAATGTACAATATAACAAATTGATTCTCATTTTGAGATTTGCTTACAATTGCATTTAACTGTGTTATTTATTTATTTTTTTTGCTGTGTTTTTAAAGTTAAATCTAACTGTAAAATTGCAGGAAAATGCATGCACAATTAATTATTCAAAATCAGTCAATATAAAAAAACCTCAAATGTATAGCATCCATCAAATCACTTACCAAAGACTGTATTGGTGGGGTTCATTGCTACTTGATTTTTGGCAGCATCTCCAATCAGTCTCTCTGTGTCTGTGAATGCTACATAACTTGGTGTGGTCCTGTTGCCCTGGTCATTGGCAATGATTTCAACTTTGCCATGCTGAAAGACCCCCACACAGGAGTAGGTGGTCCCTAGGTCAATGCCAACTGCTGGTCCTTTTGACATGGTTTCTGCTGGCAGCAAACAGACATTATGGCAAGGGTTAATATTCATTATGAAACATTTTAGGCATTTAACTCAAGCCTTCCAAATAAGGGATATACGTTTTGTTTATATCCTATTCATAGCTAAAATATATTTAACGTTGTGACTGTTCACTCAAAAGCTTTTCTGGCTCACAAGACATAAGATCCTCCCGTGGCCTGCATGAACCACAGAGCATATCAGCTGTCACGGTGTTAAAGGATGCGACGTCAAACTCAAACAGAGCTGAGGAAAGCACTTCACAATAGTTTGATCATTCATTCTGTTTCATTACTGATGATTTTATTTTACTTTCCAAGTAAATCACATTATCATTGACTAATTTCGTTCCATTACCTGACTTTTTTTCTTCTTATATATTGTACACTAAATTTGTCAGACGGAATAACAGCCTGAGAACCATTTACTTTCATCTCCTTTTGAAAAAATTTAATTTTCTGTTTTGAGTGACCTAAGTTATCCCTTTAGGATAACTGACTACACCTGAGGGAAAGTCAAGGTTTAGTTTCCTCGTTTGCGCAACACTATTATGCAACATTCAAGATTACAGTGAGCAATCGGAATTGGAAGAAATGGGAGTGTTTTCTGGAATCATCTAGCACGCGCGCACGTAGGCTACTCAACACCGCGAGGACGTACAAATGTCATGAATTATTACAGCTCTAGAACATTCCACGGCCATGGTTTAGTATGCAAATCGGGTGCAAATCAAGATAATATGGGCGATTAAAATTGGTGATCCATTTTGCTAACGTTATATCTTGACAAGCATTAGCAAGTGTAAAATAGTTTATATATAATTATAATCCCAAACTCGTTTACTTTTGATGCATAATAGTAATCGTGATAATTCTCACCAGATAAAACGCTGACTCTGTCAATCACTTGCTGTGTCGCAGCTCGAAATGCGCACGATCTCTCTGCAGCAGAACTGTCTGTGTGTGTGTGAGAGAGAGCAAGCTGTGCTGTAGGGCGCTACTGTGCGGTAACGCGCTTTAAGACTTCCTGAGAGAACAGTCCAGAACCTGATGGAACGAGCGCAGCAGCCAATCAAATCGCGCGGTCGCTGACGCATTCAGAGATGGAGAATATGCCTGCAGAATTCAGCCTATAACACAACCCAATGTTCAGAAATATAATAAAGTATCGATCCATGGAGTTCCAGAACATTCCCATGTGATTCAGAGAAGTTTTGCACTAATCTGAAATCCAGTCAAAATGGAATGGCAATGAAAATCTAACGTATTGGCCATGGTGAACGATGAAGAAAATATATAAAAAATAAAATAAGAAGAGAACAGACAGACACTGTTTTTAAAGCAAGTGATTAATCGAAAACAGCCCACAGGGTAAAACATAGGCTAGTTCCCTGTAACGGAATTTTACTCCAGTGTCGTCTTTGTTTCGAATTTCTAAAAAACAGACTACGGTCGCAAAAAAACCCTGTGAGTAATAAAAGAAAACTATTTTTGATAATATCCTTACAAGTACAACGAAACACTTCTTAACACGATATTTGAGAACGCAAGAGCTTAACGTTACTGGCAGGGGGTGGCGCTGTTGTTACGCTATGGGATACCTCCTCAGGTAAGGTCTTTTTCTATACGCCAGCGGTGCAGTTATCTAACATTTTCGGTTACTGAAACACTATAACGTTAATGTGTATGAGCAATGTCTAATTTCGAAGGCTGCGTCCTCCGGGTGTTGCATGTCGGCCGCATCCGTCATTGATCTGCTTCATTTCCGTAAACTGACCACCACCATTACAAAGTCATTAATAAATTACAACAATTTACGCTTGAATAGGAATAACGGTTAATTTTATAATGGTTAGCTTCTGTTCCGACTGTTCTCCGGAGGACGCCGCCTTCGAAATGAAGAATTGCCTAGGCCTACATAAATTTGAGACACCTACCTAGCCTTTTTGTTTAGGCTACTGGTGTTTTCCAGCAAATGCTCTCACACACGTGACGTCAAAAGAATTTGGAGCTATTCCCTTGGGTTTATGCATGCTTTTAAAAACTGTAATTACTCCTCCCCAGTAGGCTATCTACTGCATCCTTTCCTAAACATTGTGATAGTAGGCCTACTCCTGTTGGTCAAATGTCGAAAGCTGAAAACCTATCAAATAAGATGTTTATTTCTTAAGGATTTGTTTTCTGTTCCACCTATTTACTTTTGGAATAATTTGTTTGTTAACCTTATTTGGAAAAAATCGGGTCTTTACTGCAGAAATTCTTCTCACAAATAAAGTGAAAGAAATGTCTTTTTAAGCTCATACACAGGTACTACCCAGTTAAGAAATGTATCGCTACAAATATTTAAAGCTGACATTGAGATATCAAGCTCTTTTTGGTTGAATTATATTGAAACAGTGGTTCAATTATTTGGTCGTGTCACTACACTCAGAAGCTTTGAAATGATATTGGTATATTTGTCAAGTGTAAGATTTTGTCAGGCTTACGAAACATTATCTTTGGGTATTTGGACTCAGACCCCAAAAATGAAAATATCTGTTTTGTTTATTAATTTTTTCTAAGCAAATTTTACATTCACGAATGCTAATTTTCAAATTGTTAACCTGTCTTTTCTGTCTTCTTAAAATAAATGGAAAATTATTTAAATGTGATTTCAGTATCTAATAAGAAAGCTAGGACTGTTAGGATTTGCTCTGCCTTTGATCTCATCATGTGAACATTTGCTCATTTTTTCACATCTAATTTTTTGTCTTTCATTCTTTTATTTATTTTTATTTCTCTTTTTTTGCTGTTGTCTCCTTTATTATTGTTGTGGTTGATATTATGTGATGTATGGTTATTTTTTGTTTTATGTTCCCATTCTCTGCAATAAAAAAATAAAATAAAACCAAAACGTTTCGGATCAACTTAATTAATGAATATAGAAATTAATGATTAATAATATTACGTGCAACTTGTTGTCCCACAAAACCTGTATTAACCTCATATTGCACTTCAATTTATTTATTCGGCTATATTTGATAGCTTTTATTAATAATAATTATTTGATTTTATTATTAGGCTATACATTTCTTATTGAGTTGGCAACAGCTGCTCCATATTGCACTGCAGTATAGCTTCATTGTAAAAGATGCCACATCAACAAGTGTCCACACGGTGGCATATTTGTGGAAAACCCTGTCAGTCAGAGACCAGAGACCTGACAGGGTCTTACTAACATCATGTACAGTACTCTGACTGAGTATTATGACATCACAATCGTCAATAGTGTACTGTACATTATGTTAGTAAGACAACCAGTCTACATACACTGAAAACAATATGTGAAAGTGGAAACTAAAAGTCTTTAAAAAGGGATGCAGGTATTGTATAGAGGGTGTGATGAGTTCAGCTTAAACAGAAAGCACAGAAAATCGACACACCCTTGTGCACCAGACAAAGCAAAGAGGTTGATCATTTCAAATCCTCTGGGATGTGATATTTTCAACAAAAGAGAGGTCAATTAGAAAACGATATTGTATTCACAATAGCATTTGTACCTGACCTGGATAAAGCTAAAGGGTAGACAAGCATGCAATCTTTCCATGTCATAATAAACAACAAAATAAGGTTTGAAATCACCATTTACACTACACTAAAAACTATACACTGAACACTCACAGGTTAACCAAAAAACCCAATATCTGGAAATTAATTATAAGTTCCATTTCCTCTATGAATGAAATACCCCTTTTTTATACATTTATAAATAAAAAAAAGTGTGATGTACTAAATGTTGAATGCCAAAAGTGGCATTTTGTAACTATTTTGGAGAAAGTCTTTGAGAATCTTTGTTCTGCCTCTGCCTTACAAGAGGAATTCCCTTTTTTATGTCCTGTAAGAATCTTTGAAAAGGTGCTTGGTTTCATCAAGAGAATGTCCTGTACGTGTTTGCTGACCTGAGAAAGGAAACGGTGCATGGCCAGCTTTTTGTTAAAATAAGTGTTTAACTATGATGTATAGCATTAGTGTCAATATTCATAAAGAGAAACTCTACCTCTAAAATACCTTGACCAACACCTTTCTTTAACACCCTACCTGGCGACAAAGTGACTACACCCGTCAAACATTATCTACAACTCTAAAAACATAATTCCATTGTGAATTGAGTGGGAAACACATTTAAAAATAGTGAGGCCAGTTTTCATATAATACACTATATCTAATATCAAATATTTATTATATCAACATACTCTTATTTCATTTGTTAAAAGGATAGTTCAACCAAAAATGAATTTAAAAAAGGTGTCATCATTTACTCTCCCTGAATGTCACCCTGATATTTTGAAGGGAAAAAATTAGTTACTATTTACTTTCATATTATAGACCAAACCAAACAAATTAACAAACAAAACATTTTTTTTCCAAAATATGGTCTTTTTACACTTAAACGTACCTCGAGTCTTCAGCGACCCGGGACGTCATTCACCCTCCCCGTCATTAATTTTTTCATACGGGTTTTGAAATGACGTCAAGGTGAGTAAATTAATTTAAAATGTAAATTTAAAACTAAATTGAATTATAATTGAGCCTATGTCAATTCCGTCAGATATCCCCCCTATCAATCCACCAGAATACCAAATGAAGGTCTGTGCACCTAAGTGGAAAGAGATAGAGCAGGTTGTGAGAAAGGCAAGGGCTTCATCATCTCCAGGACCTAATGGAGTTCCGTACAGAGTGTACAAGACTGGTTCAGGAGTTCTACGAATTCTGTGGAAATTGATAAAAGTGGCATGGGAAAAGCAGGTTGTACCTAGAGCATGCGCCGAGCAGGTGGAGTCTTTATACCTAAAGAAAAAGATGCTACAAGCATCAGTCAGTTTCGTCCTATTTCACTATTAAACTTCGAAGGTAAGATTTTCTTCAGCATTATTGCTCAGAGATTGTCAACCTACCTATTAAAGAATGGCTTCATTGACACTTCAGTTCAAAAAGCGGGCATTCCAGGGTTCTCAGGATGCTTAGAACACATCAATGTTATCTGGCTACGAATTCAATCAGCTAAAAAGGAGAGGAAGGAGCTCCATGTGACATTCCTGGACATTCCATAATGCATATGGTTCAGTGCCACATGAGCTTCTTTGGGCAGCATTTGATTTTTTTAGAGTACCAATGTCAATAACAAATTTAGTGAAAGCCTATTTTGGAGATTTGCAATTTAGTTTCTCAACTCCAAAATTCAGCACCGCATGGCAATGCTTAGAGGTTGGAATAATGGCAGGATGCACCATTTCTCCACTGGCTTTTACCATGGCAATGGAAGTTATCATTAGGGTGATTGAATCATACAAGATGGGTAGTAGGAGGAGAGCGCTTGGCTTCTGGGATGCGATTACCACCAATCAGAGCATACATGGATGACATGACAACAACAGTAGCCTGCACTAATCGGTTATTCGGGAAGTTAACAGATAATATCGTATGGGCACGAATGCAATTTAAGCCCTCTTAATCAAGGAGCATCTCGATAGTTAAAGGAAAGGCAGTAGATAAAACATTCTTCATTAATGGTTAGGCAATACCAACAGTTTCTGAGAAGCCAGTGAAGAGTCTTGGGAGGTGGTACGATGGGGATCAAAAGGACACAGTTCGAGTGGGAGAAGTTAGACGACAAGCAGTGGAAGGGTTGAAGAGCATTTACAGCTGTACTCTACCAGGCAAACTAAAACGCTGGTGCTTTCGGTTTGGTCTACTGCCGAGGTTGCTGTGGCCACTGACTGTGTACGAGGTTTCTTTGACAACAGTGGATAAGCTGGAAGCGTTAATAAGTTCATACATCAGGAAATGGTTGGGAGTTCCACGCTGCCTCAGCAGAGTGGGACTTTATAGTAAAGGAGTATTGTAGCTGCCAGTCTCTGCTTTAACCGAGGAGTTTAAGTGTGCCAAGGTCAGACTGGAAATGACTTTAGCAGAGTCACGCAACAAATGTGTAAGGGAGGCAGCCCCTGTGGTAAAAACTGGTAGAAAGTGGTCAGCAAAGAAATCTGTAGTAGAGGCAAAGGCTGACCTTCAAATTGGGGATATCGTGGGACAGGTACAGCATGGAAGAGGGGGTTTTGGGCTCAGTTTAGCTCCTCCTAAATGGCACAAGGCAGGCCCAGCTCAAAGGAGGAAGCTGGTAGTCAACGAGGTGTGAAAGCAGGAGGAGAGAATGAGATGTATAAAGGCCATTTCCCAGGCCAAGCAGGGAGAGTGGATCAGATGGGAGAGTGTGGAACAACGCAAAATGGGCTGGCAAGACCTTTGGTCAATGGAAGAGGGTAGGATCAGTTTCCTTATTAGGTCAACATATGATGTTCTCCCATCACAGAACCTAAACCCCTGGGTAGGAGAGGATCCCTCTTGTCCTTTGTGTTCATAACCTGCCACATTAAGGCACATTTTGACAGGATGTAAGGTGGCTCTTAGCCAAGGTCGGTTTACTTGGCGCCATGACCAAGTAATGTGATGTTTGGCTTTAGCATTGGAAGGCAAGCGTAGTATGACCAATACGTTGCCGCCTGTTCTAGCAAAACATTACACGCAGAAGACAATATTCCTTCGCCCAGGCGAGCAACCACCAAGAAAAGGTGCTAACACCAATTCTCGCCCAGGACAACTGGAAGCTGCTAGGGACTGGAAGATATTGTTTTGTGGTCTGGATCAGCACGCATTGTTCAACTGATAGAGTTAACAGTGCCATGGGAGGATGCGTTAGATGAGGCATATGAGAGGAAGAAACTGCGGTATGCTCATCTGGCCACTGAAGCAGAACAGCGAGGATGGAGAGTCCAGGTTTATCCAGTTGAAGTGGGTTGTCAAGGTTTTGTGGCACACTCTACAACCCGGTTCCTCAGAGACGTCGGATTCAGTGGCCAAGAGTTGCGTCGCACAGTAAAGAACTTATCTGAAGCAGCAGAAAGGAGCAGCAACTGGCTGTGGTTGAGACGGAAAGATTCTAGCTGGCTGTGTACAGGCCGCCATGCTACGGTTTCGTAGAATACTTGAAAACTTGAAGAGTCTGTTGGTTTATTTGTATAGGTTGTATAGTATTTACAGTCATTACGTTCCTTTGTATATTGCGTGAATGACGGGTGATTGGGCAGATATTGTGTTTTGCGGTAGGTGGTATCCCATACGGAACCGTTGCCACTGAAACTGCATATTAACGCACCAGTGGGGCTCGACAGCCTTAGTCAAACGGGTTGGCGCGTATGGTTGGGTTGCAGAGAGATTGTGAGATTGTGGTTAGGTCTCAGCAGCAGGAGGGATGTAGAGGTCAGTAAGCTGGGCTGAGTTGAGTGGGGGACGGAGGGGGGTGACTCTGGGACGCCAGAGTCACTGTCGAGCCCTCTTGAGGTGTCGTGGGCTCGTCGACGAAACACTGAGGACGGAAGGTGCCCACTTGAAGACCCTAGAGATGTCCCCTACTCAGCTCAATCCAGACGGTTGTCATGGGGGGACCGCACTGTGGTTGCAGCCGTTGTGTGTGCTGACGCGTGTTAACACTAGACAGAAGGAGATTTACATCACCATATGGAAAGAAGCGTAAATGGATGGAGAAGCATAGGCTACTGTAAAGCTATGTCTTAGTTGGTGCTTATCTTGGCGAAAGCCGAGTACAAATCAGCATGAAGTTTTAACATCTTCTCTCGTGTAATGGAAATCATTTTTAACAAATAATTTTAATACAACCCCAAATTCAGAAAATCTGGGGCACATTGTAAAATGTAATAAAATCAAGGCTTAAAACGTAAAATGTATCTTTAACCTTTATTTAAATGACAAATGTACACAAAAAAATCAAATGTTTTCACTGCCCAAATTAATTGCATTTTGTACATAAACAAATTTTGATTTTAATGGATGTTATACACTCCAAAAAAGTTGGGACAGAGGAATGTTTACCACTGTGTCAGGTCACCTTTCCTTTTAATTATATGAGGTTAATTAATTGGGGTTGTATGAATATTAATTATAATATGTCAAACATTAACAGGAAAATGAAAATGTAAAATGACACATTCTTCATGCTGTCTGAGGAGATCATTGCAGTTGCAAATGTCAATAAAATAAGCATATAACCCTGAATTGGTATTGTTATATTGAGCTTTTGAATGATTTGGGTGGCTCGATTGAATAGGATAAATTGACATTCTTTAATTTCCATGTGTCAGTTTCAGTTGTTGCCCTAGAACTATCTGTTCAGTCAGCAATACTGATGACAAAATTGTTTTGTAAACTTAGTTACTAGATCTGAATAGCTATCAGTGAAAAGATCACTGGAGAGTCTCATATTCTCTTCTTTGTCAATTTTTCTCTCACACCCTTTCCCTCTGTATAAATACTGAATCTGGAAGAATCTGGAAGAAAGGAAGGTGAAGTTACTCATTAAGATTCTGTGCATCCTAAAGGTAACATCTCTTTTATTCTTTCAAATGTGATGTGAGAACACTTTTATTTAAAATCTTATTTTTATATAGATGAAAAATGTCTGAAAGAAGTATTTGCTGTTTTGGTTTGTGTATATTTTCTAATGGTTTGTCTTCTTCAGTTTGTCTCAGGATGATCAGGCTGCTCCAGTTATTGTGTCTTGCTGGCGTTCTTCTACAGTGTGAAGGTCAGGTTCAGGGTCTCCAAGCATGCCTTAATAGCCCCTCGTACAAACCGGCAGGTCAGTCGTTTATTACTCTTTCTGTATGCAGGGTAGAAATCTTATTGATGATGATTTTGATGATGATTTGTCTTGTTTTCCAGTAAATATTATCTAGATATACGTTAAAAATGCCTAAAAGTTTAATTGAGAAGCAAAATTGCCTGATTTAAGTTAAAAATGCCTAAATGTTTAATTGAGAAGCAAAATTGCGTGATATAAAAATGTTTCAGACCATATATACAGTACATGTCAAAAGTTTGGAAACATTATACGTTTTCTCTCATTCTCACCCAGGCTGCATTTATTGAATATAATAATAATATTTCGCAATCTTACTGTTTTAACTGTATTTTTTTTTATTAAAGAAATGACACTATGGTGAGCATAAGAGACTTCTTTCAAAAACATTAACAAATTTTTATGTTTTTGACAGGTACTATATATCTTGAGTTAAGTTTATTCTTACTCCACTAGCAAATCAAAACGTTGTTGTTTTTTTCAAAACCAGCTGGTAAGGTAGAAAAAAATAAAATTATAAATAAAAGATACAAATGTCTTGTTTTAGAAGACATTTCTTATTTTCTTTTTAATCTTATACAATTAAAATGATCTTAGACAATTATACTTCTCAAATACATGTAACTTGTTTTAAGGATACTTTGATATTTTCACTAGAAAACAAAATGATTTTGTAGAAAATGAACACAGAATCGAGACAGAATCTTGAGCAACAATATTTACTGTGTATTTTTAAAATCTTTCAGAAAACGCTGATATGACAGTGACTTGTGGAACCAATCAGATGTTTTTAAAAGTTTTACTGTGTCCAATGTATTTTGGGGGATACAACGAATCTCTAATGGCCCTCAATGGTAAGTTTAACATCCCAGCCTGCCGTGGAGTAGCAGACTGGTCTGTCAATCCTCCCGTCTTGATGTTCAACACCTCAATCTCTCAGGATGCGCTCAACCTTTGTGGCAACAATATGAACGTAAGAGCATTTTTCACTTAAAAGCAATCAATTTTTAAACTTTGAATGCCACAGATTTCTAAAATGTATGTGTGTGTGTGGCTTGTTTGTTGGTTAGATCACAAATCAATTGGGCACAGGATACTTCTCAGAGTTCTCCCAAGTCCAGTCCGTTAATATCTCTGGATTAATCAATGCCTGGGATCCCAGCATTAGCACAATCACTTACAGGCAACAACTGATGTACCAGTTTTCATGTATGTATCCGCTCCAGTATTTGATCAACAACACTGAGCTCAGCGTGTGAGTATATATTGCAAGAAACTGTTTCTATGTTGAGGTTTCTGTGCTGCAACTTTCATGACAAAAGCATGTCTTCATGCCAACAGGTCAGGAGTGAGTCTAGCTGTTAAGGACAACAATGGCACCTTCATCAGTACTCTAAGCATGAGTCTTTTCAGTGTAAGGATCTTTTCATGAAATTACACTAACACTTGAGTTAGTAAATGCAACTTTCTTGACATCCTCCCTTTCTTTTGGACATTAGAATGTCAACTATACTACCAGACTCCAGATACCAGGATCTGGGCTGATGTTGAAAACTCGCATATATGTGAAGGTCAAGGCAACAAATCTCACAAACAAGTAAGAATTCAACTCTCCAGTGTTAGTTTAGAATTATTTATATACTATTATTGTATTTAGGCTACTTATGCTACTAATTTATTCATATTTTTAATTAGCTTTTAATATTTTCAGTTCAAAGTTAATTTTGGTTTGTGATTGTCATTGTTTTGTTTTTTCAAATATTTACCTTTTTACCTCAATTTATTTTTATTTCAGTTTTAGTAATAGCTAATAACTTAACTAGTTAAAAAAACTTATTCAATGTTATTCAACATTTTACATTTTTGTTTGAGGTTTTTAAGTTTAAGTGTTTCACCTAATATTTATATTTGGTTTTATTTCAGCTTTATTTCAATTAAAGTTTATATCAATAGTCAGTCAACAATGACAGCACAGTAACTCTTGAATGTATAAATCTGAAAATGAACACAGCTGGTTATACCTTTATAGATCAATCAAATCTAATTCTTTGTCTTATTGTGTATTGTAAGGTTCAATGTGTTGCTGGACCGTTGCTATGCCACTACAAACCCATATCCAGTCAGCAGCACCTCATATGATCTTTTTGTTGGGTGAGTCATTTATTAAAAAAAGAGAGCGTTTAAGAAGACAATTCTCTTGTAAGAACCACATCTATTGTTGTTTATAGGTGTACTCGTGATCCCCAGACAGTAATCGACTTGAATGGGATATCCCAAGAAGGTCGCTTCTCTTTTGAGGCTTTCCGCTTTGTGGAACATAAGAACATGACCATCTCCACTTTCTTCCTGCATTGTGTTACCCGACTCTGTGAGAACTCCACTTGTGCCTCCTTGCTTCCGGTAATTAATCATTTATGATGCCATCATGTAATTTATTAATTATTTACATTTTTTTGTATTTTTTTATTTAGATTTTGTTTGGTTCGACTTTTTTTGGTTGTTTTTGGTGATTATGGTTGTGTGTGGATATTATCAGACCTCTGTATATGTGTGTTTTGTAGAGATGCCAAAAGAAGAGAGAAGTAAGAGATGTAGACTCTCCAGAGAACATCTCTAATGATGTAGCCACTGTCACCTCAGGACCAATCACAACCAGAGTTGACAACGGTACAAAGAATCATCCTATATTTACATATAAACTTCAGAAATAATATATATATATATATATATATATATATATATATATATATATATATATATATATATACAAATAACTAAAGTTACTGATTTAAATATTTATTCTCTGTTATTTTTCCAGCAGGTGGCCTTGTGCCCGCTAGATGTAAGAATTCTCTTTACCAACACCTCATTTTAATAAACACAATATGAACCTTATCTAAATAGTTATGTTTCTTAATGTTTCAGTATGATGATGTGATTTGATGTTGATTTTTCCCCCTATGTATACATAGTGACCTCATCAGTATCCATCCCTCAACTGACGTATGTTGGCATGGCCACTGGCTTGCTGAGCTTCTTTCTACTTGACTGGTTCTCTACATCAGGACTTGCATGAGGATCTACATCAGGATTTGGGAATTCATTGCCTCTTGATTGAACACAACAGCCTTAGAAGATCTCTCACATGATGCAAAAATGTGAGAATATGTCAGTTATCAACACCTCTGTTTTTCAATTTGGTAGATAGAATATTTTTTTGTAATTCTGACCTTTTTTGTCCTATGTTTTATGATCTTCTATGAGAACAAGGAAAAAGAGAAAAGAAACGTATTCAGTGTGTAGTATACAAAATGCCTTTTTAAATTGAAAAGTCTATAATGCATGCAATCCTGTTTTGGGGGGAAATATATGCACTTTGTATGTAATAACTTAACATTTAAACTTGAATAAAAGTGTTAGAAACTGTCTGTGTCCCTGGTATTTTCACTCATCCAGGTCATCATAGCCTAATGTTAGGATTTAATTTCAATTACAATATTTGCTCACATAACATTAAATACAGGTTAAGGTTAAATAGTAAATGGCCACAAAGCGTGTAATATTTTAAGACTACCATGTGCATGACTGAAACCCGTTACCGCTGTTAGTTAAATAATATACAGAAAGTCTGGGCATAAGATATTAGGCTGAAAAATACGCCACGCAAGCTGGCTGGCAAAATAAATAAAACAAGTAAAATAAATAAAACTCAGAAGGCCTATATAATATTGCATATATATATATATATATATATACCTCCAGACCAAGAAAAAAATAGGAGAACCCATTTATAAAAGGAAATCTCTAGAAAACATCTTATTAAATCGGGAAAGCAAGACAATAATGAATGGCCTCTTAAGGCCTTCTGAAAAAAAACAGGCACATTCAATTACACAAAACATTCCTTTTTTCTTCAGTTTTGTTAATTAATGGCTACATTTATATTAGGACTTTGCAGCCTACCTTTCAAACCTAACAGGGAAAATGTTTCTTTCAAACATGTCTTATATAATTCAATTGAACAATGTTTATGTAAGTAGGCTATACTATATTACTATAATTCTGATTACTATATACTAATTTGTAATATTTTAATATGATTTTTTGTGTGTGTAAATCTTACAAAAATACACTGTATCAAACTAAACCCATTCACACCCCTTTCTTAAAGGGATAGTTCACCCAAAAATGAAAAATCTGTTATCATTTACTCACCCTCATGTTCTTCCAAACCTGTGATGAACATAAAAGAAGATATTTAGAAGAATTTTGGTAACCAAACAGTTGATGGTACCCGTTGACCCATAGTTTCTCTTACGAGAGTATCTCTCGTACTGCGTAATATCTTACGCTATGGGGAAAACCTTTTTTCCACGAGATATTGAAGCCAAAAAATATCCTTAATTTTGAATTAATGTAAAACGCTGTGCAGCAGCATGCAGACATAGGCAAGACGGATGCGCGCGTATTGGCTGCCCTGCGGCAACAGCAGCAGCCTATCGAGAGAGGCTCTGCGTGACACATATCCAATGGGGGCATTTCGCGGCCATTTCGTCACGTCCCGCCAGAAAGGGCGTGGTCTCGCCCTATAAACATAGCTCGATTAGGGTACAACTGATTTTCATCTCTTCAGCGAAGCATCACCGCATCGCTGGATCCGGAGTGAGAAGCCACGCTGTCTGAGAAAAAGCACACAGCGGGACGAGCCTTGAGTCTGGAGTGTCTGTGGCATCGCCGCCTTTAGTCGCCGTACCTGCTACGCTTTCCGGCGTTATATCCTTTTCTGCAAGTGTGTGTGTGTGTTCGCCGCTGCAACACACATTTTTTCACTGTCTCTCTCCCTCTCCTAAAAGAGCTGCGTCTTTTTCAAGATGCATAGATCCTGCGGCTCGTGCCGAGCCACACTCAGTGAAGAGGATCGCCATGTCATCTGCGTTTCCTGCCTGGGTGAGGATCATGCGGCTCTCGCTCTCGTCGACGGCGGATAACCTCACTGTGAGCTACTGCCGATGGTGAATTTGAGGACTCGCCTGGCATCATTCTCAGAGCCTGCACTTCAGCCCGCTGTAGCGCCGCGCCGTAAAAGCGCCGTGCCCAGTGCGGCCCCAAACCTTCTCCTGCCCGTCAAAGGCATCGCTCGAGTCCCTCACCGACGGACAGCGGCGGCAGACGGCCATTGAGGTCGACGAATCAGCCCCGAGCCTTCTCCAGCCCGTGATAGCTCGCCAGTTCGCCCGCCAGCTTCACCAGCTTCACTCGAGTCGCTCGCTGATGGACATTAATGACGACGAGATAGCTGCATCTGTAGAGAAGGCCAGCTGCTCTGGCGTCGGACAGTGAGGACTGGGCGAGCTCTGTGGACCTCCCCCCCTCTGCCCGCGAGTCGTCAGGGAAACGGGCCAGCATCAAAACCGCTGCACGGCTAGCTTACTTTACGTTACAAGAAAGCTACCCCGCCCCCCGTGGACATGCGTCACTGGCGAAATGACGAAAGAGTGTGTTTTGGTCCCGCTGAGGCCGGACCAATCTCCATTTCTCAAACATTTCTCAGCTCCTCTTAGTTTGAGCGGCTGAAAATGTCAACATTGCAGCAATGAGCCTGTTGTATAACACGCACGCCTGCAAACAAACGCCAACACACACAAACTGTGATGACGCTCTCTTATCTGCTCGAGCTATTTTAAGCTTTTGTCGTTTCCCCCTGTGGCTCAGTGGCGAAACCCAAAGCCTTCGCACGGGAGAACGTGTTCGATCCCAGGTCTCGCAGCAGATAAAATTTAGTCTCGCCAGACTTGCACCGAAACTTTTCGCTCGTTCAGTTCCAAGAAAATGCGACTGTTCCAGTGTATTTTGCAGTAAACAAGCCGGTACCATGACCTGCTTTCCACGGCGACCCAGAAAAATCATATAAGCAGTGTATTTTCTGGTATTCCGGCCACAGCCGATGGTGTTATGAGTGTAATAAAAATGCCCACAGCCCAGTGTTCATTTCTACACACAAACAGAGCCCGCCACAGTGCAGGGCTCGCACAAATGAGATCGACTCATGTCATTGTGCATTAAATGTATTGAATGTGCCCACAACCCAGTGCCCACAAACACTACACACTGCATGTGCCACGTTTTCTGTAAAACGTAACCAACACACATACAGTCAGCTAAGACCCACGGTGTTTAAGTCTCGCCGCGTCAGACTCCACCGAAACTTCTCGCTCGTTCAGTTCCAAACAATGTGACTAGCGAAACTGCTGAGCAAAGGGGGCATAGAACCTTTATCTCAGGCTCAGAGCGAAGGGGGGCTATACAGCAGATATTTTCTGGTACCGAAAAAAGACGGGGGTCTCAGACCCATTCCAGATCTCCGACAGCTGAACAGAGTGCTTATGAAGCGCCAGTTCAGAATGCTGACAACCAGGAAAATCCTCGCGCAAGTGCGCCAGGGAGACTGGTTTATGTCAATAGATCTGAAAAACGGCTATTTCCAAATACAAATAGCGTCACGTCACAGGCGATTCTTGAGATTTGCCTTTGAGGGCCAGGCATATCAACACACAGTCCTACCATTCGGCCTATCCCTAGCACCCCGTACATTTACGAAGTGCATTGATGCGGCCCCCGCACCCCTGAGACTTCAGGGCATGCGAGTTTTGAACTACTTGGACGATTGGCTGATTCTAGCTCGATCACATTCAGAGCTCATCAAACACAGAACCACATTACTCGAGCATCTCGAGGATCTGGGTCTCACAGTCAATTGGGCGAAGAGTTCGCTGTTTCCCAGCCAGAAAATCTCTTTTCTGGGAACAGTGCGGGACTCGCTGTCTATGACAGCACGTCTGTCGCCAGAGTGAGAACTGGACATTCAGCGCGCCGCGAAATCCTTTCGCCACGGCTCTATAGTCCCGCTTAAAAGTTTTCAGAAAATGCTGGGCCTCATGGCCTCGGCATCTTCAGTACTCCAGCTGGGCCTGCTTCGCATACGCCCACTGCAGTTATGGCTGAAAGTGCGAGTTCCACCCCGGGCATGGACCTCTGGTCTGTTTCGCCTCAGGGTCGACATGAAATGCGTTTCGGCTCTGGAACCTTGGAAAATAGCCGACTGGTATCAGTCAGGCGTGAGTCTGGGGACTCTCTCGAGTGTGACGGTGGTGTCCACGGACGCCTCCACCTCGGGATGGGGAGCGCTGCTCGAGGGCAGACCGTTCTTCGGCCAGTGGTCAGAACGGGAAAAGCTACTACGCATAAACTGTCTAGAAATGCTGGCAGTGGACAACGCGCTATGGCGCTTTTGTCCCCAGATAAAAGGCCGCCACGTCTTAATCCGGTCGGACAACATGTCAGTGGTGGCATACATAAATCACCAGGGTGGCGTCAGGTCCCGAAACCTTTACAGGCTGACGGAACGCCTCCTGGTCTGGGCTCAGCACAACCTGCTTTCACTGAAAGCAGCGCATGTGCCTGGTCGCCTGAATCTGGGACCAGACCGTCTGTCCAGAAACAATGTCCCAGCAGGGGAATGGTCGCTGCACCTGCAGACGATCCAACTGCTGTGGGAGACATTCGGCAGAGCGCAGGTGGAGCTGTTCGCGTCCCAAGAAAGCGCTCACTGGCCGAACTTTTTCTCCAAGAGCAGGGATGCGCTGTCCCACATATGGCCCTGCTGCCCCCTCTATGCTTTTCCCCCTGTCTCGCTCCAGCCTCCAGCCTCAAGTACTGTAACGAATCAGGGAAAACGGATGCCCAGTGCTACTCGTGGCTCCGCTCTGGACAAACCAGAATTGGTTCCCAGTCCTAATGCGGCGGACCAGCACTGCCCCGTGGCCGATACCGATGAGGAGAGAACTCCTCTCTCTGGCAAAGGGCTCGATTTGGCATCCTCGCCCGGAATTATGGTCCCTACATGCATGGGCCATCAACGGGTACCCGCTAACCTCCCAGAGGGAGTGTTAAATACAATCTCGTAGGCTAGAGCCCCGTCTACTAGACGGCTATATTCCTCAAAGTGGTCACTGTTCTCTGCCTGGTGTCAAGCTCAGGGCTTTTCACCCGCAGACTGCAGCGTTACGGAAGTGCTCTCCTTCCTTCAGGAGCTGCTGGATAAGGGCAGAACCCCATCCACGCTCAAAGTATACGTGGCGGCCATAGCGGCGTTTGCAAAACCGACGTCTGGCCAGTCACTAGGGAAAAAGACCTGGTCGTGCGATTCCTCAGGGGAGCTTGGAGGCTGAATCCTCCCAGACCCCCCTCAGTCCCTGTGTGGGACCTTTCTACGGTTTTGGAAGCCATGAAAGGTGCCCCATTCGAGCCAATCCATTTGACAGACATGAAACATCTGTCTCTCAAAACGGTATTCCTTATGGCTCTCGCTTCAGTGAAGCGCCCAGGGGACTTGCAAGCGCTTTCGGTAAGCACGTCATGCATGGAGTTTGGGCCTAATGGCTCAAAAGTTATACTCAAACCAAGGGACGGGTACGTGCCCACATCCCTCAACACACCGTTCAGGGCCCAGGTTATTTCCCTGTGCGCCCTCCCGGTTCGTGATGAAGAGAAGGATGCGAGTCTCCTCAGCCCTGTCAGGGCACTGAGAGCTTATGTCTCCCGCTCGTCGGTCTTCAGACAGACTGAGCAGCTCTTCGTTTTGTTTGGCGGACACTCCATCAAAACAGAGCCTATCCAGATGGATAGTCGACGCCATAGAACTGGCTTACACTTCTAAGGGCCTGCAGTGTCCTTTGGGTGTCAGAGGGCACTCCACGAGAGGCGTGGCCTCATTGTGGGCGTGGTATAGTGGGGTTACCGATATCTGTACGGCCGCGGGCTGGGCCTCGCCGTCTACATTTATAAGGTTTTACAACCTAGAGGTTTCCGCCTTACAAGCCAAGCTTCTGTCGGTATAGAATTCAGTGCTATCTGCCCCGCTGTGCAGGCCCAGATGCTGAGTTTCGCTTGTGCATCGCTCACTGAGCGATAAAACAGCTCAATGGGTGTTGACTAACCCGTACTATTACCCAGTTCAGGCTGAACACATTCACCCTGTCTGCGTGAAACACTGTTAACATAACTAGCTCCTGTAAGATGCTATTTCATGGGGAATGATGCTTGCAGCCTCTCTTCTCCGACTCTCTGTGAGTCTATGGTGATTATGCACTATATGAGCCCCGGGCTACTGCCCTTGGGACTTTGGTGTCGGATCCCAGTACGCACGGCGTTTTGCATTGTGTTCCCCATAGCGTAAGATATTACGCAGTATGAGAGATACTCTCGTAAGAGAACGTACTCGGTTACTAACGTAACCTCGGTTCTCTCTAGAGAGGGAAAGAGTACTGCGTATCTTGCCGTGCATACACAGCTCTGGTTCGCTTCGGCGATGAAAACCAGTTGTACCAGCCTAATCGAGCTATGTTAATAGGGCGAGACCACGCCCTTTCTGGCGGGACGTGACGAAATGGGCGCAAAATGCCCACATTGGATATGTGTCACGCCGAGCCTCTCTCGATAGGCTGCTGCTGTTGCCGCAGGGCAGCCAATAGGCGTGCAAGCAGTCTTGCCTATGTCTGCATGCTGCTGCACAGCGTTTTACATTAATTCAAAATTAAGGGTAATTTTTGGCTTCAATATCTCGTGGAAAAGAGGTTTTCCCCATAGCGTAAGATATTACGCAGTACTCGTTCCCTTTCTAGAGAGAACCGAGGTTACGTTAGTAACCCAGTACGTTTTCTACCCTTTTGAACCAAAAAAAAATTGTTTTTTTTTGTTTTTGTCCAACAGAAGAAAGAAACTCATACTGGTTTGGAAACAACTTGAGGGTGAGTAAATGATCACAGAATATTTATTTATTGTTGAACTATCCCTTTAAAAGATGTCAGACAGCCGACGCCTCTCTTATCGTCTTATTACAGGCATCAAAATATTAAATTAACTGCTTCCCATCTTTGGGTTAGCATTAATATATTTTAATTATCTGTTTCCAGATTATTTTGGAAAATAATTGACATATTTTGACTTTCTATATCTTGATATCAAGTTCAACGAATGTGGGTCAAGAGGGCAAACATTCAGATGTCACACTTTTGTGTATCTTTAGATGCAATCTGTGAATTTCAGAACAAAATAACTTTCTCTCCCACGGGTACACATTCTTTTGCACTTTCTGAAAGACTGTGGCTTGATGCAGTGTTTCTAGTCCTTTGAGACAGGAAATAGTGATGAGACAGACACATGATCAGACAGCTCTGCTCCTCTAGTATCACCAGAGCCGTTGTTTTGTGAGCATGACCATGTCTCACCTCCTCCTTTCTGGGGCTCTTTGCACCAGATTTTAATAGTGGTGTATTGTATTTGCATGCGTTGTCAGAATTCTATTGTCATGTAATACAAGTCCAATTCAGTACTCCCTCTATGATGTTTAATTGGTTTGATATGTTTTAAACTAGGTGTTCGTTTGAATGATTAACGATACGATGTTGTGATTTGTGTATTTATAATGTGCATGTACTAATAAATAATATGCCAGTACAAGGACGCATGTGATAAACTGCGCTCTCTTCACTAGGTGGTGCTAGGGATCGGAAGTTTCATATTGTTCCTGACTAAATTGCTTTGGCTCAAGGGGTCATGGTAGCCTTTTATACAGCCATTTATTCTGACTAAATTAATTTTCTTCATTAGCCAGTCAACACTGTCACGAATGTGGATTTATGGTTCAGTCAATTATCTTAAAAGCAATTGTGTCCAGAATTGAGCCATGAACAAAGGCAACAGATTTTCAAATTGCATGCTTGTAGGGAGTCTCACTTTCTTGTCAGATGTAGTTGTGGGTCATCCAGGTATTCTGTGCATGTAGAAGTGATTTACATATCATATAATTGCATAAGTCATAGGATACAATTTGTCACCATATACAAATACCTTTGATATAGCAAGAAAAAAATAACAGCTTCTGCATTGTAAACAGGTTTCTGTTTATGTAATCACTTTTCATAAGATTTCTGCTATTTTATAAGGTATTTTATCAGGTGTATCCAGCATTATTTTACTTGTAGTACAGTATATCTACGGCTTTGGTACAGGTGTATTTTACAAATAAAGCAGTCACCATCAGCACATTTTGCACATCCTGGGCAATAAAATTCAATCCCAATTATGGGAGACAACATTGCAATACACACATTTTGCATCTTCCTCAGATTTTCCTGGTTAAACACATTTTTGGTGTTTTTTTGCCATTGCTTTGAATTTTGGCGTTGTTTTTTTTTTTTTAGTTTCAAATTATATGTCTATATCTTTTCAGGTATTCTCATTAACTACACAATTCATCAACTTCTTAAAAAATATAATAAAAACGATAATATTAGAAAAATTACCCCAACGTCCACCTCTGGACATACTGTATGCAAGTGCCATTTTACATTTTGTGTGGGTAAGTTCATTTGGGTCTTTGTTCAGTCATACTGGACAAGCATTGAAGTGAAGATCCAGCTGAAGAATAACACAATACTATCTGGATAAGAAACGTATGTTAATCCCATGTGTAATGGGGACCAGAATGTCTTTCTTAATGTGACAGAAACCTAATCTATTTTACTATGAATTATAACTAATGCAAGATATTGTATGTGGACTTTGATAATAGTCACTGTAATCTCATTTCCATGTGTTTTTGGCTGCTGTTACCATCCTCAGTGGTAACAAGCCTTCCACCCATTCATTGGGAGATTCCATCATTCTCCTCCATAAAGTGACCTCCTCTGCTGTAGAGTCCATCCAGTCCACCACTACTCCATAACTCCTGCCTGTAAAACGAGATTGACTTATTAAATGCATATATATTTGTGTTAATATGTATTTTATATGTTTATGTTTGTAGATCTCAGAACACACAAAGATCCCAACACTGGGCTGCACCTGTGCCCAAGCCGAGTCTCAGGCCTCCGAGCAAGTGATTGGCTAGACGGTCCCGGTCCCAAACAGTAAGCTCCACACAAGCCTCTTTTAGGTCCTCTGCCTTAAAGCCATCATACACCATAGTGTGATTAAACATGGGGTTGGCTGTTCTCTTCAGCACCCGAGTTTTCTGACGGCTCTTTTTGCTGGTGTCGGGGAGTACAAAGCTGTGCAAAGAATTTAACAATTACTTAATGGGATCTTGAAGATGTTTTTTTTTTATATATAAAATAATATAATACCATTTCACATATGGGTCAATAGTTGGACTTCTGATAAGAGGCAGATTCTTGCAGTCTTTGACCCAGATATGCACTTCACCAGAGCCAGGAATGTTCTTTGCTGGATTGAAAAAATAAACACTCACACAGATCAATTGACAAATCTGTGATATTTGACTTTATTTGTGACATAATGTGCAGTCTTTCGGTATATAAGCTGCATGTATGTGAATTATATTGTAATTAGAAAACGATTGTAATGGTGGAGCCTTACAGTGGGAGATCTGAGGCAGGAAACGTATGGCCAGTCTCATCTGTCCTCTTAAGTCAGATGGGTGGAGGCTGTTTGTGGTCTGTGAGAAGAGATTCTGAAATCAAGAGAGATTTGTACTTTCATGTATTAAATATTTTAACTTTTAAAATTGTAAGACAAGTTTCACCTAAGAGAAATTATTGACACATTCAATACTGTACCCTTGGTTTAAGAGGCAAAAGCTTCATCTCTGTGTCGTTAAAATCCCATGAGGAGAGGTCAAGCTCTATCTCACCCAGAAAGCTGTTATGACCAAATGTGTCATTGTGCCATGCTGAAAGGTTGAGAACCTGGCACATCAGGTACTCCAATCGAACTCTGTACTGTATGCATCAAATAATAAAATGAACGGAGATTATTAATCATGTGGTATGATGCATGTAGGGGACACTGGGGCTATTTGTCACTTATTAATCCAGTGAATATCTCTTATGTTAGGGTTATTTTTCAAGTATTCAAGCATTTTTGTATAGACACATGTATTAAAGTCTTAAAGGCCAAAATTCCACCGTTAGAACGGGAATGAGTACAGTAAATTGATTGAACACAGCCAATAGTGGGGCATGTTGTCCAATATATATGGGGTAAGTTGTCACAGTTTAACCTTCCATCAAACAGCCTATTATAAACATTTTGGCTCAAAATCAACAGTAAAACAATTATGAAACATTACACAATTCATGAAACAACAACGGTGTGAAAAGTGATGTGCATATACAGTATATCAAACCATTTATTTGATCAGCAATGTTATTAAATGTGTAAAACACATGATTGCTTGCTCCAATAAAAATGGGAACACTGGCCCTGACTTATTCTTCCAGTGATTTCCTTACCCTAAGAATCTCATTGTATGTAGGATTCAGTGTTTTCTTCTTCACAGCGGTTTTTCTTTTTCCCAAATTGGCAGAATCAGGTATGAGGTAACTCTTAACATACCTAGAAAACAAAGCACAAGTTCTCTATGAAGAAAATATCTATTTAGAGGAGAAAGGGGTGGGTGGTATTGAGATCGCAGTCTTACGGGTCAGATCGATTCCTCTTCTTGTCCACTGCTGCCAGATTCTGGCACTGAACGACAAAGATATGGAACTCCCGCAACTTGTGCACATAGTTTAGTGAAAACTGGATGCTCCCTTGAACGTCAACGCTGCTGTAGTCACTATTGTACACGCTAGCAACACTGCCACTAACCTGAAGGTAATGGAAATACAATATTGAATAATTTCCAGTACATCAATGTGCTCAACGTCAAATTAAATTGGACCCTATTTTATTTCATAAAATAAGTAAGTAAAGTAAAGTAAGTAAATAAGTAAATGTTCTGGTTTTACTGTGATCAATTCATCACTGTACATAACCAAAATTATGTTTATATTCATAATCAGGATAAAATAAAGCCCAACATTACTTTTTTTCTCATTGAATATCCTATTTTTGGATTTGGATTATGTCCGATTACGGATGTAAACTTGGCTGTGAATGGTGCTTCATTATTTATATCTGAGGCAAATGGGATAATTTTCTGGGTACATTTGCCTTTGTATATGGAGTATACAGCTCTGGAAAAAATTAAGAGACCTGAAAATTTTTCTTAAATCAGCATCTCTACATGTATGGCAGCCCTTCCAGTCTGGTGTCTGTTGAGTTCCAACACAGGCACACCTCAATCAACTGAATGAGGTGCTGATTAGGTGATCACCTGAACAAAATCGGCAGAGGGCGAAAACGACTCTCTGCTGACTGGGATGACCGCCAACTCTTTCGAATGTCACTCAACAACCATAGGATGACATCAAGTGACCTACAAAAAGAATGGCAAATGGCAGCTTGGGTGAAGTGCACGGCGAAGACGGTTCGAAACAGGCTCCTAGGGGCAGGGCTGAAGTCGTGCAAAGATTTTAAAAAAAAACCCTTCATCAATTAGAAGCAAGGAATAGCCAGACTGAGGTTTGCAAAAGACCATAAGGATTGGACTGGAGTAGGTCATCTTCTCTAATGACTCCAATTTTCAGCTTTGTCCAACACCTGGTCATCTAATGGTTAGACAGAGACCTGGAGAAGCCTACAAGCCACCATGTCTTGGACCCACTGTGAAATTTGGTGGAGGATCGGTGATGATCTGGGGGTGCTTCAGCAAGGCTAGAATCGAGATTTGTCTTTGTGAAGGACGCATGAATCAAGCCACGTACAAGGTTATCCTGGAAAAACACTTGCTTGCTTCTGCTCTGACAATGTTCCACAACTCTGAGGATTGTTTTTTTCCAGCAGGATAATACTCCATGCCACACAGCCAGGTCAACCAAGGTGTGGATGGAGGACCACCAGATCAAGACCGTCATGGCCAGCCTAATCTCCAGACCTGAACCCCATTGAAAACCTCTGGAATGTGATCAAGATTAAGATGGATGGTCACAAGCCATCAAACAAAGCCGAGCTGCTTGAATTTTTGCACAAGGAGTGACATAAAGTCACCCAACATCAATGTGAAAGATTGGTGGAGAGCATGCCAAGACGCATGAAAGCTGTGATTGAAAATAAAACATTAGTATTGTGTTGTTTAAAAATGAATATGAACTTATTTTCTTTCCATTATTCGAGGTCTGACAACACTGCATCTTTTTTGTTATTTTGACCAGTTGTCGTTTTCTGCAAATAAATGCTCTAAATTACAATATTTTTATTTTGAATTTGGGAGAAATGTTGTCAGTAGTTTATAGAATAAAACAAAAAATTTAATTTTACCCAAACACATACCTATAAATAGTAAAACCAGAGAAACTGATAATTTTGCAGTGGTCTCAATTTTTTCCAGAGCTGTATACTACTGTATATAATTTGATATTATATGCTTGGTAAATAACTTGGTAAATAGTTTAGTATTTAATATACAGTATATGAACATACAGAGGTGGAGCCAGAGTAGTTGCTGAGGTTAGTAAATTGTCTGTTATTCCACTGTGGGACGCTACTGCGGGAACTGCTCTCTGAGTCACTCTCTCCTCCGTCACTCTAAAAAGACAGAACAGCGGCAGACATTTTGAGCACCACACATTTTTTTGTGACCTGGCCTTTTATCTTAGATAAAAATGACAAATGAACCAACTTCTTTTTGTAGAAATGAGGGCACTGATTTGCTGAGTTGCTTCAGGTGCTCTGGATCTGAGGTCGTGAAGGAAGTCTGGGCAACTGAGACTTAAACAAGATGGCAGAAGAAATCAAATAAATGTGCAAATATGATGCCAACAAGATTAGTGTCTCAAAATATAATTAAAACTGAATATAAAACATATGAGAAGTTAAGTTTGAGACTTGCCATCATAGTTGTCCTGTATGTAGTCATTTGTTTGTTTGAATTTTTGGTCTTGTCCTTAGAGAAGAGATCACAATGACAAACTAGAACAGATTCTGTTGTCATGTGAACTCTCCAATTAAAGACAAATAATAAGGTGTTTTACTCTGGAAGATATTTTATTCTTCTATACTAGAAGTATACTATGAAAGGGACAGCTAAATAAGGATATGGTACTTTCAGTTGAAAAACTAATGACAAAAAATATATAAATTATATTCTGTTACAGTTTAAAGTGTTTGACATAATAGAGAATTGATGCTCACTAGGAAAAAGGCTGATGTCTTCCATGCTCTTATGGTATACAGGTCTAGATGAAGCTTGTCTCAAAGCTTTCAGAATGGGACTCTCATTTTCACCTGCAAGATTTAACAGTGACAGTTTGATCCAATAAAAGTATAAAGAATTAATAAAACAAGCACGAAGAATGTGTTCATGAGAGAACTTGTGTTTCCTGTTCTTGTGCTATTGTGTAATGTGAGCACTTCTTTCTGTTTGATTTAACACTTGAAAGGAAAGCTGTGGAAACATCTTATACAACACTGATGTAAATACATTTAACTACATTAATTTATGTAAGTTTATCTTTTATGAATGCACATACATGTTTATTGCTTATGGTTAGCAACTTTTTCTAAATCATTAACCCTTAGTATTAAATTATTATTAATTTTCTAAAGAATCAGATTAACGATTTACACCTAGCAGTTGATAAAACTTGTGTTCCTGTAGCTCAAACAATAGAGCATGGCGATAGCAACAGAAGGTCATGTTCAATTCCCAAGGAATGCATAGCTTAAATGCAACGCAAGTAACTTTTGGATAAAAATGTCTGCCAAATGTGTGGATGTAAATGTTTTATCTATATTAACTATATGATCTATACTAATCACTTTTATCTTACATTGTATTCCAAGTATAGATGAAAGGGGTCTTTGGTTAAAAATGTTTGAGAAACCTGTACAGTATGATGAGAGAAAAAGCTTCAAACTTACGGTTTGAACTCCCCTTAATGGCATTTCCATCAGTTTGTGTGGTTGAGTGGAGTCCCAGGCGGTCGGGGGAACCCTGTACTGGAGTACTGGTTTTTACTGGGGAACACTTACAGCTGCAGTTTGTCTCTGGAGATGATGTAAATGAAGTGCAGATAAAATTATCAACCTGCTCTGTAGCTGGAGGTGGAGTGTATATACTTCTATCTTCTGTAATTCCAAGGTAATGTTGGTAGTCCCGTGGAATGAAAGATCTAGCAAGAGGTTGAGAGTCGGAATCCTCTGAGGTACGTGATGGTCTTCTCTGAGTATTTTTGTCTCTGTCTCTCCAAGAGTTTTCTGAGGATGTTTTTGGCATGGTATAGCTAGCTTCTTGTGTTTTTCTGGTTTGTGTAATGCTAGCTTCTGGTGTCTTCTTGACCTGTTGCATATTGGGACCCTGAGACTTCTTGGACTGAAGATGTAAGTCCTGGCTTTGCTCCTCAAACGCAGTGTTCACTGAAAACATGCTGGTGGCACGTCTCATGGCACTTGCTTTTCCATTTAGACTGCCTTTGTTGTTTCTTCTACCCTGCTGAGGTTGTGACTCTTGACCAGCCTGAGGTTTAGGTACCATTGTGGATTTTGATGCGTTCTGAGAGCCTTTCTGTGCCTGAAGAGAATGAGACACTCCATGAGATATTGCTTCGCCCCCATTTGACTGATCGTTTTTTGATTCTTGTCTTGACATAATCCTCTTCTTTGAGGGAGACTGGAATGCTCTAGTTTTGGCTGGTGAGGATGTTTTACCATTCTGGCTGTCATTAACAAAGTCTTTGACATTGGCTCTCTCTTTTGGACTTTGTGGACTTAAGGATCTCTGAATTCCACTTTCAAGGACCGGTGAGCTTCGTCCAGATTTTGTTGGTGGTCCTCCCCAGAAGTCACGAAGGTTCTTAAACTGTAAAGTGCTCATACCATCCATCACAACTGGCTTATCCTTCCGTAGAGGTTGCACAGGGAAATTAGGAGACAGTCTATCTCTGGCTGAAGAACTGTCATCAACATCATCATCATCATACTCTGTACCTATTGTTCTGAGATCAAATTCAGACTTTGTAAATCTTTGGTTCATTCGAGCAGTGGTAGTCGATCTGATTTGAGCTGCTGATGTTTTAGATTCTTTCTCCCAGAAGGACTTTAGTTGCTTGATGCTCTCTGCCATGCTCTCTTGCTGGGCATTCTGTTTAACGAAAGGCACTTGATTGGTTCTTTGTGTAGTTCTTGATTTTGCCTCTAATTCTTTTGGACAGGTGTGATCTGCATCACTACTGTGTGTGCTAACTGTGCCTCCCATGCTATCACTATTTTGACCCAATAGCAAGGATCCACTGTCAAGTGATGGTGACGATGATTTTAAACATGGAAGAGAAACTACTTTGTCTAAGAGAGAGCTTGCAAGTATTTGTTCATTCTTCTGATTAGCATATATCAATGGCGGTTTTGATTCATCTGTAACAATGGGTACTTGGGGTTTATAGATGTGGTTAGCACTTCCTATATGCTCAAGGTCTAAATCTTCCACAACTGTCTCTTTTTTCTGATGTCCTGGAGATGTTGCTTTCAAGCTCTGTTCACTTCTCTGTTGTTCCTCTACACATTCAGTCGGCTTGCTGCTAACATCACTAGGGATTAATTTTTCAGTTATACCAGGAGCACTAGATTTGCTGATCAAAATCTTTGGACCAATGTTTTCTTTCTCCCAGAATGATTTCAAATTGGCAATTTTTGGTCTCTGGTTCTCTTCAGCACCTGGTCTTTCTTTTGGCAGATGCCGAGTATGCTTGATATCAGTTTTTTCCAGTTTAACTTTGGTCATTTCCTCTCTCTTGATAAAAGCTTCTGTTTTGTTCTCATTTTGACTTACTTTCCCACCTACAGAAATATTCACCTCTGGGATCTTTGGAGGAGCATTGTTTGCAGTAAGAGCAGAGTCAATAGAGAGATTCCTGATGAGAGGTTCTTTATGAGAGGCAGATTCAGATCTTCGTTCTTTTGGAATGTTTTGGGTAGGCTCATCAACACTCTGTTCCTTTCTCCAATCAGTCTGTTGTAGAAATATCGTATTGACTTCTAATGGAATCTCTTCACTCTGGCATGGTATGATCAAGTACACATTATCCCTTGGATTGGATCTCTGATCAACCTCATCTTCAAAGTCTATGTCATCGATCTTGGTGTCCACTTCCATGTCCTCATGGACATTGCTCTCTATATCAAGCCTATCACTGCTGTCTGAGCTTCTGCTAAACCACTCAAGAACTTTGGCAATGGAATCTCCATGTTCATCATTAGGTGTCGGAATGTGTTCATCTGTCATGACCTCCGGTTTGGCATTTTCTTGTTTTGAGTTATTAGTCTTTTGTTTTATGTTGAAGACAAGGGGGTTGCTGCTAGTCTCACAGTCAGAAGAGGCATCTGTCTTGTTGAATGTATCTGTTATGTTGAGGGATCTGGGAAATTGTTGACCTATAAGACAAACAGTATTGAACGTTTTAAATTTCAAGTAACTATTGTAAGCAATAATTTAATTTAAAAAATATATAGTTTAATTTATTCAAAATTTTAGATTATTTCACCCAAATATGAAAATTATGTAATTTACTAACTTTTATGTCATTTCAAATCTGTATGTCTTTTTTCTTCTGCAGAAAACAACAGTGGATACACACAGGTGAAAAGTTTATGAATATCTAGTTGGGTGGATATTCCTTGTAGGTGGTAGTTTCTGGAACGCTGGGTTGAAGCGGCAGAAGCAAGTGAACATTTCAAACAACTATTGGACTGAAGTGTGAAAAGCTGGATTAATATACAATTACTTGAATATCAGGTTGTTTTTCACCAAAACTGATCGGCACACTTGGAAAATGATTGGTGAGACACATCTATATTTAGCTGACATATTTGGGTGATTCATTAGGCATTAAAGTGAGTCCCAGTGTACTGCCATTATACTGTTTTTGAATTCACCCAGAATTCAAAAAGATTTTCATTAATTTATCTCATTTGTATTCTGCAGAAGAAAGTAAGTCAAACATTTTGAAAAGAGGATGGGTCAACGACAAAATTATTTTGGCAAACTACTCCTTTAAAAAAATATGGATCATACCAACAGCAGTTTTCTTCATATTTTCTTCAATTCTTATCGCTTCCAATTTTGGAAACTGAGCCACATGATTTTCCCCATTCTCAGATTTGTGCTGTGTAGGTTGAGGGGCAGTGATCTCATCCAGTGGCTTTTTATAGTTGTCAGTCAATGCAAACATTGCATTCTCACGAGGAACATACATTTCACCAGAAATGGTTTGGCCCTCCAATCCCATACTTGGTGACTGAGGAAGGCAACTATTTGTTTCTCTCTTTTGTTTTAGAAGTTCTTCTACTTTCTTGCCATCATCTGCTCTTGTGATAGAGTTTAGACTTAGACGTGGTTGTATCTTTGGCTTCTCTTGTAACCCCTGCGAAGGGTTTATCAGTTGCGATGAGGCTCTCACTGGTAAACGTGACTTTGGCAACTTCATTGGTGAAGGGGAGCTAAATGGCTCCTTGTTTTCAATTTTGCTACTTGATTCCTCTGTACTTCCCAGAGAAAGTCTAGATTCTTCAGGATCCTTTCCTTGGCTGGTGTTTTTGCAAACATGGCTTAGAGATACAACTGGTTGACGCAGTTGGCTCTTGAGAGTTGGCTCATTTGAGCTGTGTTTGGGGATACTTCTTGGTGGAGACCTGATACCTGAGCCTGCTGTGGTGGACACACTCTGGCTGGACATGCTCTGGGTGGACACAGAGCTGGTGCTTTCTGAGATAGAGCCCTGGGGTTTGTTGATTTTGGTTCTCTTCTTTGGCACAGGCTTTTGACCAGGAGAGACCTCTCTTTTAACTTCACTGTTACTTGCTTCCTGATGTTTCACTGCAAATGTGAGACTTGTAAGCAAGGGAGAACACAAAACATAACAAGTTTCTTAAAACTTCTGAGTATAAATGGACATTATACAATGTTGTCACATCAACCTTGTGAATCAGAGCCCCTGTCTAATGATTTCCTGAGTCCAGGTCCTGATGTAAAGGGTCCTGATGTCTCCTCAAAATCAAGCTCTATCGCAACACTGTTGAATGGGTTGTGTCTTGGCTGAAACCAGGTAAATAGGCAAAGTTTGTTAAAAGAGGCAATGAAGAAATGCATTGATTATTGATGTCATATTGATTTAATTTGTCTTATAACATTAACTTTCACCCCAAAATTCACACACTAGATTGACCTGGACTTAAAAGGGGTCATATCATAAATTTTTGTGAAATAATTTGATATCTTTATACTGTTAGTGAAAGTGCCAAAACTAGTTTCCTGATAAAATGTATGATAATTTTCCACCCTCTCTCTGATACATTGAAATAAGTTTTTTTTTAATCTATCTCTATGCTTAACAGCTCCGTTGGATATGACATGAGAAACAGCTGTGTTTACTCACAAGCTGCAGGTCTGCTGTAGAGTCCAGTATACTGTAGTTTGCTCTGTTCAATCCTTCAGTAACAGCCTCTTTGCACAGCCTGTGTTATATTATGACGATCATAAATCTATCATATTTCCTCCTTGGTACCGCATATTGACCTGGCAGGCAAAGTGTCTGATTATAATTAGGTGTTTCGTCTAAATGTGGTGGGAAGCCATAATGTTAATGTATATTGCTGTAAGTCATGGAAGTTCTGTAGACTTTTTAAAAAATAAAGTTTCTTTATTAGCATTTATGGTTCCATGAAATACATTCAACATCCATGGACATTTTCTGCCATACAAAAGGGTTTTTATAAAACGTTCTTTAGAATATTAAAATGTTTGTCACACTAAGAAAAATGCTCAGAACTGTTCATTGAAGGGTTCTTTGGAGAATCCAAAATGGTTCTTCTGATTCTTTCCTTTTAGATTCTTTATTTTTAGAGTGTAGGGGCCATTTCCACATAATTTTTAATAAATGGTCCATTTGGACTGGAAATTTTAATTCCATTATGATATGATCCCTTTCTCCCACGGATATACAGTAATGGTGAAGGCAGCTGACACTGATATGTTTGTACTTTTCTATGAGCACTTACATACCTTGGATGGTGATCTCATGCCTATGTTTAGGTTTTCTTGCTGGACCTCTAATGTTTCACCGTTTTCCCTGATTTCAAAACAAATAGTAACCTGTTTATTGTTATGAGTGCTTGCATGTAAAATATATCCAGCTGATTTGGACTCAAGTTCTTTCAGACATCCTGTAATGACCAGGATCAATTAAGAGCATTAAAAGTACAGCGAGCAAACTCCTCTGTTGACCCTAGTCGAGTCATAAAGATATTGAAATCATGAGGTATCCACACCTGTAAAGCACACAAGCACCTGGGAGGGGGTGGATGTTGCACGCATAGTGCAAACCAAAGGGTTCTAGCAAGCATGAACAGTTTTTAACCCGTTAGTCTGGATAAATTGATTAAAATCAAGCTACTAGATGAAATAGACCAAATGTATCTACATGCAATATAGGATTATGCCAGCAGCACTAAACAGTTGATCAGGTAGTGTCAACTTCTTTGCTTTTGTACGTGAACATTTACCATTACCTTTCCTTTAGTTGCTTTGAGGACTCAGTAGTTTGTGTTTTTTTGGGTGACGTAATGAAGCCATCACTATCCTTTCTGCTGATGCTTCTTGATCTGCCGCCCCATGGCTTGGTTAAATACTCTATATAAAAGGATAGTGAGATGTTTACTGATATTTAGTGCTGTTTATAGGCTCGCTAAACAAAGCATTAAGTCAAGGTTTAAGTAAGAGTTGCACGTGTGAACTGTAGGTGTTTTGGTCTCACCAACAACTGATGGTTTCCTTTGATTCATTGATGCCAATATGATGTCAGAGCCATGAATCCTGTCCTGGTGTCTCTGTGACTTAACCTCGTAGAACCATTCTCCTGACAAATACTTGCGCCTGTCTTCCTCTGGGACGGCTTTCTGCAGCTGTCTGGAATCAAATGAGCAGAACCTTCAAATTTAGTAAGAAAAAATAAACAAGTGCATTTCTCAGCAACATGCATCTAACATAGTCTCACCTCAACATGTCTTCTGGACAAATACCGTACATTCCATAGTGCGCAAATAAGTGTACTCCAATAATCAAGGGAAGAAAGTTCTGCAATAATCACATTTTCTGTTGTTTGCTAACAAAATGTTAAATTATTTTTATGTACAAATGTGTCAGGCAATCCTTTGAGTACTAGGATCATAAACTGGGCTTTCCAAATGTCAGTACCCCATTGCACTTTATTTCTTTATTATGTTACACAGCTTTCCTGTATTAAAGTCTACTTAATCAATAACATTCCATATGACCAAAGAGTGTGGACAAACTCTTCATTCACTGGTTTATACAGTACACTGTCTTCAATACTGACTCTGTTTGCTTTGCATATGCCAAATCTTTCATAATGGTTGCTTCTTAGGTACTATCAAAATATCCAAGTAGCTGTACCCTATAAAATTAATAAAACTCTACTGAGTTTTATTGAGATTTCTTTTTTTTTTTTTTAAGAAAAACAACCCAAGAATTTGAGACAAATAATTATACTGTGACTTGTTTGAGAGCTGGTTACTGTTAAATGGTACATATACCTGCCATTACAAAACAACCTTAATAGAGACATTGTGAGCATTTGCAGTGATTCAAAATGGTTTGATTAAAAGCATGTGTTTGGAAACAACCATTGGAACACATCTTCACTTTTGAAGGAGTGGAAACTATGTTGGTCATGTGAAAAGGCCAAGACAATTATTCCACAAGGGTAGACTTAATCCTTTTATACAAGGTTGAGTAAGGGAACACAGGGAAATCACCCAGACATGGCCAGATTCTGCATTCTTTCTTTCATGTAGACTTCCCGTCTCCATTCAAAGCGTTAAACACAAGAACAAATAATTTGCTAGTGCAGTGGTGTTCATGTAAACACCTCACTGTTTTTCTGTGGATCAATGCCGTTTTTTTTTTTCATGTTATATTTTGATGTATTTAATTGAATATGTGTAAAATGTTCACGAGTTTACGAGTGATACAAATGTTTTACATGCGTTTTTGCTGCATTTATTTGCTCAGGAACAGTAACAGAAATTTAAAAAAAAATGTTTATAAATAACTCAATGTTTTCCATTGTAATTAATTTATCAAATCACTCTAATATGCTGATTAAATGCTCAAGAAACATTTATTAAATTTTACAAAACAATTAAGAAAGACATTTCCATTAACGTTTATTAAGAAACATGTATTAACTTCTAAATATCAATGCTGAAAACAGTTGTGCTGATTCATATTTTTTTGTAAACTGATACATTTTTTAATTCTTTGATAAATAGAGAGTTCAAAGGAGCAGCATTTATTTTTATTCTTTTTGTAACATTACAAATGTATTTACTGTCACTTTTGATCAATTTAATGCATCCTTGCTAAATATTTTTTTTATTTACTGACCCCAAGCTTTTGAATGGTTGTGTATATATATATATATATAATGGAAAGTGTATTTCAGGTACTATAACTGGTCACATAATGGAAAGTGTATTTCAGGTACTATAACTGGTCACCATCTTTTTTTCACCATTCTATTTACCTTGTAGCATTTTGCAGTTCATTTAAATTTTATTTTTCAGAGTAAATATATTCAGTGTAATTTGTTTATGTGAGGTCATAAAATGTCATTTATAATATGGAAACAAGATGGAAACATTTAAATGGTTTCATATCATATAGTAGTATATCACACTGCTGTCACTGCTAGATATTTTCATATACACTACACGTTTACAATAAGAGAGGGGGGTCATTTACTCTAATAAAGGTTTGTGTCTGAGCAGTCTTACTTTATTCGTTCCTCCTCAGCTTTCTTCAACTCAGCATCCCTCTTTAAAACAGTCATGATCTTCTCCTGCTCCTCCTCGCTCAGGTGGCTGAGGTCTATCATGATGGCCGTTGTTCTTCTCGCTATTAAAGACTCTTGTGCGAAGGCTCAGAAGACTATCTATTGATGCTTCAGATTCACCGTCACTTCATTATGCGCAATTACGGCACCTGTAATGAGCATATCAAAACCTCTGAGATGCTCCATTAGTCTCTTTCAGGTCAAGTGGCTTCAAAAGAAAATGATTAGGGTATTATTAAGTCATTATTTAATGAAAAGGACAAATGTAACCCAATTTGTATGCTAAATTTGCTGTAATTTGCAATGAAATGTGAGTTCTAAATAAGCGCACAATGAAGCTGAGTGTGGGACTGTTTGGAGAATGCTGAGATTAGACAAAACATGTGACGGCACTGTCAGTTGACCATGAGAAGGGGCGGACTTTTAGATCGAGCACATTTACAGAAAATGATTACGTTTTCCGTTGAATATAAAGTGCATAATGCTGATCCCACTTAAGAGTCTTGTCAGATAATGGCTCTAATATGTACTATTAATTAAATTAGATGGCTCTGATATGCACAGAAAAACAAGCAAATTCCTGGATGCATCTGTTTTTAAAAAACTTGTTTCCTTACATGATCATATGACCATCTATACAACTTAAGACACCAGTATGTCAAGCTAGCTGTGCAAATATTTGAAAACAGCTCACTGAGACACAATTTACTCTGGGTTACACCTTGATCAAAACAAGTTTCAAATAAATGCCAGTGGTACTAAGGACTAGGCTAATACATAACATTATACAAACAACCAGCGAACAATAACTTATCAATGAGATGTTAATACTTTACATGGCGGAGCTTAAAAAAGGGTGAATAGGAATACATATTCTCTAATGAGAGTTGAAATCAAGACAGAAATGATGAATAACTGTTTGGTAGAATTACACAAAACAAAACCAGTGTATCAACAGCATGAGTAATGGATTTAACATGATGATTGATCTGCAGTATGTGATGCTATAATGCAATATCCTGAATCCTGTTACTGTCCAAAAGACTTTTGACTCATCAAATGAGGCACTTCTTTGCAAATTGAATTAGGTTTAAATTGTTTAAAAAAAGTTCTTAGCAAGTATTTTATGAAATGCAATATATTCACGTAGCCTATCACTTTTAGTAAACAGGATAAGTAACAATAAATTAAAGTTGTTTTTCTGGATTTGTAAAATAATTTCAGTGGATTTTTTAATTTAAATTTTTATTTTTATTTTTTATCTTTTGACTTTATATAGACATGTAGCCTAATTGAATTTTAGAAACAAGATAATGTGGTGTATTCCTGTCTGCAGTTTTAAAATCACAGCTGCCTCGGGGTTCATGTGCCCTTTTTCTATTCTAGTTGTTTTCTGTTGAATTTGTAGTGCATCTATATTTAAATATCATAAATGCATTACCTGTACAATAGTGAACTCAAGAGCAAATAAGACAATAACCTGTTACAATATTCACAATTTACTTACTTTCCCTTCAAAATAACTTAGACTGGAGACCAACCGGAGATTAGTAATCTCGTATTATGAATACAGTGTAAATTCTGCGTTGTATGAGTTATGTCAGTCAATTAATCAATTGTTTATTTTTCATAGTTTACTCGAGACCGAAAACAGTGACAGCCTTCAAGAATGTATTCATGAAACCACTAGATGTTCGTAAATATATTCTACAGTGGTAAAACACTCTTAGCAAACAAAACGACAGGTATATGTCCAAATGAAATGTTTCAGCTCACCTTGTTTCCGTGGTAGAATGTAGTGCAGGAGTACAGAACACATCTTCACTGTGAGCGACGCGTCTCTCAGGGACTCTTGACGTCGGCTCCCAGTCGACCAATCAAAGACGTGACGCGCTAAGATAGAACGTTCCAATCGGGAGTGGACGATGTTAACAGATTGAAATAAGTTGTTGCAAAAATAATGTAAAAACCATGAACACTGTCAGTTTATTTTTCTTTAAAAGTTTTAGTATCAGTTGAGATGACATTTATGTTTTGCTTCTTTGTATATTTGAAGCTCAAGTGGTTTGATATTTGTTGTCACACTGTAGTGAATCCCTCTTGTTTTTACTGTCAATTTCACATCCATCAATTAAAAAATAGAATGAAATTCTATTTCATAACTATTAATTTTATTATTTTTAATAGAAATGATAATAATGTGGGGGGAAATTACTAAGTGCACCTTGCACTTTATCTAAAAATAGTCTATTGTTATACATTGATAATCTTTAAACCTTGTACTTCCCAGGGAAATAATTATACAAATGCAGCCTTTTTGAGTCCCCTAGTAAGTTTATATAGGAACAAGTTTAACCTGGTTTATGTTTAACAAGTAGGAGTGAGGTCTTGAAATGGGTAGATTTCACAGTGTAAAGGGGACAAGTGAGCACGAACTCTCAAATCTATTGAATATTAATACCTCTAATAAGCTTGGTATTTTTGAACTATGAATCTATGAATCTATTACTTCTACCTGAACTACTATTTAGATAAATAGAATATAAATGATAATTTACAGGTTCTGATCAGTAAATAAGCTATGTTTGGCAGTATGTGTAAATCATAAAAACTAGTACATGATTAACCACTAGGCTGCAATAGCTGAAAGAACTAATGCATGCCATGAAACAAATAATCACAAGATTTGTGGAAGCTGCACTTTATTTGTAAAAGAAAGAGTACACTAATTGTTCTAACATCTTTTAAATACATAAAACAAAACAAAACAAAACAAAAAAAGATCCGTGAGGACAACACAGAAATTATTCAGTAAAACTTAGGTCAATTGCGATTTGATTTAATTGCTTTCATATTTCAAACCATCCTTAGCCAACCCCTGGACAAACTGCCTACGTGATATATGTATATATACATAAAAGCACCGATCAACAGTGCTCAAACTGTCTCCCAGTCAGCGATTCTCATATTTTACAGAACAAATTTACAGTGATGTCAATAACCCTGTCCGCGACCAATAGCTAGAGGAGCGTCCAGCTCTTGTATCTCAGTATTCCTGGACTTTTAGAGAACTTGACAAGAAGTCTGAAACATGAGGGCAACTCTTAACATTCAGATCAGGGGCAGCCATTTCTAACGGTCCGTGTGAAATGATGGCATGCCATGCATAATGCAGAACACCTCTCTTCCCAAGTGCAACACTTCACAGTCACGGAGGAAGTGCTTTTCTACGCCAACAAATATCTCATTGCAAAACCCCTAAGCACAGTATCGACTAAACAGTATAACAAACCATTCACTAATGATTACCCTCCCAATAGCCTTGGGCTGCAAACATTTCATCCACGGGAAGTTGTTCTAGACATAAAACTTAGAGAATAGTTAGTGCTCTATCATTTAGCTTACAGGTGTATTTTTCACATAATATCTATTTTAAAAGTCTAAACCTTCATTATACAACCCAACACCCATGAGTAAGGTTGAATTATTATTTATATTTTTTTTTCCAATGTACTTCGTAAACTCTCCTTTTTTATTTTTTAGGCATTAATCATAAATAAATACAGACGACACGCAAGAAAGGTCTACTGGTGAATACAGTTAAAAGTAAAACTAAAAGATAAAATGTAAAACAAAGTTACTGTTACTATTTCATAAACACGTACTATATCAGATGCTGAGTTATACTCCGATTTAGGTCGACATTTGCCACAAGACCTCTCATCAGAAGCTCCCGGTCGAAGGAAAAAAAACAATCTAACAGGAAAATCAAACTATAGCTTCTCAGAACACAAAATATCAAAGTCTCTCAATGCCCTTACCTACCTTAACAGATTATAAAATGTATGAGGAATCCCTTTATGGGCTGAACAGCAGCATCACTTGACATCTTAAACAAATTACGAAATGATTGCAGTATGCTCCCAGTCTTTCAACACACTTGGTTTACATCTTTGACGTCGAGTATGTTGTGGGATTGGTCCTCTGAAGAGCATCCCGGCACAGAGGACAGAGCTTAATGGTTTGACATCAGGGAGTAACTTCATTTTGTGTTACATAAACTGCATCTGGAATAAGAAACAATTAAACATACAATTAGAAAGGTGCTTTAAACAATGGTGTGTCAAGTCAACAAGAAACTGGATGAATGAAACTGGTTATTTGATGGAAAAAAAGTGAATAGTCTCTGTATCACAGGTGGTTGGAAGAAAAAATTAAAAGGCCTTGGTGATGTTAACCAAAAAGTTTTAGAGGTGTTGCAGGCTTTTCCAGTACTGACTAGTACTGAACAGTGTTGGGGAAAGTTACTTTTAAAAGTAATGCGTCACAATATTGGTTTACTCCCTAAAAATGTAACTAATTGCGTTACTTAGTTATTTTAGTAATGTAAAATGTGTTACTAAATGTTTTTTAGGAATTAGTTATTTTAGTAAAGTAATGTGTTTTTCTCACTTGGGCTGGGTATGCTAATTTGTTTTTTGTTTTTTTATTTTAAAAAAAGAAAAGAAAAAGAAAAGGCTCTATTTTTTGCAAATGTAGAAGCCCTTTCACACCAACATATAAATGGATAAGTCTCAGGGTTGAGAAAATGCAAATTCACGCCTGTCAGCAGAAAATGTGATGTTTATATTTAAAATAATTTCTGCTTATTAGTATGGTTGAATTGGATCACCAAAGGTCAGTAGCAAAGACATTGGTTAATAAAGTGAGATTAAAGTATATTTGTATTTTTTAGGTTTGCATAATATTCTGAGTTTTTGCATTTGACTTTTTATTAATTTTGAGGAATACTGAATCTGGTTTTTTTACAGGTGAGATGAGTAAATGCTCACATTAGTCTAGAATTACAATAACCATCACATTAACTCAGCGCACACAACGCCTCTGCATCTTACTCCTCATTTCTCTCAACATGGGGACAGGAGAAGTGTCAGTCAATAAATGGGAAAACCAAATAAATTGCATTACTTATTTTAAAAAAGTAACTTGAATATTTTGTTGTAAATTTAAAAGTAACTTTAAGTTACTTGAAAAAGTAATTTTGATTACATAACACGTTACTTGTAATGTGTAACCCCCAACACTGGTACTGAACATGCAATCTACATGTCCGTTCTACACCTAGCAAGAGGAACTAGATGAAACTGAACACGACTGCATGCAAGACCATCGGTGAACACAAACGCATGCGGTACCTAGACAAAAGACGAAGCTCTACAAGAAATCCTTGAGAGAGAGCTGTGCAAAGGGGTCTTGTCCTGGTGCTCTGAGAGGACTCTGACTGGAAGGGCTAGAGGCAGCGGAGGGCTAATGCAGAGAGAATAACAGAGAGAGAGAAAGGAAAGAGCTTGGAGTGACAGGGAAAAGCACACGTGGAGGAGGAGAGGAATGATCTGCAGTTTGGGAAGGAGTTCTCAGTCTCATGGCCCATTAATACACAATGGACCATGATAATGTAGAGTGTTCATAGAAAGCTACATGAACAACTGGAGAGATCGTAGGGATTGTACCTGTGCGCTGGACACTGATCCGAACGGATTGGATGGCCTCATGACAGGCTGTGTGTACATCATTGTGGGCTGGGTCATCATGGTCATGGAGGGCATCTGTGGAGGCTAAAAGATCACAACCATGAGGAATACATTTTCTACAACCTCAATTCAGGCAGCTGGTTTCACAGAAGTACTAACCATGCCATATCCCATCATTCCTGTAGGTGTTGTCGCAGGGAAAGCCATGATAGATGGTGGCTATAAAACAGAGTAGGACTAATGAGAACAAGTTCATGTGATTAATTTCATTACGTTTGTTCTTTTCCAAAACCTTAAGATATCTTGTTTTAGTAAAATCCTAGAATGCACTTCAGTGAACTCAGTTAATAAATGGAGGGCAAGGTAAGAAACATTTTGGTTATGATTTAACAATTCTTTTAATACTGAGAAGCAATGAATAAAATCGTTCAATTAGATAGAATCTAGATTGATCACTTGGCTGGAATATACACTACAAGACGTTTGCACAGATATTTGCCCTGTTTTGTGGTCTGGATCAGATTTTGTTCAGTCAAGAGCTGACATATTTCACAGAAAATTGCATAGTGTGTGATGGGCACAGTCTATTTTTTATCTTCAGACAATGATTTCATCTAGTCAGCAGATTTCAAACATGGCTGATATTTTGAGCCAATTTTAAGAGCATGTATTGCTTGAGTCTCCTAGCAATAAGGTGCAAATGTTTTGTTTGTAAAGCGCAAGTCTGGTGTAATCCTTAGTTGTTTAGGGTATGATGCCCAGTTTTCTCTGTAAACATTTAGTCAGCATGTGTGTGATGCCTAGTTCAAAATTTAAGTTGTGTAATGTATTCCAGTCTTAAGAGTTTAAGTAGCTGCCTATTTAGGCAGTAGGCAGCTCACTAGGTTTTGGAACAGAGACATTTTATTAATATAAAGTACAGCTGTACCATAGAGACAGGGTTCCATGTAGTAGATGGAGCATTCTTGGGTTGCCAGTTCATTCCACCAGTTAATTTTTTCTCTCCTGGTTGGTTCCAGTGGATATCACTGTGAAAACAGTTGGCTAATGTTAACACCAAACCAGAATATGAAAATGTATTATAAGTGTCAGAAAGGCTATAATGAGCATCAGAAAGGGCAACATTCTTACTTTTTAGTGGTACCATTTCCAATACCCAGATCTGTAAGTGAGATATGTATTTCACAAAGGTTTTAAAGAGATACACTTAAAATTTTAACAGAACCAAGAACAAAAAATAAGGGGCCATTCACACTGAACACATTTCGATTGTCTTTCTATGTAAGCACACTTGACGGACGTCTTTGACCATCGCGCTTGCATCTTTTGCAGTGCCTCACAAATAACAAGGCGTTATAAAGAAAGAATCAGAAGGATATTGTGCATTGGAGTGGACACTAATTTAGGCCTCGTTTACACTGCAGGTCTTGATGCCCAAATCTGATTTGTTGCCCATATACGATTTTTTTGATCGTTCGTTTACACTTTCTTTCCATTGTGACCCATATCTGATTCATGCGTTTACACTTGACATACTATCTGAAACGTCACACATGCTTAAAGGGAGTTCTTGCACAGATGGACGACCACGAAATATGATTGATGCTTGCTCTGCGATATATGCGAAGTTCACCAAACAAAAAAAATCACCATGATTTTGAGGCGGAGGACCAAAAGGGCCATCATAGTAGCCTGCACATGTGCTTCAGTTATTGTGTGCGAGAGAGATCTCAGGACTGCTGGGAACATACAACACAATCTCATGAAAGTGCGTATCTACTGTATACCACTAAATTTATTTCTCGTGCCATTTATACGGCAAAAATAGCACGAGAAATAAAATTTGTTCTATAGATGCGCACTTTCATGAGATCGTTGCAGGCTTTAACGAGGAGCAGTGGGTCCGAAATTAAGGACGAGCCTTAAGCCAACCTTTGATATGTTGTGTCAACGTGTGTCCACACACCTCTCCTACGATGACACGACGTTTCGCAGATGCGCGTCGGGGTTTCTCTCGTCATTAAACCGCGGGAAGTAGCATAATGCCTCAGAAAATCCGATCTGCCTGTTTACATGACAGTCGCAGTGACACATATCTGATTTATTTCCACATATGAACGAGGCCTGAAACCGATCTCGAAATATCCGAATAAATGCGTTTTTCTCTAAATCTCTAAATAATTAACACTTACTTCCAACAAGGTTGGCCAAGGAAGAATCCAGGTCGTCTGACACCAGTTTATCTGGGAGCTGATTGGAGGACTGATTTAAACCGGCCACAGTGGGTTTCAAAATTCCTGCTGTGGACATTAACAAGTGAGAAAGTTGAGTATATTTTTATAGCATATTTAATACACAGTGGCGATTCAAAATGCTTTACATAGGCATAAGGAATTAGTTAAGAAAAAAAAATGAATACTGTAAGTTTAGAAACTACTGATTACATTTAAAGAATTGTACAGGTTGATCTACTTTTTCTAAGTTGTTTTATTTGATTTTGAGTAAAATGTCAAATGCCTTACCATCTGTATCCAGGCTATTGGACGAGGCAGCTTTAGTACCAAAAACAGACTCAAAATCAACACGCAGCTCGCCTGAGCTCTGTGGAAGAGGGATTTGTGGAGCTCCGTATCCTTCAAAAGGCAGAAAAAAAATTTAAGCCCTCTTACAACACAAAATATAGATTAGGACACCATTTGAAGAATGGCCAGTATCAAATTACTAAATTCAAGTGCTGCCAATAAGTCGACTAGTATCCATGGTCACATGTCAGAGTTAGTGGAGGGTAAACTACAGACATGCACAAGACATCCTGCAAAAGCACAAGAACCAGGAACAAACTCGCTCGGACTCGGACCTCGATAAACGTTCCCAGTGTGAAAGCCCCCTTAAAGGGACAGTTCAGTAAAAATGCAAAATTGTGTCATCATTTACTCAACGGGTATGCCTTCTGTAGATCATAAAAGGTGAATTTTTTAAAGAATTTTCTGGCCGTTCTTTTTCATATAATGACAATGAAATAGAATTGGGGTTGTCAAACTCCGAAAAGCACCATAAAAAGCATCATGAGGGTGAGTAAATGATGAAAGAACTGTCATTTTTGTCATCTTTACTAGAGCCCGACCGATATGGATTTTTAGGGAGTAAAAAAAGCCAGATACCGATATATCGGCCGATATTATTTATGTGTATATTATAATACAGTAGCAATATTATTTATGTGTATTATAGTACAGTATACCAGTCAAAAGTTTGGACACTTTCCTATTGGTGTGTACAAACTTTTGATGGGTACTTTACACAGTAGCTATAAACAGAATAAATATATTTTATAAACACGTTTTGCAATGATCACTCAAATGTGGTAATCAAACACTTGTGTGACACAGATATGTAATGGAGGCAGGGGGAATGATAGAATGAGAATTATACAGCTGAGCTGTAACCAAACTAGTTTGCATTGCATGTTATATTATATTATATTCTAAATACTGTTGCATAATCTTCACTAACGACGACTTTGTCTTTTAATTTAGTCATAACTTGTATCAATAAATATATAAAAAGTGTCACTGACAAAACCTTATTATCTTCTATTTCTACTCTTAATTCCTCTAATCTCTACCAGTGGAGGAAGAACTCAGGTCTTTTTACTAAAGTAAAATGAATAATATCATAATGAAAACGTTTTTAATTACATATGTACAGTACTTTTATACTATTTTAAATAATTAGTAAGCAAAATGTACTAAACGTGAAACTAGGCTACTCTTAATGCAAAATGGCCCTATATAAAGTGTTATAATTATATACATTTTTGGAATATTGCTTGATGTTGTAACGTAGCGTTATCAGGCAGAATGAGCTTTAACACTGTGTCTACACCGGACGCGGCCGTTACTGCTCGCGTCGCAACAGCTGTTTACCCTAGACAAAGCAGAATCAGTTTACTGTCGGAGATCGCTCGCGCCACGCATTTTAATCAATGTTTCATCAACCAATTGCCTTAATAAATAAGAAGAAGGCCTAAATATAGCAGACAATATAATCAGGACTTCTCAGCTGCGCGCTTGCAATAGTCACAAGCTCACACAATACGTGACAGAGGCTTGTAGCAGAGAAATCAATTCTGTGAATTACACTGCGCAAATCACAAGTAGGCTACTACCCACCGGATGAAGAAGGGTTGGCTCTCAGTCTCCACAGGCTACATAAAATATTCATTTTATTTTATTTTATTTTATTTTTCGTGTTTGCATTTATGAGGAAAAAACAATGTTACAGACGCGACAGTTCAGCACTACGGACGTGAGCGCTCTGAAAGCGGCACTAATGCTTTGAAACTTTCACATAGACATCAAACAGAAAGCACAAAACTAGGGATGCACCGATATGAACATTTTGGCCGATACCGATAACCGATAATTCTTTACATTTGAAAGCCGATAACCGATATATTGGCCGATAAATCTAAATTAAAAAAATGTATATACTTTGATAGCCTGTATACATAAACAAAAGGCTCACCATTAAAAGCCTTGTCTCAAACACTTTTAACATAAATCAAACATATACAATACAGTACAGCCTAGTTTGAACCAGTGTAAGATTCCTTAACTTTTAAAATAAATTTTACACTCCTATGGGCAACTTTCTTTATTAAAAAAATGGTAACACTTTATAATACGGTTTAATTTTGTTAGCATTAGTTAGCATGAACCAACAATTTTATAAGACATTTTTAAGAAAGTTGTATCTGTTAACATTAGTCAATGCACTGTGAACTAACATGAACACACATATTTTATTAACTACTATAACAAAGGCTATTGCTCTCTGTTAGTTAATGCATTAACAAATGAGACCTTATTGTAAAGTGTTATCAAAAAATCTATTGCCTAACAAAAAATAAAATACCTAAATAATGCAAACAAGTCATTGGATAACATTGGGCTGCATATAAAGAAACAAAATGGATCAATAAAATGGAATCGCCTCTGCACGGACAATAAGGAAATTATTTTTATCAAACCATATCGTTGATGAAAATAATACGAGAACAAAATAATGGTAGTTATTAATTATAACACAATATTTTTGAAAAAAATTAAACATTTTTAATATTACAGTGATAGTAAAAATCTTTAATAGTTTAGTTACTGTTTCAAGTGACATTGCTGTGTGAGCTGCGCGCGCTGAAGCTGAATTAACGAACGTTAAACCAAATCGCTTTGCTAGAAGGTTAATCAACTCAACGGTTGCTGAAGAATGCAAACCCAAAGAATTTACAAATTTATTACAATAGTGAATACAATTATAATTATATGACAGTCCCAATCATAGCTTTTAATGTTTTGCATTGTTGTTCAATCTGCGCGTGCTTAAGCTGAAGAGAACGAGCACCGGGAAACTGAAGAACTTTTCTAGCAGGCTGTTTAAATCCACGAAACGCATCATATGTGAGATTAATCAGATATTTATTTTACATCAACTTTATATTACGACTTATCTGCACAAAATGACGTGAATGCACAATCGAACTTGTGCTGGTCACAATGTTGTAGTAATCCCTGTTCTGGACGCGCTATTCCCACAACAACGCGCTGAAACACGGCAACTAAACCCAGAGAATTCACAATGTTTTATTACAATAGTGTTCTTATTATAATGGCATGTATATGACGTCCCAATTATAGTTAGGAATGTGCATTGCTGTTTGAGCTGCGCGCACGCTAAATAGGCTATAAAGATGATCACCGGTACAATGAAGCGCTACTGCATCGTTCATTAACTCAACCAAACGCATCCTATATTAGATTAATAATATAGGATAATATATATATATATAATAATACAGATATATATACACAAAATAAACATATTACAACTTACAATGGCACAGAATGCTATGAATGCTCAAGAGAACTTGACTATGCTTGTCATGAAGGCTTAACTCCATAGATGCGCTCTTTCCACAACAACGCGCTCGTCGCGCTGAAACACTGGCGAACAAGAATTCACAATATTCTTTTACAGGCGTTTTTATTATAATGTTATGAAGCCTATGAGACAGATTTGTGCTGCACATGTTGCACTGAACTGTATCTTCCTTTTCGAAGTGAATCCAATCATTCAGAACCATCATGGCGAACAGCGCGCATCTCTCAACTGAAGTAAATAATCTATTATCTATCGGCTTTGATATATCGGCCAAATTTTCTTATCGGATCGATAACGATAACATAAAAAAAGACCATTTATCGGCCGATATCGATATATGGTCGATATATCGTGCATCCCTACACAAAACCTTTCGTTTCAAAGTGAATTTCGTTTTGTATTAATTGTATCTTAATTTTAATCAATGTTTCATCAGCCATTTGCCTGGATTTAATTTATAAGAAGTACATTTAGCAGACGATAGATAATCTCGACACGGAGGCGCCTGCGGGTGAACTGGAGCTCGTCTCATGAACCGAAACTCAGCGTATAGACCTGAGAATTGAAATATATCTATATTGAAATGTCTACTTTTAAACAGAACAATTCAAAACGAAAGACAGACAGACTCATGTAATCGTATGAAATGTGCATTTCTCTCTGGCGCGCGCTCACTGAAGATCGCGAGTCAGCATCGTCAACTTCATCTTTGGCTGACACTGACTGAAAACACTTGTTTATTAATAAACAATTAAAATGTCTCCTTGCTATATTTGTTGTATTCATAATCATTATTTTTGCCAGTTCTTGTGACAGCTTTTAGGTGCTTTATTGGCAGCGCCACCCTTACATGAATCACCGTACCCGCATTTTTTAAAATATTCATTTATCGGCCATTATAAATGCCGATACCGATAGTTAGGAAAATGCCTAAAATCGGCCGATAATATCGGCCCGTCGATATATCGGTCGGGCTCTAATCTTTACTAGGCCTTTAAGGATCTGGTTTTGAATGGTGATAGATCATGTTAGATCAGACAGGCAACCTCCAGCCACAGGCTCCCTACCTCTGAATAGGCCTGCTACAGTGGAGGGCTCAGACTGGAAGGGAGAGGGGTTTGGGAGATGCTGGACCATAGACGGTTGACCAAACGAGTCTGACAGGCAGGCGGGGAGAAACAACACAGCAAGCATTACAGACATAAAGACATTATAGATTCAAATTGGATTAGTAAAGAGCGTATTTAAATAGAAATGTTAAGACAAAGCCATGTGCAGAAGGCAAACATCATCCAGCAGGGATGATCACAGGATAGTCCCTGTACTCTGCTTCAGTGCCCCTATGTTTCCTGACAGAGGGGAAACATAGGTGGGATGGTTTGCCATCATGGTACCTGAGATTAAGTGCTCTATCCGAACAGTGCGTTTGTAATTGGTTGATACAGATGAACTTGAATCAATAAAGGGATTGTACTGATCTATAGTAAAAAAGGAAAAACAATCATTCACTTATAGCTAAAGCAAAAATAGACTGAGGTGAAAACCGGAATGAAATATGATTTTCTTAAAAACTTTTCTTGTTTCAGAATCAAGTAACGTCTATTTTTATGAATAATATATATTATGATTAGGGCTGTCAGATGCTTAAAATATTTCACATGCGTTAATGCATCATCTTTAATAGCCCTCATGTTATATATACTACCATTCAAAAGTCTGGGTTTAGGGTTTTTTTTCTTGGAAATAAATCATAACTTTTATTCAGCAAGGATATGTTAAATTGATCAAAAATTACAGCGAAGACATATTTTTTTTAAATTCTATTTCAGAATATGCTGTTCTTTTGAACTTTCTATTAATCAAATAATGCTTGGTTAAAATAAAACTCATGGTTTCCACAAACATTAAGCAGCTCAGCTGTTTTTGACATTGATAATAATAATAATGTGTTGGTAGTGCACCAAATCAGCATATAAGAATGATTTCTGAAAGATCATGTGACCTTGGTGAGCATAAAAGACTTCTTTCAAATACATTAAAAAAATCTTACTGACCCCAAACTTTTGAATAGTAGTGTATGTAACCTATTGTTTCTTTAAAGTTAGATGTTGGAAGTTGGGCAAAGTAATCTATTCAGTATGTAGTCTATATCTTGCTTTTAACAAGCATTTAACGTGCTTTTTTTTCTAGGTCTCACACCCACTTTCATTTCATCTATCGAGATAAAACCTGTAATTAATGAAACAGCCCCATTTGAACAGAGCCAAAACAAAGCTCTGTGTCTACAAACATTTCTTTAAAATGTGATCTATAGTACTCCCACCTAACCTCTATTTAGTCTCCAATTACAGACTGCATTCTTACTCAACTTCGAGTTCAACTGGACCAAACTTAATCAGAGGATTCCTGATTTGATATAACAGGATACTGTGCATGCGAAACGAGGGACTTTCAGCGACCAAAAAACTCAAACTAATAAAACACTTTGGATGGGTGGGTTGGAAGAAAGAATCTAAAGCATGTTTACCACCAAAAATCTCATGACCTGACGTCCTAGAGGAGAAACTAACACCATCTGATGACATAACGGGTAGATGAGCACCATCAACAACAAGTTTGGTTAGGAAAGGGTTTAGGTTTGGAATGGAGTCATCTACAGCTTCAGAAGAAGAGAAAGGATCTGAGCAGGCAAAAGGAGAGAGAAAGAGTTGAATAGAAGGACATTTGGACGAGACTCAAGTTAACAGAGAAGACTACAGCATGCTGAATCTCTGACACGCAGTCACATGCAAAGGATCTCACCTCCCCATGCCGTGGCCACAGAGGGTCCAGGCTGCATGCCCGCCTGAAAGTTAGTCTGCATGTTGAAGAGGTCGCTCTCCATCTTCAGGGCACTGAGTAACAGAAAACAAAAACGCCAATTTAACCAAGAGAGGTTCAGGTAGATGTATAAATGGTACGTTTACACGACAACGATGCACTAAAAACGGAAAAGTTTTTCCTTTGCGTTTTTGAAACGTCTCGTGTATAGATGACAATGTTGTCTAAACAATACCCGTTTACACGAATCTGCGAAAATGAAAAAAAGAAAGAAAATGTATGCATGCCAGTCCAGTAGTTGGCGATGTCACTTTGTAAAGAAACTACACGCCTGTGCACATACGCATTCTTCTACAATGCCTATAGACTGATCTCGTAATACACATATGATATCACCGTTTTCACAATTTTGCGATTTTGTAGTTTAAACAGAGACAATAACGGTATTGTTTTCAAAAAAATTGCACTTTGAAACCCGCTTTTAAGTTTGCGTTTTCAGGCCCCCAAATCGACCTTGTCATGTAAACACCACAGATACAGGTGTTGTGCTGAAATTCGGCGCACAAATTTGCTGCAACCGTTTAGTGAATTTGCCCCTGGTCGAGCACAAACCATGCTTGTTTTTATATCTCAACCCATACAGAAAAATATCTAGAGAATCACACTGGCTAACCCATTGGAGCAGCTGGGAGTGGAGAACAGGTCTATGGCAGGAGCTGTGCTGATGCATGCTGCTGTGGTGGAGACTGGAGAGGTGTCTGTCGTAGCAAACGAAGGCCTCTTGGAGAGCTCCTTCAGCCTCTGTTCCTGATTACAAAGAGCACAAGCCAAGAAACCATTTAGACAGGAAGGAGCCATCTGATTGGCATGTAGAATGACCAACCAACCACTTTTCATTCATTAGTTTGATGCTTAAGGATGGATAAATTTGAAATCTGTGATAACAAGCTCATAATCGTTAAAACAATTATCTGAATCCTTTTTTTTTTTTCGGCATGGATGCAAAACATCCTCATGTCATTCCTAACCCATAAGACTTTCATTCATCTTCGGAACACAAATACAGATCTTTTTTTGATGAAATCTGAGAGCTTTCTGTCCCTAAGCTACGCAACTATCACTTTGACGCTTAACAAAGTTCATAAAACTAATCCATTTGAATTGAGTGGTTTAGTCCAAATTTTCTGAAGAGACAAGATCGCTTTATATGATAAACAGATTGAATTTAGGCTTTTATTCATATATAAACATTCAGCAACTCACACACCAGTTGTGGTAAACAGAAGCTCAAGCATTTTCAAAAAATAATTTAGTTTTCATACTTTTTTTTACTTTCAAGATTTATACTGAAACTGTTTTTTACTGTTAAAAAAATAAATGTAGGCAGTCATTTGCAAAATACAGCATTTTTAGAAAATACATCAACTATTAGCCAGAGATTTACTGTAAAGTCACACATACACAAAATTACGTGTGTTCCACATATAACTAGAAAACAGCAATCTATAATTAACAGAACACACACGAAGAAAAAAATACTGGAAATCCTTTTCCCCGGTGGGTGAAATTATTTTTGAAATGGGTCCTGTCATGTACCTTTAGTGCTTTCAATCGTGCCTGCTCCTCCTCCAGAGCTGCCTGCTTTTCCCTTTCATCCACTTTGGTGAAAGACATGCCAGTGTTGGCCAGAGATGACACAGCATTGGAGAGTGTGCTTGCCCTACAAAAGTCGGGAAAAGATCAATTGAGCTTCTGCGAGTATGAGAGAAAATCACACTTTGAGTATATTGAACTACTGCATTTGTCAAGCACGCCGCTCTTATAGGTATAAATCTATCACGAGATTCAAGACCCATCAATACAATGCATCTGTTAGCACTCATTCATTTGTATTCAGCTCTGAGTGTCACACATGAATGGCCTACCTGCTGGCGGCGGTGGAGTCCTTCACCTTCTTCCCTTCTAATGAAGCCAAGTGTTGCTCCAGGGCATCCAAAAGACTGCTGGGGGCCTGAGGGAATGCACAGACATTTACTTAAGAGTAACCACCAATGAAAAGACAAAATAGCTTGACATTTTTAGGCTATAAGAATAAAAAAGGTGCAAAGGAGTGCAGAAAAGAGTGAGAAAAGTACTTACACACACTGTAAACTGAAGATGGACAGAAGGTGGAAAGATAAAGGGAAATACAGAATATAAAGGTGGTCTTGGTCAGACATATAATGCATGAGTTTCAAAGCCGCTATCTGCCCTTATATATGGCTATGATGGCATTTGCACTAAATATATAATCTGTCCTTTTCAAGTGTCTGTTTAATTCTGTATATAACAACCCGTTCTCACTCCCAAGGTGTCCAATACTGTTGCTTGGGCAAAAGCCCTGCATGTCACAATGTAGTTGCTAATAGTGAATAAACATTACTATCATCATTATCATCATTTTGCTGGCTGAAATATGTCCATGCTGTAAATTATGCTATATATAATTGAGTGAGAACCCGTTGCATATACTCTGAGTCAATATACTTATAATAGAATCATGACTCCCACAGTTATTACTATAATTACTATTCTTAAATCTCCACTGAGCCCATAACACCTTTATTTGCTGTAGACAGGGAAAAGTTAAGACAGAAAAGTAAGAAATCTTTAGTGACATGCGCATCCTAATGAGCTGCATGCTTCTTTAAGTCGGAAATGCATTTGTGCAAGGTAAAGTAAAAAAAGCAGAACAGCTTCAGAAAATACTCAGGATCGTTAATAATGCAGAAAGAGTGCAGGTGTTAAAGTCAGAATAAAAGTGCGGTCTTACCTGAGACAGGTCAGGTATGTCCCCACGGTCTATTCCCACCTGCTGTGAGGCGAGCAGAACAAATATGTTACATAACGCTCTTTTAATGAAGTACCTTGCCTCCAGAACAACACATGAGAATCTCACCTCTGCCACTTTGAGGAACTCTGAGATCCTGGTCATTCGGGTAAGGAATTTCTTGTAGATGTCCAAACCCTCTTTACACTGTACTTTTTTCATATCAAAGTACTTTTCTGTGAAAGGAAGATAAAGAAGCACCCATTACCATTTAGCACTATGCCGTTATTTGCATGTGTACAAATTAAAATAGATCACACGGGTTATGTCACTTTTAGGTCAATTTAATCTGCAACAAGGATAAAAAAAATTGCTCCTGAATTTGACTTTTTTTTTTTTTTAGATGAGGAAGTACAGGAATACATGTACATGATGCAGGCTGAATCTGAACTAGCGTAACTGTAAGTGCAACTTCTTGTGAGCATGTGCACTGCTGCACCGCAACTTTTTGTTACATTTTAAGAGCTTAAACATTCAAATCTTTAATTTACATATTGCATTTAAAAGTAAAATGAGTGTATTTATACAATACACACAGTTTATTTATTTAGTATTGAGAAGAAAGCATCATGAAGAACCTACCCAATAAGTTTATTATCCCTTCATTGTAAGCTGCAAAAAGTCGGATGGAGTCTTTGAAAAGAAGCATGAAGGCTGCATTAATAACCCCATTGGTAAGTTCATTGGCATTGACCTGGGCAAACAGAAACATTTATTTTCATAAACATATGCCACACAAATGCTTTGCTGCTACAAAGAAAATATTAATTGCATAAAGTCATAAGGCCCTTTCAGACATACTGTTTTTACTGGTAAATTACCGTTAAGAGTTCATGTGTTATCAGGACCTTTTCAAAAACACAGGTAAATGGGTTTTGGCAATTTACCCATATGAGAATTTGTAATATTACCAGTAAATTACTGGTATGATGCTGTGTGTGAACAATGCTGGGTCAGAACGTGCTGATGTAAGAAGTTTGCTTTGGGCCAATCATAAATCTCTGTTGAAGCTGTTTACGTTAAGTTCCGTGCGTTTTAACTGTTTTTGTATGGGTGCATCTCAATCAGATTCCTAGTTCAATAGTCAGGGCATTGATCAGGAAGTCAACCATTTTAAAGGCTGTCTCAATCACAAAATCCTTCCAGTGCACTGAAACGTTCTCTCCCTAAAAAGTCCCACAACCCACAATTAAAAACCAGGGAGGAGCATCGATGCTAGCTATGTTCCCTTAAGAGAGGTTCTGAAGCGCGAAACAAATCACGTGAGCCAACTCACTAGACATAATGACAGTCATCAATAGAGTCATCAGTATCCCATGTGTAGAGAGCTAGGGACCTTACTGTCCCTACCAGTGCTTGAATTTGTGAACACAATATACGGATTCACGACTTTGGAAGCTAGGGAGCTGATTGAGGCAAGACCCTATCTAAACATGTCTGACCGTTGTGCCGTCTCCACGCCTCGAGCTCAAGTCTCTGCTTTCGTTTCCATCCATCAGTGCTGCGGCTCAGCAGTTATTGCCAACTAAAGTAACTGCAATACTGTAGTAACTATTATGTGCCTCGTGTTTTTAAAAGCAAAAACTGTGTTCTGTGTGATCATCCCCTTATGTCTGTTTTTTTACTCAAATTAAACTAAAGTGCTGATCTCTTCATCCAGATCAATGAAGAAAACAGCTCAGCGTTTAAAGGTAATTTCCAATGATTGACGTCACATGTGTGAATGGTTTCTTACTGGTAAAAAGATGGAACGCCGTTGCTTTTGTGAACAGCACATGTGTGTATTAAGTCGTTCTGGTAATTTTACGGTAATTTACCGGGATTGCTGTGTGAAAGGGACTATAAGCAAAATGCATATATGTAGATAAGCTGTCGGCTTTCTGCATTCTAACTTACATTAAAGTCAAGAAGGGCATCCATCTGGTTCTGTATAATAGGGATGGTTTTAAGGAGCTTCTCTGTGTTCATGGTTCTCATCACTCCGTCCACCCTTAAGGAGAAGATATTAAAATATAGGTCAAATTACATTGGGGGATCAGTGCATGGAGGTTTAGTGGATGATGACTTCAAGTGCAATGACTTCAAGCATTTATTGCAAGCGCTTCAAAACTAGTGCTGTTGCACAAATCCCCTTAAATGATTTAGAACAAAAACTAAGGCTAAAAACATCATTGTATCGAGTGAACAATTTACTGGTCAAATGAATCACTGTTGGAGTTACATAATGCACTCAATGCAAAAGTCAGCACACTAAAGAAAGCAGGAACTAGAAACTACCTTCAAAGTTGTATTCAAAAATTTATAAAAAAATGCCCTACCCACGCTTTACTTTCGTGAAGTCAAATGCCACCTGTCGATATGATACGGCCTTCTCATTCAGATATCGACTATACCTCCGAATGAATGTTGACATATCGTAACCTAGGAAGACACCAATAAAGATGACTGTTAAGAAATACATTATTTTAAAATAATACAGTACATGAATATAATGTTATGAATATACTTATTCAATTAACTCATTTAAAAAAAAATGTGAAATAAATGTGTATAGTTCAATACTGTACCTTGTAGGCCACTTTTGTCCAGGAAATTACTGAGGTTGAATAATGTGTTCCTTGAGGCCAAGTACTGAATAAATCGCTGGAACCAAAGTGATAAATTAAAAGATGTTTAATGCATGCAATTATTTGCAGATCTTTACTAGTAGCTTGATTAAAAAGCAGATAAATCTCCCACAGTCACGCACCTCGTTCCCATATACCATGAGGTGGTGTGTTGTGATTAGGGACTTAAAGACCACCACCCAACTGGTGTTGGTGGTTCTCTCGAACAAAGAGTCTGCCAGCTGAGGAATGTTCACATTCATCTCATTGGTACAGTGTATCAGGTCTACAACAGAAACAGAGGTCTCCATTAACGATTGGCATTAATAACTGGGTGAACAGGCAAGAATTGAGTCAACAAAACAGACTGCAATAGTATAGAGCTTAAAATGTAAAAAATAAAAGGATTATCATGCATTTATAACAACAACAAAAAACTGAAAAATAATAATCTGTGGAGAGTGCACATAAACAAGCATTACGCAGGAACTGCGCGGGAATTACAAAGCCCACTATTAACTGTGCTGGTGGACTTTCTTGATGAAATGTTTATGCACTTCTGCAAATATACTTTAGGGGAATGACATTTCTGTGGTGTAGTATTCACATAGATGGTGATGTAGTCCACTGTCTGATTGACTTCTTTCTGAATGAATGAGGTTGACTTCAATCTGACTTCAGCTGCCTCCACAGCACTGCCAACTTTGATTCACTCCTACTCCTGAGAAACAAAGCCCTCACCACAGAAGATGTCAACTAAAATGTTTAGAATCAGATCATTTAATCTGTTCTATAGCTATAGGCCTATATGGCGAAAGAAGTTAATCTTTGGTTGGTGGAAAGGACCATAAGTAACCATAATTTATGTGATATATACTGTAACTTGAAGGGATAGTTTACCCACCAAAATAATGTAAAAAACAAATCATGACTTTCTTCTGTGGAACATAAAACAAATTTTGAGAAAATGGATGTTTTGTCCATACAATGGAAGTCGTGCAACAAAACTGTTATCAACATTCTTCAAAACAGTGTTGTTTTAGTATCGCTGAGGTGCTATTAAAGTTGTTATTCATATTTTTAATTCGTTTTTGTCCGTATATTTTTCTATTTTTATTTAAATTACAATTATAGAAATTTTGTTGTGTTTTTGTAATTTTTATCAATTAAATATATAGGTTTTTATTCATATTCCAGTTATTTTAGTTCATCAATTTAAAGATGCAGTCCGTAACTTTTTTGGGTTAAAAATTTTATCCAAAATAAATTTTTACACATAACCAGCCAGTGTTCAAAACTATCTGCTTGCCTTAGCTCAATTCAAAACGGTAAGTTTGTAATAATGTTTTTAATTCCAGTGGTACTGGTGGATTTTCACGGGAAATTCGAGCATGTCTCTGCGTCATTACGTCATATCGGTACATATAAAGAAGGTGTCTCGGCTAGTAGGCTATGTTGCGTGTGAGGATGTTGGAGGTGGAGTTATTCTAGCTTTAGATAGCCTTTTCTCACAGCACTTGATATAATTAAACTTATCAATTTGATGGAGGATCCAGAAAGGTTCAAACGACAATCACCAGTGACAACTGGTGATTCACCCGTTGTAAAATGCAAAAGACCACCATGACTTACAAGTGCCTACAGAAAAAAAGAGACTGCAACCTGTATAATTAGCATGGTTTGACGTGATATAATAAGCAATCATTAGATTTAATCAGTGCGATTTACTGCAATGCTTTTTTTCCCTTAGTTGGTCAGAACAAAAGTGGATGTTACTTGTTCAGATGACTTTTTCTGGTGAAAATTCTTATGTTAGTCGTTTACAAAAAGTAGAATCTGTGATTGCGAATGACAGTATCTACACCGGCGCGGACCCTGACAGCTGCACATTCTCCTCAAAACATTGGATTCATCCACGCCGTGCCGAGGCACAGCCCACGCAAAAATCGATAATTCCACGGATAACTGCAATTGCAGATTTCGAACAGAGATGGCGACAAAGAGGAAAAACTACGGACTGCCGTTTTAAACTAAATACTTAGCTTTAAGGGTTTTTATATTTTATTTCAGTTAAAGATTATTTTATTTCAAGTAACAAACGTTTTTATATGGTTTTTGTTAACTATAATAACTCTGCTTCAAAATATCTTCTTTTTTGCTCCAAAAAAGAAACAGTCACACAGGTTTGCAACGACATGAGTGTGAGTAAATCATGACAGAATTTTCATTTTTGGCTGAACTTTCCCTTCGAGCTTTAAAAATGATCAGTTTGCCTGCATTCAAATAGACAACTGATTAAAATTACAGAGGTATCTTTATTTATCATGAAGTCTCAAATGAAGACAGAAAAAAAGAGAGAAGTTTCTACATAAAAATTATTTTGTAAAAAAAAAAGACATGAAATTCAGTTCCCTCACTAAACTAAAAGGTCAAAGCGGGCAGACAATTTTTTTTTGCTTTTTAAAAATCCTAACTACGGTCCTTCAAACACGTCATAGCTTGTCTTATAACACTGTAAGAACATAATGAAAGAATAGTCAGGCCTGGCTGAGACAGACGTAAATAGAGATCTATTCTGAAGCATAGACTTACTAGATTGGCACTAGACCAGTAGTTTTTAAAGGGTTAGTTCACACAAAAATGAAAATTGTGTCATTAATGCCTAATTACTCATCCTCATGTTGTTCCAAACCCTTAAGACTTAAGACTTCGGAACCCAAATGAAGATCTTTTTGATGAAATCTAAGAGCTTTCTGTCCCTCCATTGAAAGCTACGCAACTACTACTTTGACGCTTCAAAACGTTCATTAAGAGACCGTAAAACTAATCCATTTGAATTGAGCGGTTTATTCCAAATTTTCTGAAGACACAAGATCGCTTTAAATGATAAACAGATTTGATTTAGGCTTTTATTCACATTTATACATTCATCAACTCACACATCAGTTATTAAACAGAAGCTCAAGCATGTTTGCTTGACCTGCGAGAACCAATGAGGTTCATTCTCGTGTTACGCAGCACGTTTGAGCTTTCGCAAGAACCAATGAGGTTCATTCTTGTGTTACGCAGCACGTTTGAGCTTTCGCAAGAACCAATTAGGTTCATTCTTGTGTTACGCAGCACGTTTGAGCTTTCGCAAGAATCAATGAGGTTCATTCTTTTTTTTTATGCAGCACGTTTGAGCTTCCGCAATAACCAATGAGGTTCATTCTTGTGTTACGCAGCACGTTTGAGCTTTCGCAAGAACCAATGAGGTTCATTCTCGTGTTACGCAGCACGTTTGAGCTTCCGCAAGAACCAATGAGGTTTGTTCTTGTGCGTCAAGCAGGTTTGGTTGAGCTTCTGTAAAAGCCTAAATTCTATCTGCTGGACTAAACCGTTCAAAACAAATCAAATGGATTAGTTTTACGAATTATGAACTTTTTGAAGCGTCAAATTGATAGTTGCGTAGCTGTCAACGGTGGGACAGATTTCATCACAAAGTTCTTTATTTGCGTTTCGAAGATGAACAAAAGTCTTGCAAGTTTGGAAAGACTTGAGGGTGAGTAATAAAAGACAGAATTTTCATTTTTGGTTAACTATCCCTTTAAAGAAGATACACCGCATTTACTGACATCATCTGTGTGTTTGTAACCAACTGGACATGATAATCAAATCCAAATGAACTTCTAACACAAAACACCTTCCTTCAATAACCTGTGCACAACATGTTTTTCATGCAAGAAAAACAACAGCACTGATTTATTTCTCCCCATTATAGGGAATTAACATTTAACCAGCATTTACCAGTATGGCAATGCTGAGGAGGTCTGAATGAGGTCCTAAACTATATTAAAAGCATTTAAACATTTATTAATATTAACGTGGAATCAAACTTACTGGAAATCCACGTATTCTTGCTTACATACAAACAGCAATATTGCACATATACACACTCCTGCTTCAATACACCTGAAAGTGATTCAATGTCAGTTTGTCATAAATTGCCTGTATTTCCAATATTATTATGAGGAGTCTGTCTAAGCACATTAGCTTAGCACAGCCTGGGCCTGCCCATTGTACAATAGCCTAAAATCGTAGCCATATCAATAAAAGCAACAGCTGTACACACGGTCATCCTCGCAATTTCATTTTAAACACAGCTGCTGATACTTACAATCCAAGTGTTTCTTTTTAGGGCCCATTATTTCGTGCGTTGTTGCCTTGCAGACAGTTTTGGAAACGGCTGATCCAGTAACGCTATGCTGAGCAGCAGTTATCCTGTCTGTAATGCTCTGCCCTGACATTTTCAAAGCTTTCCAGCGATCAAGAATCCAATAATATGTATGATGAATATTGAAATTCAAACTGCTACTAAATAGTGTCCACAGTTCCCGGTCGACCTCCTGCCGTACGATACTAGTATACAGGGGAGAAAAAGATTGGTCGGACAAGAGGAGACAGATGGGAAGCCTTGCCACAGTTATCCGCTGCGCGAGACGATGATGAATCCAGAAATGATGTTAGCGAATATCTCGCGCGGAATTCTTACATTGTTACGGGTTTCAATCGCGCGCTGTGACTCATCTCTCATGTCTCGGACACTAATCCCGCCGTTCAACCGCCGCCTGTTTTATTCGTGTAAGCCCGCAGGATTGAAGAGCAGCGAAGGCAAATGGCGGGCCTGTGCTGTTCCATGAGAGCTGGAGGAATATAGGACACTGACCGCTGATGCTGCTGATCCAGGATCAGGCTGAACACCTTCATTACAAATGCACTTGGAATAAAGGGACAATCTATATATATTTTTCCACTTGGTGACACTTTAAAGTTTGATATTAGTTCAATTTATATTTTGATATCTTAACATTTAAAAAAAAAATTATATATATATATATGTGTGTGTGTGTGTGTGTGTGTGTGTGTGTGTGTGTGTGTGTGTGTGTGTTCTTGATTTTTTTAAGTGTCGGGTGCTTTGCAGAATTTTTTATTAACATGTTTCCTTTTTTCAGGCTGTAATATGCAATTTTGTTGAAGGCATGCAGTCCTTTCAAGTGTGGTTCGAAATTCGAATAGTGTGTGTGTGCGTGTGTGTGTGTCATTTTATATATATTTTCGCTTTTTCTTTTTGCTTATCACTTACAGTGGGTCACTCAACACCAAATTATATCAAATATTCTTCATATTGAAAAATAGATAGGCATATTGACGTAACTCATAGCAGGTGTAATATGAAAAGAGGACCTATATATTTGTGTACAGCCTACGTGTGTATGTATATGCAAACATGTATGTATGTATGTATGTCAAGAGTCAAGTCGAGGCATTTGTTTGTCATTTGCACAGTTAACACTGGGGAAAACTGGGGGTGGAAATGCTTGTGATGAGGCTCAGACATAGGATACAGTAATACAATACATGACCAAATACAAATATTTAGTAGGCTACATATACATACAAACATAGTATATATGTACGGTATAGACATATGTGTGTGTGTGTGTGTGTGTGTGTGTGGGCATATATATATATATATATATATATATATATATATACACACACACACACTCACAGGCCACTTTATTAGGTACACATGTTCAACTGCTTGTTAACACAAACATCTGACATGTAACAGCAACTCAATGCATTTAGGCATGTATGCTCAAGACGATCTGCTGAAGTTCAAACTGACTATCTAAGAGGAGAAGAAAGGTGATTTACGTGACTTTGAATGTGGCATGGTGCCAATCGGGCTGCTCTGTTTATTTTAAGAAACTGCTGATCGGCTGTGATTTTCACGCACAACCATAGGGTTTACAGATAATGATCTGAAAAAGAGAAAATATCTATTGAGCAGCAGTTCTGCAGGTGGAAATGCCTTGTTGATGCCAGAGGTCAGAGGAGACTGACCTCTGATCATGACTGGTTCGAGCTGATAGAAAGAACTCAAATAATCATTTGTTACAACCGAGGTATGTAGAATATAATCTCTGCTCTGAACGCACAACACATCGAACCTTGAAGCAGATGGGCTACAGCAGAAGACAAACACACCGGGTGCCACTCCTGACAGCTAAGAATGTCTCCGGTTACTTAACTGTAACCTTGTTCCCTGAGAAAGCGTAACGAGATGCTGCGCTGCTCAGCGCTTTGGGAACATATTTTTTCGTGACCAGCTGTGAATATTGTGTATATCACGTCAATGAAATTGACCCGGAGGTAATATATCAATATATCAGCTGCTCAGTGAACCCCAACAAACAGATGAACTAGAGGAAATGACTAGCAGTTTTCTCTAGTACATTAGAAATTGTTGCACCAATTAGATTAAAAAAGGTTAGAGAGAAAACTAAAGCACCATGGCACAACAGTGCCACGCATGTTATCAAGAGAGAAACTCGTAACTTAGAGCGTAAATGGAAACAAACTAATTTAGAGGTCTTTAGAATCACGTGGAAAGACAGTATGTCACGTTATAAAAAGGCTCTAAAAGCAGCCAGGGCTGAGCATCTCCGCAAACTAATAGAAAATAACCAAAATAATCCAAGGTTCTTATTTAACACCGTGGCTAGACTAACAAATAAACAGACATCACCAGAGCAAAATATTCCGCTACAGTATAGTAGTAATGATTTTATGAATTTCTTCACTGAGAAAATAGAAAGCATCAGAAACACAATTGTAAATGTACAATCTTTTATGGTGTCTTATGATTCAGCCTCAATTATCGGCCCTCAAGAACAACTACACCGCTTTACAACTTTAGGACAGTGTTACGGCCCTTGGGCTGTTTCTGGTTGTTCTCCTGCTCCTCCTCTCTTTCAGGCCTAATTGCTAACACCTGGGAAGATGGTGTTTAAATAGGAGCTTCTCTGCTGCATTGAGCTCTCTTTTCCTGGTCTGGTGGCTGAAGGCTTCGACGCTGCTCTGATGGCTGGTCCGGGCCCATACTTTGCTCGACACGTCAGGACTTCACAGAGATGCACTTTTAAGTTTATTTGAGTTTATGTCTTTTATTTTTACATCCAACATCTGCACCCCCACACACAATACATCCCAGCACTTACACTACACTGCTGATACTGACATTCATGGTTGGTTACGTTGTTTACATTTGTGTTACATACACAATAAATGTATGTTTTGCACTGTTTGCTCGTGGCATGGTCTCCTATTGATTGTTATGGCCTTGAGTCAGTCATAACAGACAGGAAGAGCTAAATAAACTTATCATTGCATCTAAACCAACAACATGTTTATTAGATCCAATACCAACTAAACTACTGAAAGAAGTGTTACCTGTAGTGGAAGAGCCTCTTCTCAATATTATTAACTCGTCTTTATCTTTAGGTCATGTTCCAAGAATATTCAAGCTGGCAGTAATAAAACCTCACATTAAGAAACCGCAATTAGATCCAAATAACCTAGCAAATTACAGACACATTTCAAATCTTCCATTTATGTCTAAAATACTAGAAAAAATTGTGTCCGCTCAATTGTGTTCTTTCTTGCAAGAAAATGATATCTATGAAAAATTTCAGTCAGGATTCAGACCGCATCATAGCACAGAAACTGTGCTAGTTAAAATTACAAACGATTTACTTTTAGCTTCTGACCAAGGCTGTATCTCAATACTAGTTCTACTCGATCTTAGCGCTGCGTTCGACACTATAGATCATAAAATACTCTTGGATCGACTAGAAAACTACACTGATGTTCAGGGACAGGCATTAAGCTGGTTTAGATCGTACTTATCAGACCGTTATCATTTTGTCTGTTTAAATGAGGAAAAATCGAAGATAACGTCAGTAGACTATGGAGTGCCGCAAGGATCGGTGTTATTCTGCTATTCTCAATATGCTGCCACTTGGTAATATTATAAGAAAACATGGAATTAATTTCCACTGTTATGCTGATGACACTCAATTATATATTTCATCACGACCAGATGAAAACACTAACTTATCTTAATTGAAAGAGTGTCTTAAAGATATAAAATGCTGGATGACGTGTAATTTCCTGCTATTAAATTCAGATAAAACGGAGTTATTCCTTATTGGTCCAAAAAAATACCCACAAAACCTCGTACAATACAACTTTAATTTAGAAGGATGTCCTGTTACTTTATCCACTACAGCAAAAGACCTGGGTGTTATACTAGACCGCAACTTGTCTTTCGAAAATCATATATATGTTACAAGAATAGCCTTTTTCCACCTTAGAAATATTGCTAAGCTACGTAACATGCTATCTGTTTCTGATGCAGAAAAGTTAGTTCATGCATTCATGACCTCAAGACTAGATTACTGTAATGGTTTATTAGCTGGTTGTCCTGCATCCTCAATAAACAAGCTACAGTTAGTGCAAAATGCAGCTGCTAGAGTGCTTACTAGGTCAAGAAAATATGATCATATAACACCAATTTTATCATCTCTACACTGGTTACCTATTAAGTTCCGTATCAATTACAAAGTATTACTACAGACCTATAAAGCCCTAAATGGTTTAGCTCCTGTGTATTTAATGGACCTTCTATCGCCCTACAATCCATCGCGTTCTTTAAGATCACTAAATTCAAGGCTTCTGGTCATTCCTAGGATATCTAAGTCCACTAAAGGAGGGAGGGCGTTCTCGCATTTAGCTCCTAAACTCTGGAATAGCCTTCCTGATATTGTTCGAGGTTCAGACTCGCTGTCCCAGTTTAAAACTAGATTAAAGACGCATCTCTTTAGCCAAGCATTCACCTAATGCTTACCTTTTATACCACTGTTGAATCAGATCGAATGCATTAATTTTATGAACAGCAGCTATGCTAATTATTTCCCATTTGCTTTTCTGCTGTTATCTCGGGACCCTAGTTTGAATTTGAATTTGAATATGGCCTCAGTCGGTGACGTCATCGGCGCGCCCCCGCGACACGAGGCTATAAGTAGATGAGCCACAGGTGCATCGTCAGGATATTTGTCTGAAGAGCAGTCCTAGGACATCTTCAGCAAGGCAAAGCAGCGCAGCATCTCCGTTCGCAGGGAACAAGTCTTACAGTTAAGTAACCGGAGACGTTCCCTTTTGAAAGCTACAATCGATGCTGCGCTGCTCAGCGCATTGGGAACGAGAATACCCATGCCGCCGTGCTTGAACATGTCTGGACCCCCACGGTTGTGCAGGTGTGTTTCACAAGAACGCAAGAGAGCCTAGACAATAACTTGTGATGTCGACTCAAGGACATGAGAGCCCGGAGTGGCATGAACATCCAAACTATAAAATCTTATGAATGTGTGCGGAGAGGACCATCCTGCCGCATCACAAACATGTTGTAGGGGGACACCCCTTGCCAAAGCACTAGAAGAGGCGACCCCCCTGGTGGAGTGAGCCCTAAGACCTATAGGCGAAGCTTGGCCGCGCACCTCATAAGCAAGAGCGATAGCATCCCTGACCCAATGTGACATATTCTGCTTGGTAGCAGCTCCTCCTCTGTTGCTGCCCCCATAACAGACGAACTGTTGCTCCGACTTACGCCACTGGCTAGTGCGGTGGACTTAGGCCTGAAGAGCATGGACTGGACACAGTCTATGAGACCTCTCCTGCTCCGGCGTTGAAAACGGCGGGGAGCAGAAAGCCTCAAGAGTGACAGGATGTACAGCCGAAAATGAAACCTTAGGCAGGTAATCAGGATGTGGATGCAAAATCACTTTCACCATTCCTGGGGTAAAGTCTAAGGAGGATGGCGAGATAGACAGAGCCTGCATATCCCCAATTCTTTTCAATGAAGTTATTGCCATTAGAAAACCCATTTTTAGAGTCAGAAGTTTATCAGCGGTGATTCTATAGATTCAAAGGGGGTGTCAACCAGGCCCTCGAGAACTATAGCTAAGTCCCAAGAAGGGATCTTGGTTCTTACTGGAGGCCTCAGTCGCCTAGCTCCCCGAAGGAAGCGAGAGAGCAGAGGGTGTCTGCCAAGTGGCGCCCCGTCAACTAAGGCGTGGCAAGCCGAAAGAGCGGCCACGTAAACCTTATGAGTGGCAGGACATGTGCCTGTTGATAATTTCTCTTGCATGAAGTCCAGCACTGAAGCAATCTGGCAGTTAACTGGATCTACATTGTGTTCAACACACCACCTTTCAAAAACACCCCATTTACCGGCATAACTTTTTCTAGTGGAGGAAGCCCTAGCACTCAGAATTGTCTCAATAACATCAGGCGAAAGCCCAGTGTCTCTTAATTGGTGCCCCTCAGGGGCCAAACGTGAAGATTCCACAGGCCGGGCCTGGGGTGGAATATCGTGCCCTCCGCCAGAGACAGAAGGTCTCTCCTCTCCGGAATCGCCCACGGCGAGCCGTCGAGGAGGGATATTATCTCCGAGAACCATACTCTGTTCGGCCAACGCGGCGCTATCAGTAAGAGGCAAGACCCTAGTTGGCGAACTCTGGCTAGAACTCCCGGGAGCAGAGAAACTGGAGGAAACGCATACAGGCGCATCTTGGGCCATGAGTGCGCCATCGCATCCAGACCCAACGGAGCTGGGTGACTCAGAGAGAAGTAGAGGGGACATTGCGCTTCCTGCTGGGAGGCGAAGAGGTCCACCTCCGCTTCGTAAAATCTGGCCCAGATCTGTTTCACTACCTCCGGGTGGAGTCTCCATTCCCCCATCGGTAGTGTCTGTCTGGACAATAGATCTGCTCCCACATTCAAACGCCCTGGGATGTAAACTGCCCTGAGTGACAGAAACTTGCCCTGGGCCCAGAGAAAAATCTGCCTCGCTATTCTTTTCAGGTTGCGTGAGCGTAGACCTCCCTGGTGATTTACATAAGAGACTGCTGCTGTGTTGTCCACCCGCACTAAGACATGACAGCCCCTCAATTGATGGAGAAAATATTTCAGAACCAGAAATATGGCCATCAACTCGAGGCAATTGATGTGCCAATCGAGCTGATGACCCTCCCATTCCCCTTGAGCTGACGGCCATCTAAGACCGCTCCCCAGCCCATCAGGGAGGCGTCTGTCGTTAGCAGTCTGCGACGACAAGGCGCCCCTAAAGTGGGACCCAAGGCGAGGAACCGGGGTTTGAGCCACAGAGATAGTGTACGAAGCCCGCGGCGCATCATTTTTATTTGCCTTTGAGGATTGGCTCTTGGATGAAACCCTCTGGCTTTTAGCCACAATTGAAATGACCCAACATTCTTTGATACTGACGAACAGTGCGAACTTGGCCTAGCTTGACTTTGGTCATGGTCTGCCGAATGGTCTCGATTCGAGCAGGAGACATTTGTGCCCGCATCGTAATCGAATCCCAAACGATCCCGAGGTAATTCGTTCTCTGAGCAGGAAAAAATAACACTTTTCTTGGTGTTGAGTTTCAGCCCTAGAGAAACTAGATGAGCTAACACGATGTCTCTGTGTTGAAGAACCATCTCTCGTGATTGTGCTAGAATTAACCAATCGTCTATGTAATTCAAAATGCGAATGCCCCGGAGTCGCATTGGAGCCAGTGCTGCATCCATGCATTTTTGTGTATGTGTGGGGTGACAGGGCTAGGCCGAACGGAAGAACCCGAAATTGGTACGCTTCGCCCCCGAAAGCGAACCTATGGAATTTCTTGTGTTCTGGCAATATTTCTATGTGAAAATATGCGTCCTTCAGATCGATCGTGACGAACCAATCGCGACATTGAATTTGTGACACGACCGTCTTGACGGTTAACATCTTGAACTTGAGCGCTTTGACTGTACGGTTTAAGCCTCGAAGATCTAAGATTGGACGCAACCCCCCATCCTTTTTGGGAACTAGGAAGTATCTGCTGTAATAACCTGACTCCCTCTCTGGAAGAGGAACATATTCTATGGCCTCTTTGCTCAGAAGAGTTCGCAGCTCTTGCGACAGTACATGCATCAGCTCCGGTTTCATGGAAGTAAAAATCACGCCGTTGAAACACGGAGGACGACGGATAAATTGGATTTTGTATCCTAACTGTACCGTGCTTAATACCCACGCAGAAACGCCTGGCAGAAGTTTCCACGCTGCCAGACTTTCTGAGAGTGGTATTAATTTTAATACTTCCTCTTGAGGGGATGTTAGATGTTCCACGTCCGTAATGACAGCCGGAAACAACGGAACATCCAACATTTCGCGGGAAACCGCTGCCCCCCGAAGCACGAGAGGTGGCGGGGATGGAGTGGTTTTGTAAGGGTAGTGAGAAGGGGCGAAGAGATCTTGAACGCGCCCCATCCCGCGGGGGGCTACCCCCACCAGATTGGGCGCCAGGCCATCAGGACTTTCTCTTTTTATTAATAATAGTCCTGAGGTCTGGCTTGGGAGGTTTCTGAGCGCGGCGAACCTGTCCCCAATACCTGCGAGGGGGAGCTCAGTCCGCTACGCTCTGCTTTTTTACCTCCCTGGATTTTGAAGGACCGGGGCGGGGCTGGGTGGCAGACGGCCCCTCCCCCTGAGTGCAGCCAGGAAGAAACTGAACAAACGCTTCCTCGTGTTTCTTAACTTCCTTAAAACGTGTGACAACGGTGTTCACTGAGTCACCAAACAGCCCAGATGGAGAAATAGGAGCGTCAATAAGAAACAAACAATCTTTTTCTTTAATCCCTGTCAGATTAAGCCACAGATGCCTCTACGTTCTGACCATAGCAGACACTGAACGGCCGATGGCACGGGCCGTCTGCTTGGTCGCGCAGAGAGACAGATCCGTGGCACGACGAAGTTCAGAGAATGATTCCTCGTCGATCGTACTGCCCGCACTCAAATCCTTCAACAGGTCAGCCTAGTACGCCTGTAACACTGCCATAGTGTGCAGCGCAGCACCAGCCTGACCTACAGCTTGATAAGCTTTTCCCACTAAAGATGATGTTATACGACAGGGTTTAGTGGCGAGGGTAGGTTTCTTTATCGATGATGCCGATTCGGGTGAGAGATACCTCGCGAACGTCTCTTCAACCCGAGGCATCTCCGTATACCCCCGTGCCTTCGCACCCACGATAGTCGAAAAATTCGATGTCAAGGGCACAAAAACGCGAGAAGTATACGATTTACTCCATGATTTAGACAGCTCATCATGGAGGTCCTCGAAAAAGGGGAGAGACTGATGTAATGTTCTCTCCCCCCTGCCACCGGACAGAAACCTATCCTCAAGCATACTGTGTTTGGGGGTCTCTTGTTCGCGTGGCCAGTCATGCTGTAACCTGGCCACCGCGCGAGTAACAACCTCTAGCAATGGACCGTTCGCAAAAGCCACGCCCCCTAGTTACTGTTACTACGCCCGTCAAACAATTGAGAACCAGACACATAGCCATGGCTGGGTTGAATATAAGTGATCGGTTTTGGAGCAATGCGGCAGACATATCCTCCAGGGCACGACAGAAAGGGCTGCAATATGGAGTGGAGGGATATGTCCAAAATGTATAAATAAGCAAAGACGGGAATATGACAACAATCGAGGCAAAGGTGTACCGGTCTCAGTCCAAGAATGAGAAACCTCACTACCTGTTCTTGCAATGCAACCAACACAGCCTTTTAGACCAGTCATGTTCCTGCACTGCCGGATAAGTAGCCTATTCCAGATAGCTAGAAGTTGGCAATCCACTGGCAACCACCACCGGAGAGCAAAACGCCGTCAACCCCTTGCTATCTCGGTATGGATAGCAACCTATTAGCGCTTGTCAGTTAGCGTAGTATGTTATGACTTTACAGATGGCAACGCGTTGATTTGTTGGTTAAATGTTATGCACTGCTTTCGGTAACAATGCTAGATTGAACCACAACTGTTAAATTCAGTTTTACAGATTTTATAGCCTCCAGTGACCGTCAACCTCTTGCTAAATTATCTGTGTCGATAGCAATATGTGCTTGACAGGCTAACAGCTACCTTACAGGCTGCCTAAATTTCCTACGGAATAATAAAGTATCCTAATGTTCTAACTTTACTACTTTCGATAATAATGCTATACAGAACCACAACTGTTAACTACTTATTACTACTTATTGATCATTTATTTGCTAAGTTAGCTCGCTAGCTTTACTTACCTTAGAGCAGACATATGTATGCGGTTAATCTTTGAGGCATTTAGCGGTGGGTGAGGTCTCCCACACTGCTTGATCCACTGTCGGCATCTTTCCGCTTGGGTCTTGGGTTTTGGAAATGCGAAAAAAACGACCCCTCCCTCTGAACTTTTGGGGTACCTGATGTCAGACTTGCAGGTGCCATAGGCGCATCGTTTCACCATCTTGCTGAAATCGCAATGTTTGACGGAGGTCCTTCTCCTTAGTTACAGTTGCTAAGCTATGATTGGACTAGGACCGTTCGAGGTTGGGGTTTTGCGAACGGTCAATTCCTCGACAGATCTCTTTTCACGAGAGGAATGCATATAGGCTGGCTGCTCGTGCTCTGAAAACCCAGGAGATATATCATCCCCCTCGTGAGCCGAAGAAGCACCGGAGCGCGCTTCGAGATCACGAGAGAGGATGTTTGGATCTGGTGACGCAGCAAGCGAAAGGGACGGACCCGTCTCTTGCTCGTCATGCAGATCCATATGCGAGCCGATGGAAGTGTGGGTGCGGACTGGAAATAGTTGAGACGAGTGCGAAGCATCTTAACAGTGAGACGCTCACAATGCTCGCACTCGCCGCTCTCTAAAGCCAGTACCGCGTGCTCTTCCCCCAAACACATGTTGTGGCAAAAATTCTGTTAAACATCATCACTGCGTAAGAGCAGTCAGAGTCAAATTAATAAAAAGATAAGTATTTATTCTTGCAAGAATAGGTTCAGTCTAGTACACAGAAGTTACACTGTGCAAGAGAGTGACACACAAAAGGAAGATATGAGACAGCCGTTATAGGCTAGCCTACTGTTTTCAAGGTTCCTCCTCACCCGCTGTACCTTTCACTCACCCAGATAAGGTCCTTACTGCTGTTCATTTTCTACTTAAAGACACAAACTGGTACTGAAATAAGCTGGCCAAAACTCACCGTCCCTAAGGTCAGAGGTCCTGTCCCATATGTTCCTAAAACGTCACACACAAGCACGTACACACATGTACTTTTATACATTGATTCTTTCTCTTATGTTTGGGATCAATGACTATTAAAATTTCTACTACACACACAAAGCAATATTCGTGTGTATCCAGCTCAGACATGGGACGGGAGCATGGAGGACCACAGCGCTTATTGCTTTGTTGGCTCGTTTCACTTCTTTTTTTTTACTTTTTAAACTCTTTAGATGTAACGAGAGAGAAAAAGATTTTGGAAATGAGAAATTTCTGCACACTGCCTGAATAAACTAACTCCTAGCAAAGATCTGTATCAGACAAAAGGTAGAGAGAGAGTTTGGACGTTCACACATCCACAGTGATGATCTGAAGACAAAAGACCTGAAGATGCACCTGTGGCTCATCTACTTATAGCCTCGTGTCGCGGGGGCGCGCCGATGACGTCACCGACCGAGGCTATATTACCTCCGGGTCAATTTCATTGACGTGTTATACACAATTTTCACAGCTGGTCACGATAAAATATGTTTCCAATGTGCTGAGCAGCGCAGCATCGATTGTAGCTTTCGAAAGGGAACAGAAAATTGAGGCTACAATTTACACAGGCCCACCAAAATTGGGCAATAACATTGAAAAAAACTTTACCTTGTCTGATGAGTCTCATTCAGATGGTATAGGGTCAGAATTTAGCGTAAACAACATTTTTTTCTGAACATGACAAAAGTTCACTGTACTCAACTGGCCTTCACAGATGTTGTGGAAATTGACGTTCAGCTGACAAATCTGCAGCAACTGCTCAAAGGAATGTTTCCAGCACCGTCTTGAATCTATGCCACGAAGAATTAAGGAAGTTCTGAAAGGGGGTCCAACTAGGGCTGGGTATCGATGCAGATGTTCCAATTTGATTCGATTTCAATTCGCAAGCTCTCAATTCAATTCGATTTCGATTCTAAATTCGTTTTCGATTACTGATTCGATTCTCGATTCGACTCAATGAATATAGATTTAATACAAATCCTATTATTTAAAAAAAGAACAGTGAACATAAGTGGTTAATTAATAAAAAGACATTAAGAGCCACAAATCTGTATATTAAACTCTTTTTATTTTAGATACACTTGGGTACATTAAAACAGAACCCAACTGTATATTTCAAATGCATACAATGAATAGACAGGATTTTGATGCAAGATGAAAAATGAATGCTGAAAATTGGAAAAGTCAGATCGATCAAATCGGCCAAATTTTTAAAAACGATTAATAGGAAAATAATTTTTTTTGCCCAGCCCAAGGTCCAACCCAGTATTTGCAAGGTGTACCTAAAGTGGCCTGTGATATAGGATATATGTATGTGTGTGTGTGTGTGTGTGTGTGTGTGTGTGTGTGTGTGTGTGTGTGTGTGTGTGTGTGTGTGTGTGTGTGTGCGCGCGTGCGTGCGTGCGTGTGTGTGTGTGTGTGTTTGTGTAGGCCTTCTTTCTACTTTGTTTTATATATATTTTATATGATTAATGTCCTCAGTCCGTGCGTAGTGTGTGGTTTTATTGGTGGTGAGGGATAATCTAATATAATCTTCAATGAAGAGGAAAAATCAAATGAAATGGCTAAGAATGTTGAAAATGTAGAGATCATTATTTTAATTTTAAAAAAGGATTTTGTTCATTTTCTGTAATAGGCTACTTCAATATGAACTTTAACTAAATTGAGTTAAACACCTGAATCGATTATTGCAATATTTAATCTTCTAAATAATAATGTAGTTCACTTAATAATAATGAAAAAAAGATGGGCTTGCATGTTTGGGCTATGTAACCAGCGGTATGCCTGTAAAAGTAAGATAGGAAATTCTGTCTTCATTTACTCACCCTCAAGTGGTTCCAAACCTGTATGTATTTATTTCTTCTGCTGAACACAAAAGAAGATATTTTGAATAATGTTGGTAACCAAACAGTTGATGGACCCCTTTGACTTCCATATTATTTTCCCAATTTTCCCAGATTTGAAACAACTTGAGGGTGAGTAAATGATGACAGAATCTTCATTTTTCGGTGAAATCTCCCCAAGCACTCACAGCTATCCGCCGCTTGATCTGAACACTAGAGGGCGCGGTCGCAGCATTAAGCCGATTGCACCGGAGATGCGCCTTGTGTGATGCTACATTTGAAGATCATTTTCTCTCCCTTTTATGTGAGAGATAAAACATAGGCCTATTTATGTTTAATGTATAATTAGTTTAAAACATCGCGATCTATGACACGTTTTTTTAAATGACTAAACCAATGAGTTTTAATCTTATAGCCCACGGAACAACAAAACAGTTCTTAATGTCTTCCTTCTGAGCAATGAGCAGTTGATGACAAGGGCTAATGACTTAAATTGAAATAATTTAATTACATACATTTAAATTTAAATAAATTATTTAAATTAATCATTTAAATAAAATCACATTCTCTTTCATTTATGAAAAATTTGAGCAGCCTACATTCATGCTTTTCCCCTATTTTGTGATTTAATTATACTATCATCTTAACAAATAAAACTGTTCTATACCTTTAATAAACAAATATCCTACTTTTGCTTCAGAAAACAAAACATAATAATATAGTAAAATATAGAAGGGCCCAACATCAGTAAGCTTGGATGACCTGAAATGTTAGCTGCATCTCTTGTCTTCCTTTGAAACTTTAGTCACATTTCAAAGGTATTATAATTTTAATACAAACGAAACCTGAATGACAAAAGTCCCTTACAATCAGTTGTTTTGGATAGTTTCCACTCTGGGTGAGTGGGCCAAGTAAGTGTTACACTTACAGTAGCCTAGTGTATATAACTTTAAAAAAATAGATATAGCCTATACCTTAAAAATAAAGGTTCCAAAATGGGGTTTTCACAGCAATGCCAAGGACAGTTTTTGGTACCCCAAAGTCTCTTTTCAGTGAACAGTTCTTAAGAGAACCATTTTTATTTTGTGTGGAGAACATTTTCATAATCTACACTCTTTTTTTTCATAATTATGTTTATTGAATTTATTGAAGAAAAAACTAAAATAGCTCAGTATGTATATAAAACAGGACTATACCACCATAAAACAGATAAGAAAAAAAAACAATAACATAGCTATTCAATAAGATGAGGAGGACAAAAAACAAAAAAAGTTATCACCTTCTCTCTTAAACAAAAAGGTTAAGGTTATATATAACCTGTCAGGCTAGGACATTTTAGGCATTCCATCATTTCATGGATTTAGCTCTAATAAATCAATTTTGTTTTAATAAAACTTTATGAATTCAACAACTTGTAAATGTACTTTATTACTAGAATTTTTTAAATAACCTGTTAAACATGAAAGTGTTATGCAATCATTTAAGACATTTCTCCTTAGATGCTTTTTGGCATAAAGGGTTCTTTAAAATTGAGTCAAGGACCATATGGTTCTATAAAGAACCCCATTGAACCTTTTTTCTCCCACTAAAGAACCCTTTGCACATTGAAAAGCTTCCATGTATGTTAAAGGTTCTTCATGGGACCATCAATGCCAGGCTTAAGGTTATTCAATATAAAAGTTTGTCAGTAATAAAAACAAAGTTCTGTCATGAAACTCTAGATGGCTCAGGCTGATAGGTCTTAACTCAATCTGCTTGGAATCATATTATTCTCTATAGGCCACAGCTGATTGGTTCCTGCTCTATCTGTAGCCAATGAGCTCTCTGCTCAACCTTCAAATACTTGGTCAGCATTTGCTGTAGCAGTTGCACCGCGCTTTCAGAAACCCTCCACCTTCCCCAGCTCCACCTGTATAGTTCTACACCGGGCAATTAACGTACGCTATATTGTACAGCAGCAGCATGTCTTACAGTACAAGCTCACAGCAGGATATTGTGTATGTATTGGCAGTAGCAAGTCCTGTACTTTCTCTGCAGCAACAGCAGCAGCAATAACCAACAGCAGCGTAGCAGATCTATTCCGCCAAGAACAAACATATCAACATTGTCATCGATTACCATGCCAAACACTCAGAGAATTGTCATGACAGAACAGAAATTGTATTAAAACTAAAGAAGTGAATTTGTAGCAATTTATTTCTTGATTTGATGGTGCATATATAGGCTACACATCTCTATTTGTGTAAAATGAATGGGGATAATAATAAGCATTGGTTTTCATGATGCCCAGACGGCATCTCCTCTGCTTGTTTAAAAGCCTGCACTGACAAACTGGCCCCGGTCTTCACGCAGATCTTCAATAGTTCACTGGAGCAGTGAGAAGTTCCCTGCTGCTTCAAGCGCTCCACTATCATTCCGGTCCCCATAAAAAACAAAATCACTGGACTTATGACTACAGACCTGTCGCTCTCACGTACGTGGTCATGAATTCGTTTGAAAGACTGGTGTTGGCCCACCTGAAGGACATCACTGGACTCCTGCTGGATCCCTTTCAGCTTGCTTACAGAGCAAACAGGTCTGTGGATGATGCAGTCAACATGGGACTGCATTATATCCTGCAACATCTCGACAGACCTGGGACTTATGCAAGGATCTTATTTGTGGACTTCAGTTCGGCCTTCAATACCATCATGCCTGGTCTTCTCACAGCCAAACTGACCCAGCTTTCCATGCCATCCTCGATCTGTCAGTGGATCTCCAGCTTCCTGACGGACCGGCAGCAGCGAGTAAGACTGGGGAAACACACATCCAGGACTCTCACCACCAGCACTGGTGCCCCCCAAGGGTGCGTTCTCTCCCCACTGCTCTTCTCCCTGTACACTAATGACTGCACTTCTAAAGACCCCACTGTCAAGCTCCTGAAATTTACAGACTACACCACTGTCATCGGTCTCATCCAAAACGGTGACGAGTCTGCTTACAGACTGGAGGTTGAACAGCTGGCTGTCTGGTGCAGTTATAACAACCTTGAGCTGAACACGCTCAAAACAGTGGAGATGATCGTGGACTTCAGGAGGAACAGCCCAGCACTCCCCCCACTCACCATCATGAACAGCACTGTGGAAGCAGTGGAGTCATTCAGGTTCCTGGGCACTTCCATCTCTCAGGACCTGAAGTGGGACAATCACATTGACTCCACTGTGAAAAAGGCCCAGCAGAGACTGTACTTCCTTCGCCAGCTGAGGAAGTTCAACCTGCCACAGGAGCTGCTGATTCAGTTCTACTCAGCCGTCATTCAGTCTTATGCACATCCATCACTGTCTGGTTTGGTTCAGCTACCAAATCAGACATCAGGAGACTACAACGGACAGTCCGGACTGCAGAGAGGATCATTGGTGCCCCCCTGCCAAATCTCCAGGACCTGTACTCTTCCAGAGTGAGGAAGAGAGCAGGTAAAATCATCACAGACTCCACTCACCCTGGACACCTCCTGTTTGAACTGTTACCGTCAAGACGGAGACTCAGATCACTGGCCAAAAGAACATCTCGGCACAGGAACAGTTTCTTCCCACAGGCCATTTCCCTTCTGAACAGTTAACACACCTCCCAAAGCATATGCCTTTAAGTGCAATACTCCCACTGTTTAGTGCAATATCCTACAACTCAGGTGATACTTATATGTAGATTTATTTATTTATAATATTCAAAACACTGTAAATATGTTCATAATCTGAAAATGTCTATTCTGACTAAACCCAACTGTGATACTTTTATTCTCATATATTTATATTTTTATTTTTTATTATTATAATTTGTAGTATTATATGTTTCTTGTTGTATTTGTATTTGTATATATCCACTGGAAGCCTCAGTACCAAAACAAATTCCTTGTTTTTGCAAGCGCACTTGGCAATAAAGCTCTTTCTGATTCTGATTCTGGTTCTGCTCAGAAGAAATTAATTGCAATGCTATTATATGCAACACATTAAATTAGATGATGTTTATTTCTGTATGATCTGAGTATATTATAAATGTATGAAGAGGATGTGAACTGCATGAGTTATTATAGTGTGTGCGCTGTATATTCTTATTATATATATTTTTTACCTATGTACCTATATATTTTTTAAATATGTAACTTTGCGATTTTAACTCAGAGAACGATTAAATGAGAAACCTAGACACTACGAATGATTGTATGAGAATATAGTCTACTGTACTGTGTCCTCTCAGCTCTGACCTTACCAGCTGCTCAGAACATCACTCACTAAAAACAATAGAATGTCATCTAATCCTTCAGGATGAATCAGAGCACATGGCCTCCTCACTACTGTACATCTGGGTCATTTCATGGGCGGGTGTTGTAAAATAGTAGTAGATGGTTGTGGTTTCAGGATTTATTCTTCATTTCAGGTTAAAAGTGCCATTTGATCCCATTTTGCCTGAATAGTAGCCCTGTCAAATATATTTGATTTCAGCACGGCCTAATAAGTGCAATATTCTTCATATATGCAGCTACAGTCCATCCATCCTATGAAATTATTGACACCTTTTTTTGTGACAATTAGCATCTCAACAAATTTAATAGGCCTGTCACAATTATTGCTAAATCGGCTGAAAATATTTGATCAAACCACATTTATTTGAGATCAGCGTAATAAGGGAAATTACATAGTGCTCATATTATATCATAAATTAGTAATTAAATAAATATTATTAATTTTCTAAGCATTCTAGTAAATCATTGGGGCCTTTTTAATTATAAATTGTATTGTTATATTATTTAGGATTCCAGGCTAAAAAAAATTAAATATCTAAGGCTTACACTGTAAGTGACATGAACAATTGGAATTATTTGTATTTGTAATTAGAGTATATATTTTAACAACCTGCATGCAATCAATAAACACTACTGTTCTAAGGATTGCGGTCAGTAAGAATTTAGTTTGTATGTTTTTTTTAAAAGACATTAATTATTTTATTCAGCAAGTACGCTTACTCTTGTCCGCTTTAAAAAAAGAGAGAATTATTACTGCATTTTAGTACATTTTAACATATCTGTCATGATTCCTGTCTTGTGTTCCACTTGTCTTGTGTGGACTTTTTTATTTCCTGTTTTGTGCCATGTTTTGTAGTCCTTTGTAGTTTTTCTTGTTTATTAGTCTTCGCAGGTGTCTCTGATTAACCACGCCCCCTTATCTTGTTTAGTTTGTTTACCTGTGTATTTAAGCCCTGTGTCTAGCTCAGTCTTTTGTGAGTTCTTGATGTTGTATGTTGGGAGTCCTGTTCCTGAGTCCGAGTTTGTCAAGGTTTGAGTTTATTTAATAAAATACTACTGCTGCACGTGGATCCTGCTTCCTCCCATGTTTCAACCGCATCGCTACAACATCTCACTGTTAGTAAAATATGAACTGATTAAATCAGAGTATTAGACATGGTAGCCATTATCCATTAGCTGTACTATTTAATGCCAAAAATGGGCAGTTTGTGATTGTATCCTCATTTAGTGCATCAGTGTGTCTGGTTGAGTGAAGTGCGAGGGAACCGGGAAGCCATGTGACAATTACAGCACACTCGCTATCAACCCTGATGGACTGACAGAGAGAATAGGCCCTTTAGTCACTTCAGCCGCCGATGAAAACATAATTCCTGCCTTCAGTCCCACACTGAGTTCAGACCCTATTGAGCGATGACAGAGGCAGATCAAGCCATGAGGAGACGAGTGGGAAATCGTAAAAGCGGCTCATGTTTCTGCCTCCATAAAAAAGATTTGTTGAGCCCATTGAGATTGTGATGGATTTTCCCATGTTGTCCAGGACAGCTCTTTTTGTTTAAGGCCTCTGATAATGGCTCATTGTTTTGGCTGCAGTAGAGGCCCGTGGTGCGGGCGGCCCTGTGGAGATGCCAGGCTGCCCATTCACTCACCGGCAGCTGGCCGAAACGCATGGAGCGCAGCTCACCTGCATCAGGGGACTGAGGTAACACTTTATGCTATTATATTGTTAAGACAATAAACATTACTTTTATTCCAGTCACTATTTTAGTTATGACTGAAGTTTTGATATGGCAGAAAAATTTCTGTTTTCCTTCCTTTCCAGGTGTTGAAATGGAGTGGATATGTGTTCCTATTCTGCTTTTCAGTGGGATTCAATTAGCTTTTACACAATTCAATGGATTCAACTGTGATCCAAACCACCACAGCAGATTCCCTGGTAAGAAATTGAGAAATGTATGTTGCAGAACGTAAACAATAATACAATGTTAAAAAGTTTGGGGTCAGTGAGATTTCAGAAGTTCAGGGTCAGTAAAGAAATGAATACTTTTATTCAGTAAGGACACATTAAATTGTTCGGAAGTTGACAATAAAGACATTTATTATGTTACAAAAAAAAGTTATTTTGAAAAAAAAGTCATTTGTAGCCTATATCATTTGATTATAATAATCAGCATATTAGAATGATTTCTGAAGGATCATGTGACACTGAAGACTGGAGTAATGATGCTGAAAATTCAAAGGAATAAATTACATTTAACATTGTAATAATATTTAACAATATTACTGTATACTACTGTATTTTTCTATTCAGCCATCACGAGCATTAGAGATTTCTTCAAAAAGAAAGAAATCTTACTGACCTCAAACTTTTAAACAGTAGTTTAAATAAATCACTTTTAAATAGTAAATCATTATTTTTTAAAACAATAACAACTATTTATTGTTCTATATAAATATTTTGTTTATTAATTCCTTATATTAGAGAAATTTTTATTTTATAAAAAGTGGGGTCCAGAAGATGGATTCTGCACTCGAAATCTGGGATTTGCAATTTCATGTAAATCTGGACATTTTAGGATTTTGAAAAATGTATAACAAAGAAATGTTATGATGTAAAATAAATAAGTATTTCTAGCTCCGAAATGTCAGAGATGTTCTTGCTTGTGGAGTTCATGAAGCTTGTCATTAAAGCAAATACAAGATTTTTTTTAATAATTCATAGTTATTCTTTGCACTTAAATTGTCATGCTGATAATATAATAATAAACCCCACTGTGGAGATGCCATATCATTAACTTGTTGAGTTGTCTTTCCCTCAAGGCGACAGAGATATCAGTGTATACTGTGGTGTTCAGACAATCACACTAAAGATTAACCTCTGCCCTGTGCTGTACTCTGGATACACTGATGCCGACCTGGCACTGAACGGACGTCATGGAGAAGTCCATTGCCGAGGCTTCATAAACAACAACACTTTCCCCACAGCTGTGCTCTTCAGTATCAGCCTAAACACACTGGAGGCCTGTGGGAACACACTGGTGGTAAGGGATACATTCACTTACACGCATGTATCATGGTATTATTGTGGGGGGTTGAATATGTACTAAAATGCAATACCATTGAATTGTGTATCTGAACTTCCACACGCTTCATATTTGCCAAAGCTATTCTGTTTGTTTTAATACTGTATCACATCTGTTGCTCAAAAGGGATTCAACAAACGGGAGCTTGTCCGGGATTTGAACTTAACATAACTGATCTGGGATTTTAACCCGTTGTTTCACAGACAAGCCTTAAGATTAGTCCCAGAATAAAATTTGAGCTGTTTTAACTGAAAGCATCTTGCACTGATATATCTTAAAATAGGTCAGTGCCATTGTTTTGTCTCACACCAGTAATGTTTTTTTTCTAATGCATGTTTATAAAAGCTATTTTAATGTCCAAATTGAAGGCCCAATCATGGCTTAATCTAAGCCCTGTCTGTGAAACCAGGCCTAATTTTTAACCTTAAGAACAAAACAATTAGATAGAAAATAAGATTTACATTTAGGTAACATATTTATCTGTGTTCAGGTTTCTACAACTCAAGGTTTCAATGCTTATGGGAACATCTCTATGGTGCAGATGGGGAATATATCGGGCTACATTGACACCCCAGACCCTCCAACTGTCATCAGTTATCTGCCCGGTCTGCAGTATAAATTCAGCTGTAGTTATCCTCTGGAGTACCTGCTCAACAACAGCCAGCTGGCATCGTGAGTCGGTTATTTCTGACGTGACAACCTACTTACCTCTTCTAGGGTTCTACAACTATTTAAGTCCAAGTAATAAGTGATTTGCTGATATTTTCTGCAGTGAATACACAGTGATAATGTCTTGTTCTGATCTCAACCTCCTTTACCAGCTCATCTGCTGCAATATCAGTGAAAGACAACAATGGCACTTTCCTAAGCACACTTAGTTTGGTGCTTTACAATGTGAGTGATCTCTGTAGATCATAAAATCAAATACATTTTAAAGTATGGGTGTGTAAAGCAATGAAAATAAACATTTATGATTGTATACTAAAGATTAATGAAAATATATAAAAAATAATTATGATATTTGGCATAAGAGTTGAATTAAAACGTACAAATGGCATGTTTGTGTAATGAAGAATGGCTTAGACCATTACAGTATAGATAATATTTTATATTTTACAGGATTCAACATTCAGTCAATTAATCTCTATACCAATATCTGGCCTGTCCTTGAAAACTCGTGTGTTTGCTGCAGTTAAAGCTACAAATCTGGACAGGAGGTATATCATGCAGAGAAATATATGTTTTTAAATATTATTAAAACCCTATTAATAAATTTTTTTTGTAAAATTACTTTATATCATAATGTTTTAGTTATCTTGTGTAAAGACAGGTTACTAGAATAAATTGTGACATATTACTATAGTATAAGTAATTGTGAGATTTTGTGAGGAAAAATGAATTGTGAGAAATATATTCTTCTTGGGTAACTATTCAGATCACGAGGCCCCTATTAACTAATTATTTTTTCTTCTTGAGATTAGAGATTCAGTTCCCATTAATGTGTGTTTTCCCCACAGGTGGAATGTTCTGATGGATCACTGTTACGCCACCCCCTCTGGGAACCCTAATGATGAGATACGCTATGACCTTTTCTTTGGGTAATTTAGTATTTTCTGAAATTATGTGGGCATTAACTCGGTGAGTCCTCATTATCTGCTCAACTGACTACTATTCAATGCACAAAGGCCTTTTAGAGGGAATTATTTGTGTGTGTATGAGTGTGTGCGCGTTTGCGTTTGGCATTTTAGTGTTTGTTTGGGTATGACAGACGATAACCAGTTTATCAGCAGATCTGATGTTTAAAGAGGCCTTATTTTTGGTGTTGGGGGTTTAAATAGGTGCTACAAGGATCCACAGACAACTGTTTTTGAGAATGGAAAAAGCCAAATGGGCCGCTTTGCATTTGAAGTCTTCCGTTTTGTGAAACATAAGAACCAGAAGATGTCCACTGTGTTTCTGCATTGTGTGACAAAGCTGTGTCGAGCAGAAGACTGTGGAATACTATTGCCGGTAAACAGTCTTAATGCTGAAATATTTGATGGCTAATAATGTATTTTTTGGTGTCTTAACTGAATGAGAGCACTGACTGTAATACCTCTCATGGCAGATCTGTGGAAATCGCAGGAGGAGAGACACTGTGGATGAATATGCAGTATCAGGTTCATCCTCAGGGAATGCCGTCATAACCGCAGGTCCCATAATCACTAGGAGCGGTAAGAGCCCTCAATCTCAGTTTCATGCACCGAAAAAAAGACACATAAGATTTACTTACTTTCTAAGTTTTTGTTGTTCTTATAAGTAAATGTAACTATTAATGGTATAAAAGTAAAATTTTGTGCTGCTTAATATTTTTCTGGGACTGTGATACATTTTTTTCAGGATTCTTTGTTGAATAGAAAGTTCAGCATTTATTTGAAATAGAAATCTTTTGTAACATTATTTAATGTCCTGGCTGAAGTATAAATAAAGAAAAAAAAACATTTTGAAAGGTAGTGTATATATACAAACATTGAAGAGTAATATTTCAAACAGTCATATAGAGCATATATTTTCATTTCTGTGAGACAACATCAGCTTATTATATATGAGACACAAGAGATCCAGACAATCTCATAGACCTCAATATTTGGTACACAAAGAATGATAACATCAACAGTCAATAGATATTTTTTCTAAGCATGACAACAAAATTAATAACATGCAAGTAAACCAAACAGTAAAACCATGCAAACTAGTTAATTATTCATGCCACAGTGCATGCTGGAAATAGATTTACATCTTTCTACAACATTGTATCTTTTTTTCCTCTCAATAACAAAATAAACACTAAAAAAAATTACAGCATTGAGAAAACAGCAGTTAAGAAAGCATCTGATTATAGCAATGCGGATATATTTGCACAAGCTCTGCAATTCACTGACATCATGTTGAAAGATGAGGTAAATACAATTACACTTTTGAATATAAAGTATGTTTGAAACTATAGACTATAACGCATGTAAACGTTACATCCTCTTGCATCCTCTTACATCCTCTTGCCTTTTCTCAGCAAAACCGTCCCGATTCCTTCACATAAAACATTAATCTACAGGCTTTCATAGATAATCTAAGAAGTCGGGGAAGGTCTCGTTTTATACAAGTTTCAGTTTCATTACAAGCTGTTCACACATTGGCAAAACAAAAAGTGATTAATACATGAAAATTCATGCATATAGCCCTTTTAAAGCATGAAATCTTTTATGCTTTATTTATGTACATCTTGTGTGTTTTCTGCAGATGAAACTCCAACCAACAACTCGCAACCCGGTAAGATTCTTTTTTAGGAGGTCAAGAAAGTATAACTAGCCTGCTAAATGTTTTTCATTAGTAGACGTCACCCACACACACACACCACCGTGTCTTTTCTGTGAGACATCAGCTTTGTTTTCACAGTGAAACAATGGACACCAGTGTCAAATTCTGCAAATTAGATCCATGACAACCATGGTGTCCATTTACAGAACCATCTTGTCTGTGTTTTTGACCCCCATTCACCCCCACAAACCTCTGCTTACCTGCTTACTTCTGCAGTGAGCAGTTCCTCCAAGCACCTGAATGCTGTAACCAGTGCCTTGATATCGGGTTTGGTTGTGCTGGGTGTGACGAGCCTGGGCCTCTTCATGCTCTCCCTCAGGCTGCTCAGGAAGCCCAGCCCTTCTAGTCTGACAGGGGTCTGGAACCCCAGCTTCAGATGACCTTCATTCTTGGACCATGAGAGCATTGAATTCTGTCAACAATATTTGGTCATATTCCTATCATTGCATTTTAATCAGATTCTCAGTGCTGCTTTCTTATGTCCCAAAATTGGCATTGGGCTGCTTTGACAAACATGTTTCCCTATTTGATAATATATTAATCTAATAGTCCCTAATAATATCAATGTTGAAAACAGTTGTTCTGCTTAATATTTTTTTGATGAACAGAAAATTCAAAAGAACAGCATTAGTTTGAAAGAGATATTTTGTAACATTATAAATGTATTTACTGTGTATTACTTTTGATCGATTCCTTGCTGAAGAAAAGTATAATTGACTATACTTACTGACTCTAAAATGTTAGTGTATATATATAAATGTACATTTTAAAATACCTCAGTTTGTTACTTCCTGTTTCAGGGTCTGTGATCCTTAATGTCTTGAAGTGCAGAGCACAAAATAAATGTAGATTGTTCACATATGATTGCAGACAATTTGCTTTATGATTTTTTGTTGATCATATTATGACTGATGTTTTATAGTGTGTGTGTGTGATGAGTAGAATAAGAATAAGCAACGAAGAAACAAAGAAAGAAACAATGAGACAGAGTGGTCTTAAAGAAATATGCCTGGTTAAATACTAGTTGACAGCAACATATTTTTTATTTATTTTATTTATTTAACATGGACATACAATTACATTGGACGAACCATATGCATTTGTTTAAGTGTTTTAGCACAAATGCTAATTTTCAACACCTGTCCACGGGAGGCTTTTGGAAATAAAATACAATGAAACTAGTAAGCAGAATAATACTAAAAATATTAACAGAAAAGGATAGCTAAAATATACCATATAATTACAGAGAAAATGAAAAAGAAAACAAATTGCATACATAAATTATAAAACAGAAGCATCAGAGTCAGAGAATATCATTAGTTATTCATGCGAGCACCGCTGTTTAGTTTTTAACCATTGTTTAAGTCCTCTGTTGAAAGCTTTGCCATCGGTCTCTACTTTTAAATCAGTAGGCAGAGCATTCCAGAGTGTTGGCCCCTTTACTGAGAAGGCAGACTGACCAAAGGAGGTCTTACACTTTGGGACTAAACAGTCACCTTTGATAGTGGCTCGTGTGTTCGCCCCCTGAGAGCTTTGGCGTCTACTGATTAATATAGAGAACTACGGTGAAACATGATTATTTAGACATTTGAAAACCAATTTAATATAAATAAAATCAATAAAACGGTCAAAACCAATAAGCTTATGCTTTTTTAGAACATCACAATGATGCCATCTCATGGGTTTCCGGTCCATGATCTTTATTGCCTGTTTGTATAGTGAGAGAATCGGTATTAATTTATTTGGAGAGATTTGTGACCATGATGTGACGCAATATGATAGGTGTGAAAATATCATTGCATGCATATATAGTTTTGCAGTGTGACAGGACAAATCCCATTTATAAACCGAAAACAATTTATATTTGGTCTGACCTTCTTGCAGATGTACTTAATATGATTATCAAATTTTAAATTTTTATCCAGAATAATCCCAAGGTACTTGACTTCATTGACTGCTTCTATTGCTTCATTTTTTATTTGTACCTCAAATATATCGCTAACCGGCCTATTTCGTATAGAGAAACACATGGAGACTGTTTTCTTAACATTTAGTGATAGATGAGATAACTCGAGCCAGTTAGAGATATTCTTTAAAGCTGTTGTCAGGTGTTCACCTGCCAGACTGGGTGTTTTAGTGGAAACATAGACCACAGTGTCGTCTGCATACATCTGACAGTTTACGCCTGGACAGCATTTTGGTAGGTCATTTATATATTGTGAACAGCAAAGGGGCAAGTACAGACCCTTGCGGTACTCCCATGTTGTTGGCTTGCAGAGGTGACTTCACCCCATTGACTCTGACACATTGCTGTCTCCCGCCCAAATAAGACCTCAACCACTGCAAAGCTTCCGAAGACATTTTAAATTGATTTAATTTATGTAGCAAGATACTATGATTAACAGTGTCAAATGCCTTTTTTAGGTCCAGGAACACCGCCCCAACAACATTTCCTTTATCCAGTGATTCTTTAATTTTATTGATCAAATAACAGTTAGCTGTTTCGGTGGAATAATTGTCTCTAAATCCAAACTGTAATGGATAAAGCAACTGATTAGACTCTAAATGTTCCGCTAATTGCTCGGCAACAATCTTTTCCAGAACTTTTGAGACTACAGGAAGGATAGCAATAGGCCTACAATTGCTTGGTATTTCCTTATCCCCCGATTTGTAGACTGGTGCAATTATTGCTGTTTTCCAGCTCTCTGGGAACATATTTGTTTGTATTGATAAATTGACTAAAATAAGTAACTGGCTCTAACAGACAGCTTTCATATTATTATTTTTTTTATTATTTTTTTTATTTTTTTTATTGATTTTATATTAAACAATGTAACATTTTTTACAACACATATTGGACCGAATGTATACAACCAAATGTTGCTGTGTTATACAAATATTAATTCTTATGAAGATACCTCCCCACCCCAACCCTCCCAACCACCCCACCCAACCATCCCAGTTTGTCCCTTTAAATCCAGATCTCCCCTAGAATGATTGTCCTTTGAAGTGCTGATCCAACTAAGGATTGCAGGAGCATAATACAATACATAATAACCTTACCAATACAGTAAAGGAATGAGTGGGGGGAAAAAATAAGAGGGGAATAGAATAATAATAATACAAATACGATATCTAAATAAGTCCAGTCAAATATATAATAAATAAATAATAATTATAGAGAAAAGAAAAAAAAAGAAAAAAAGGGGGGGGGAGGGGGGATATTGCCGCTTCACTTTGAGGATAACTTCTTATTCATCCGTATTTAAGGGTGTTTGTAAGCTCTCATAGTATTCTAAGAAGGGGCTCCAAACCTTCCTGAATGTTTGCAAGGAGCCTGTAAGGGTATACCTGATCTTCTCCAGCTTCAGGAAATGCATCATATCCTTAACCCATCTAGTGAAGCTGGGGGGTGTTTGCTCCTTCCAGGAGAGCAGAATGAGACGTCTGGCAATCAGAGAAGTGAATGCTATAATGGGGCATGTTTGGGGGTGATTTTCAGAGGTAAATCCAAATAGGGCACATACTGGGTTGGGGGTAATGTTTTTTTGAAGTATCTTAGAGTAAGCGCTAAAGATGTTGGCCCAGAATGTATAAAGTTTAGGGCAGGACCAGAACATGTGTATGTAATCCGCTGGTTGGCCTTTACAGCGAGGGCACGTAGGGTCTATATCAGGGAAGATTTTCACCAGCCTTGTCTTGGTCAAGTGTGCTCTCAGAACAATTTTAAGTTGTATCACATTATGTCTGGCACACGGAGAAGATTTATAAACTGAATCAAGTACAGCCTTCCAATGATCGTCTGTAAATTCCTCCCCAAGATCGTCCTCCCAAAGTCTCTTGACCTCCTGCAAAGAATGCGGGGAGACATTGCCTATAATATTATAGAGATATGAGATTAAACCTTTGTGTGACCGGGCTTTCATATTTTTTAATTAATGCAGCATGTATGTTGTGTATGTCCTTGGACATAGAGTTAATCATGTTTACAATCACCTTTTTAACTTTATCACCGGATACCAATTTGATACAGAAGGAGCCTGTGTGAGCATTGTCAAGCTCTTCAAGAGATGGCTCGATATGTTTAAAATTATACTTGCTAATTCTTTTACAGAGTTAATAAAAAAAGTATTAAAAACATTTGCAATAGCCGCATTACTGTGAATCAGATTATGACCAACTTTAAGACCATTTATTTTTGAGTGTTTATGTCTACTTGAATTAGTTAGTCTATTTTTATGTTGCCACATTTTAGAACTATTGCCACTGGCTTCTTCAATTAGTTTAGAGAAATAGTTAGTCTTTGCCTTTCGCAGCTCTGATACCTTGTTCCTCAAGCCCGTATAGATAAGGTGGTCAGTATTAGTTTTTGTTATTATGGACTTTTTAAGAGCAATATCTCGCTTTTTAATGATCTGACGGATGTCACTATTAAACCATGGAAGAGAATGTTTCTTTGGTGTACTTTTCCATGTTTTTGTATTTTTACTTATTAGATCACTTAACACAGAGTTAAATTTGCTTGCGCTATAGTTTAAGTCTGTTTCTCTAATTACCTTTTCCCAGTTAACTTCCTTTAAATCATATTCAAAATTGGCTTCTTTAGATTTGGGAATTCCTGTTGTTATAATTGAATTTTTTGTATTGTGAAGTAGGCGTTTTTTAGTTAACTTTCTCACAATCAGTGTCATATTATGGTCTGAAAGGCCAGTAATGAGGTTATATGTTTTTGTTACTCTCTCTGGCCTGTTAGTAAAAATTAGATCTATAAGGGTAACAATAATAGATTGAGTACCACATAATACAAGATTCTGCAATGAATGTCCATTTTAAGTGCATTTTCTATTTTTACAAACAGAGAGAGGAAAAACATTTTTTTTCTGTTGTAATTAACAGCATGCCACCGATCCTGTTAACCAATCTTATTTCACAATTAACCTGGACAGTTTTGTTAATTTGTTTTTGATTTGTGGGATATAGTATAGGTTAAATTATTAGATGTATATTTCATAGTGTTCTTTGCACAAGGTGCCATTATCACCTGTTTCACATTTATTTTAGTTTTTTTATTCAAATTGTATATATGTACAACCTGAGATTTTGTCAACTGCATGTAAAGGACATTTTTTATATGCGATAATATAAAAATGTATCCAAATTTTGCTCCTTTTTCGATCATTTATCTGCATTTTTATAATTTTATTCAGCCACAAGAAATGACATTTAACAAAGACACAAACCACCCATTTAATTCCCACAGTGCCACCGTAGATCTCCACAATCTGCATTATTTTTCAACATAATCCCAGATTACTGCAGTGAGTCAAAAGCCAGAAAATATCTGATCTAGTGCTTCCCTCTCTCACTTCTTATCTTAACAAAACAAGAGCAAAGACCTCAGCTGACATATTTAACTGACTGTCAAGGCCAGCATCATATTATGATGAGATCTGTAACATTTCCCATGGTTTTGTGTCATTGACAATAGAAGGCCAACACCCAACACTCTGATTTGACTCAAATCAGAAAATTGTTGTCCTTCCCAGGTAGCTCAGCTGACAGGTTCATATTACATTTCCATTGGTATTTTCTGTGATTTTTGTACCTCATTTTCACATTAAACGCAACCCAATTTATACCAGCAATTGGCCAGACACAGATTTCACCTCATTCGCTGTTGACATGCTATAGATATGAAGAACAACAAGAATCAAGAAATGATTTTGCAGTTTTGAAACTAGTATTTTTATGGAAACTTTACTATTCGAAACTATTCAGAATTACTAAGTGATTGTTCGTTTGTAGGCTCAACACTATCAGAAGGAAACAATTTGTCATCATTTACTCACCCTCATGTTGTTCCAAAAACTGTATGATTTTCTTTTCTTTTGCTCAAAGTCTATATGTTTTGAAGTATGTATCAACTGGTTTTCTCCATATATAATGAAAGTCAACAAATGATGTTGCTTTGGACCCCATTGCCTTTCATTGGACAAAGAAAACAAAAAGAAAATGTAAATGATATTTTACTTAACTTACTGTCTTAATACTTTATTTGTCCCCTAAGGGAAAATTTACCCACATCAATAACAATCACACAGTTGTTTCCTTTGCACTAGAGTTTAACAGTTTAATCATTTTTATACCGGTTATATCTAAGCCTTGGGATGCAAAAACGTTGACCAGATGGAAGTGGTTTAAATTCTGGATAAAGCATTCAAACCACTTCCATCTGGTCGATGTTTTCATATCCTAAGGTTTAGATAACCGCTATAAAAAATGTAAAAAAAAATTTGTGTTCCACAAAGAATTCTTCAGCATATCCCTTTGACAATCATAGTCACAACCTTCAAATAGGTTATTATGAAACATCGCTACATGTGTGATTTCATGCAGTGTCCATCAAGACTTTCAGGTACAAACCTCCTAAAAGGTCAGAGTTTACAGTGACAGACTTGTACTTTTAGGTCCAAAGAGAAGATGAGACCTATTGTGTGCTTCTTCAATGGAATTTGTACTTAGTTCATTAAATTACATGTTGATATGTTTCAGGATGTACAAAATGACAAAGACAGTGGTCATTGTTTATGGTCTAACTTTAAAGGTGATGTGTAAGGTTTCAAGTTTTGCCTCAAGGTAATGGTACCTTATCCACAAAAGTGAATTGTTCTGGAGAACTCAAACAACCATACCAAATGACCTTGTTTTGGTCCAATCCAGCGGAAACTAACTTTTTTCTGCACACACACATGTATATAAAGCACAAACTGAAGCCTATCAGAGTTAATCCAACAGTGACTTTGAGACGATAACGAATCTTTAGCAGTAAGGATACCTTCAGGAGCTCTTCAAGATTTTCTCTGGGGTGCTGAGAGACATTTGAAGGTTATTTTTGGACATTGATGAAGAGCAGATCTGACATGGCTCTACTCAGCCTCTTGATTTTGGCCGCGCTGGTTCAAGGCCACCTGGCTCTTACTGGTAGTGAGTGTGGAAGTTCCTACAGGCGCCCAGGTAATACCCTGCATTTTTTGTCTCCAATGATTATTGTGGGCTAATTGCTTTTAAACAAACTAAAATAATGTATCAGTGTTATAAGAAATAGCCTGGGAGCTTGTCTTTGTTTTACAGAGTACACCGACATCGCAGTGTATTGTGGGACTGAATCTATAAATTTGGCAATCCAGGTTTGCCCGGTCATTTACACTGGCTATAACGAGTCCCTGTTGATTCTGAATCAAATGGCAATTGACCCATTGTGTCGGGGAACACTGGATGCGACTGCGACTCCTCCGGTCGTGCGCTTCAGCTTTCCGCTTAGACAATTGGACGCCTGTGGCAGCATCTTCCATGTGAGTATTACTGCATCTTAAACTGCATTGATGATTAAGTCCCTAATTTAAAAAAAAGTTTAAACCAAACTGATCTTGCAGTCTGGGGAGTTGAGAAGTGCCCAAGCCAGCAAACCATGGTGGTTACCAACAGGGGGCAGTGTTACTCCTACTCTCATTAAAGGAATAGTTTACCCAAAAATGAAAATTCTTTCATCATTTACTCACCCTCAAGTTGTTCCAACCCTGTATGAATTTATTTCTTCTGCTGAACACAAAATAAGTTATTTTGAAGAATATGGGTATGCAAACAATTGATGGACCCAATTGACATCCATAGTATGGAAAAAAAATACTATGGAACTCAATGGGGCCCTTCAAATGAAATTCTTCAAAATATCTTCTTTTGTGTTCAGCAGAACAAAGAAATTCGTTCAGGTTTGAAACAACTTGAGTATGTTTCAAACGAGTAAATGATGACAGAATTTTCATTTTTGGGTGTTGGATAGTATACAAAACACTCTCTGTATTTCGTTCTCTCTCTGTGCAAGTTTTTTTCATTTTATTGCCTCACTTTATAGACCACCAGCGCTCCAGGAACCGGGATCTTCTCTGACTTCTCTAACATCCAGATGGTCAACATCAGTGGGGTGGTTAGATCTTTCGACCCCACATTAGGAACAGTGACCTACAACACTGAGCTGAAGTATTTTTACTCCTGTGCATATCCACTCCAGTACCTGGTCAACAATACACAAGTTGATGTGTAAGATCTTTTAACTCTCTTAATAGATTAATCCTGATGAAATAATAATAATAAAAGATCTTAAACCAGCCATTTGGTCTCCCAGTCAAGTCATTTTAGTCAAAATTCTTCGAATTTTTGAGTCTCGATCAGCGAAAACGCATAGGCCAGTTTACATATTTACAGAAACATATGGACTAAACTTTTGACTAAACTTTTGAATAAACTTTTGGACTTAAACATATACGTTCTGACATACACTACTGTTAAAATACTTTTATACAGTAAGGATGCATTAAATTGATAAAAAGTGTGTTTATATACTGACTAATAATGTTACAAAGTATTTAAATTTTAAATAAATGCTGTTCTTTTGAACATTCTATTAATCAGAGAATCCTAGTTTAAACGTATAATTGTTTCCATAAATATCTTAAGCAGAACAACTGTTCACAAACTTAATAATAAGAAATGTTTCTTGAGCAGCAAAGCAGCATATTAGAATGATTTCTGAAGGATAATGTGACACTGAAGACTGGAGTAATGGCTGATGAAAAATCAGCTTTGGATCACAGGAATCAATATTTCACAATATTGCAGTTTTAGTGTATTTTTAATCAAATAAATGCAGCTTTGCTGAGCATGAGACAAAATCGTACAGGCTCCAAACTTTTAAACAGTAGTGTATACAGTATTAAACATCTGAAAATGCAGCTTGTTGACAGTCATAACTGAATAATTAATATAACCAAATGTTAGATTCCAAGAAAACTTGAAGAATGTGGCCCTTGTAAAATGGAACCTTTCCTCCCTCTGCAGGTCATCATCCTCCATTGCAGTGAAGGACAACAACGGAAGCTTCATCAGCACTTTAAGCATGCAGCTCTTCAAAGTACAAACACAATGAGGGAAAACGTTTCCCAATTTCCAAAACCTGTAGCTTTTTCTATTCTCTGTCAGTTTTCTGTCCCTGAACCCGTATTTTAATTGTGCCTCTAGGATGGAAACTACACTGCTCCGCTCGCTATCCCATCTGTGGGCATTGAGCTCAGAACCAGAATCTATGTGCAAGTCATGGCAGCAAACTTGACTTCCCAGTGAGTAACATTTGCTGATGTTTCTTTCTAAGAAATGCCTCTGTTAGTTTATGTTGAAATTGACTGATTCTTCTCCTCCTTCTCCACAGGTATCATGTCATGCTGGATCGATGCTATGCCTCTCTCTCACCCCTACCCACCAATTCAACCTTTTTCAATCTTTTTGTCCCGTAAGTCCAAAAAAAGGGCAAAAAGTCATGTTAAAAATATAAATTATTTTATATTTTTGATAATCTATATTATTCAAATACTTTCTTTTTTAACTAATCATTTTAAGAATATTTCATTAATTAGAATAATTTTTTACAAAATGTAGGCTATATTTTTTATTACAACTGGTCAAAGCCACGGAAATTCACTGGTCATCTGCACTGTAAGAAATAAATCCTTAGAAGAAACGGAAAAGCAACCGGAAATTTTCTGCCAGGACATTATAAGATCATTTTACTGACATTTCCTTCAACCCTAAAACACTACACGTAATACGGAAAATTCCTTCTTATTAACAGTGCATTGGGCCCTGTTTGTACAGGCTTTACTTAGAGTGTGTAACATACTTGAGATTTACCTTTTCTCAAAAGGTGCTCGAAGGATCTGTTCACCAACGTGTCGGAGAATGGAAACAGTCAGAAGGCTCGCTTCAGCTTCCCAGCTTTCCGCTTTATCGAGCAGCAGAACCAGACCATTTCCACCTACTTCCTCCACTGCATCACCAGGCTTTGTGAAACCAGCGCCTGCGCCCAGTTCAAGGTACCACAAGCTCTCGGACTGGGGGTCTTAACTGAATGAATAGAATGTTCAAATAGGGATAAGTGTAAGGCAAGCCATTTTGACTTTTATTCATTCCCAGCATATGAATTCTTGATATTATCAACAATTTAATTTTAGTAAGAATTGTATTTCTGATATGTGAAAGTGAAATTTTAACTAGTAAGAAATCAGTCCTTGATATCAACGTACAGTCTATGGTGACATTTAACTGGTGAAAATACAATTTCTGCGAGTGATGACTTCATTGTTGATATCAAGAATTTTTACTATTGGAAATGTAATTCCTGATATCAAAAATTGCCCTTTTTACTAGTAGAAATCTAATTCCTAAATTCCTATGATATCAAGAATTATCATTTTAACTTTAGTAAAAATTAAATAGTTTATATCAACAATTCATGCCATAAAAATGTGTCCTGTTGTTTTGTTAACCTTCATTCCCTCTTCATTGATCAGCAATGCAGGAGGAGGAGACGGGACATACAGACAACGACAATTACAGATGGCCTCTCAGACACCACCCTCATCACCTCAGGACCTATTAGGACTCGAGCGGACACCCGTATGGCTCTCTTCTACTAGATCCTTTTCATAGTTTATGATACTGATGGAAAAAAATTGAAGAAGCATAGTCAGATATTAACTCATAATTGTTCTTTCTTTCAGCTCTTACTACTGAGGAAGGAGGTAAGTCTCCCTCATCAATGCAGTTAATTTACAGAAGAGTGCCAGAAATCAAGTCATTTTGGTAATAACGTGCTGTCTCGTGTGTTCCTGTACAGCCCTGAGCAGTGCACAGAAGGACAGTGCTAATGGGGCGTCTGTAGGACTTGGCATTGCTTTGGCTGTCCTAGTCGTTGCGGGCACCATCGCTGCCCTCGTGGCCGTGTCATTTCACCGCAAACTCAGGATGCTACGTTAACCGTCTGTGATCCCAGAGCTCTTTTCATGAAGGACAAATAAAACAGCGCTGGTGGAGGTGGGAACTGGGGATCCATAATATATTATTATTACTTGACTTTTTAAAAGAACAATTGTCAGCATAGCAGACAACACAATTTCCATTTAAAATGCAAATATTGCAACCAAAAAAATGTATTATTTAAAAATCGCTGAATTTATTCATTCATTTATTTACACTTATCTACTTCAGATACAAATTTTTAATTGAGCTATACATTTTAAAGCAAAATATGTACAGAATAGGCTGAAGTATTTGGTGTAAGAAAGAGGATTACACAGGGAGCAATTGCAAACAAGTGATTTTTGTGAGGATAAAACTTATTTATCGTAATGGATCTGTGCTAAAGTTGTGCCACATTAAAGCGGGATTGAAGGCTTTAGGATTGACAGCTTTAAAAGAACAGGTGAAAGAAAACATGCTTCATGAAGTTATCATAACTGCTGCATGAAGAGCCTTGCTTTGATTTAGCACACTTGTATTTTATTAATGTGGAAGGAAAGTGTCGTTTTGGAAAAGGGATTGCAGGCATGCTTATTTTATTTTGGATACTTCAGCTTATATGTTACAAATTCAGACACTTGATCTTGTGGAACCTGTTTGTTTTCAAGAATCACATTGTTTCTGAATTGTATTTGTTGAGTTGTTACTCTTATTGCATGCAGTGTCACTAATAAAGGCTTGTAGCATTGTGAAAATAATTGTTGATGATTTCCTCTTGTGTTAACACGCCACACCACTAGAGGGAGCCACACTATTTATTCAAAAAAAAAAAAAAAAAGAAAACCAGCAACCTTCCACAGACAGAATATGTTTTAGTTGTGTTGCAAAAGTGCTGTTTCTTTCTGGTTATCTTAAAGACAATTTTACAAAGCCCTTTTCTAAGTTTAACCCTCCCACATCTGAGGCTTAAACCAAATAAGTAAAGTCTGGTGTCTCACTAGACACCACTACATTAGGCTAGCCTACGTAGGCTACATATATGCCTAGTCTACTTTATAAATATAATTTCAGTTCTGCATGGTTTCAGTAACTACAAAAGTTATTCAAGGTTTGTATTTTCACAAAGCGGTAATTCGCTCGTTAAACGCTAGTAAACAGAAGTCGCATTCGACTGTGAAGGGAATGGCCATATTCACGTAATTGGAAAATGCTGTTTGGCGATTTACTTTTCCGATTATTGTGTGTGTTAGTGAGGACAATTGTTTGATTAGGCCTTTTGAAGGCTATGTAAGCATAGCTTGTTTCAGATGAAAGCACAATAGTCGTATTCTGCAGTATAGGCCAAAAACCTCTATTCAATGTGGTAAATAAAAAGTGTAAATTACTGTTTGTTCATTTCATATCTCCCCAAATTAATTTTGTGAAAAGCATTTAGTACAGTAAGTGATATTAAGGATTCTTTGCTCTAATGTCAGAGCCACTGCATATTAAAAATGTACATGGTGCTAAGTAGGTCATGATTAATCCACCGAAAAATGACTTTCATTATATGATGATGAGGATAGTTAATACGTGAGAATAATATATGAGGAGGAACAGTGGGGTATGAGAAGTAAATACGCCAGTCCTCCATGGGTAAAACCCAAATTAATGTGAGAGTGGGGTTTCATCAGAACAATAGCCCTACCTGAGAAATGGGAATTTATGCTACAAGACAAAAGGGCTTTTCGGAGAATGCGGGTGTGACCTTATTAGTTAGAAAGATTACTTAATTTCAATTGCAACGCAATGTGCTAATTGCAATGGCTAAAAGTAATCTGTGAGCAGTGATTTATTGTGTCATAATGGAATTCTCTATGATGCAATTTAATGTAATGTTAAATTGCATGGCAGGGTTAAACTAATTAATGGAATAGATATATTTAAAATAGACAAGTAATGTCATTTTGGGAGATGGAGTTTGTAAGAAATTACCAGACAGGAAAGGAAGCATCAAACATTTATGCACCGTACCATATCTAGACAGATGGGCCTGTCTCTGGAGATTGTGGGTAAAACATTAGCAGTGAATGAAACTCTCAGTCTAGATACAGTGCAATATTACTTTGATGTTGGGATATGCTTTTTTTTCTTCAAGATAATGGCAATTGTTTTTTTGTTAGTTTGAGGAAATAGGAAAATTGGCTCAGGAAAAAATGAACTGTTTTAACCGAACAAAAAATTAAGGGCCAAATCTGCAGATGGAGAGTCCTAAATAACAGTGTGAATAAAGAGTTAAAATTTTCCAGCATTTTGTGCTGAAAACATCCCACAGTTTAAAAACTTTGTCTATCACCAATTGGTATTTACAGTTGCCACAGATTTTTTACAGATCAGACCCTTTTCTGTTTGATCATTGCTTTGATTTTGGACACCAGCAGCATGTTTTACCAGTGGAATGCAGGGCCATTTTTACACCCTCTGACCCAGATGCAAAGGAGAGTTCAGGGCTGAAGCGCCAGACCGTGCCAGCAGTAGGGGATGGGACGGTTGAGTGAGTCCTATAGCAGACCCCCTGCTGAGCATAGACCAGCCCCAGCCACACGTATCTCGACCTGCTCCAGCTGTAGAGGTGCTGCTCATCTTTCATAATTCATTACAGGGGCCGAGACACAAAGCAGGCTGCCTGGAGGCTGTGCTATGATGTAAAATGTGCTGCATTATGCATAGGATGTGTTATGTTCTCTGCTTCAGACAAAGCAAAGGTCTGCCCTTTGAATCACTGAGTGATTGGGAAAGAGGGCAAATGTCAATGTGTATTGTGGTGACCCGAATGATCTGTGAAAATGCTCCTCACAAATTACACACCAGGTCAGCATGAAACTTTCACCACACTGAATTCTACGCAAGGACGGACATGCTAGCAAAAATATGTTTGAAGAACTATTTGCTAATGTCCCCATTAAGTTTTGAAAACAAATCTCTGAACATATTCCAAACGTACAGTTTTTTTTTAAAGAAATGTTTTAAAAATATTTTTTTTCTTGGTTATGCAAACTTTAGGGGAATATTACTTTTTATAATTTTGCAAACATTAAGGGAATGTCCTTCTGTTTGAAAAACATTAGACAAACATCAAACTAAAACGTTTCAGAAAAAAACAAAGTTCCATAAACACAATGTGATTTTGTGCAAACGTTTTGAGAACATTATTAAAGACCAGATAACTCTGAACGATCGTTCTATTAACGTTACTGTAGAATGTTTGTTTCAAAACTTTGACTTTGTATGGACTATGCGCCAATACATTTCTCCGCCGACACTGAGCCGTTTGTTCAGAATGATATCTGACTGCCAATGCCAATATCGAGAGTTTCGGTGGAAAAAGGGGAAGAAAACTCCCAAATAATGACACAGGAAACAGGTAACCTTTGTTACACTATAATATTAGAGGTTACAATTAAAAACAGAGCTATTATATTCAACTGCTCTTTATATTAATATTACACTCAAATAAAAACAAATAAAAAATTGAATAGTAGCCTAGGTCTAATTTTAGCCTAACTCCTAACACTAAATTGTATTAGTAGCCAAACTCAGTTGCATTAGTTTTCATAAGCACTTATCTTTATGGCAAATTTATTCAAACATGCATTGGCCTAGGCCCTAATTAACAGTAAATAAGCTCCTCTCCACGTTTTTTATAGCTAACTAGTGACATTAACTTTCCTGAGGTAAAAGCAACGTTAAGTGACATATTGTTCACAAACTGTTTTATTTGCATCTTTCCGCGGTTGAAACACAGATTGAGTGATTACATCAGACATGATTTCGGTAAGTTGTACTGTATTTTTCAACATACCTTCTGTTATTCATGCACGTTTTTCGAAATATAGCCTATAGGCCTGAAAGTCCACGGAGGAAAAGACTCGCGATCCAAACTGCTGCTTAATTGAGGCGTTACAGATATGTTACGTCACATTTAAGAGAGTCAACACGGCATTAATTGTTTGAATTTCGCAATAAAATATACAGATTTTTAAGGATGAGACTGTTTCTTATCATAAGTAACAAAGCTATTTGCGATTATTGGATGGGAGGCGCGCAACAGTTAATGTTTGGTGTAGGGAAAAACGACAGACCTGGCAATCCTGGCTTCAGGGTGATAGGGTCAAATAGAGCCTGCTTAATTTTTTAACTTGCCCTAAATTCTTCACACACAGTATGAATTGCAAGCCGACCAGTTTTCAAGCACCTTTTTGACAAGAATCAGGATATCCGGCCCTGATAATCGGCCCTTTTTAAACAATCCACCAATTGATAGTGAAAATGATAGCTTTTATCGGCCTATGCAGATTATTGGCCGATACATCAGTGCATCTTTAATATGGACAAAAACAGTTGAAACATACTTTGAAATATCTTCTTTTGTGTTCCAAAGAAAACATAAAGTCACAGGTTTGGAACGAGGGTTAGTAAATGACGACAGACTGTCTTCAGGCAAAAGTAGCCTTGCTGGCTTCTTTTTCCTGTAAGTAACATTCTTTACATTCAATTAGTCAACTATACTGGGAAAATGTCTTCAACTATTCCCGAAAAATGATGTAACTCCCTCCTTAACTACCATGTGATGCATCGTTGAAGAAATCTAGCTAGTCACGACTGTTTCCCGAAACAATATTGTCACAAATTTGTGGTTAGCAACGCTGGTTAATGATGCCATGCGGGTGGTGGAGTAATAACTTCTTATAATGAATCCGTTCAAGATCTAATTAAGGCTAGAATTTTTTTTCTTTTTTTTCTTTTTTTTTGCAATAAATTACAGATATGGCATCTGAGGACTTATTCTGAAATTTTCAGTCATTTTCCTTCATTTCCAGATTTAACCATAGGCTCGTTCTAGGCACTAGAGCTCTACTAAAAGAGAAACTACAAGACATAAATTATATTTTTATATATTTGAAATAAAAGATATAGATTGTCCTGAACGTCAGCTTGCTTATTTTGCTCTAGGGTTTATTAAGCCCACATGTCATGCAAGCAAGAAACTATGCTTCTAACTACTGCTCGAGAGCTGTCGTTCCAACCACACAACTTTTGCAATACTGTTTGTGAACGTTTTTTGGAAGGTTTTGGCAAAACACAGAGCCGTTGAACTATGCTGATAATGACGGAAGTTGCGACCATAGTTGGCTAAATGAAGCCTTGCATAGTTCTGAGTAGTAACATGCAGTCACTGAGTCACTCAATACAAGTCTTACCAATTCACAAAGTGGCTTAAAAACTCTTTTATTTTAAGGAGTGAAGGGATCTGAGCCCTTTGAGTCGGCGACAACCTTTTCATTACAGATTTATAGCCTGAGATCCAAAGGCATTTCAGTTTAGAGTACAAATACCAGTATTGCCCTGCATACTCCGAAAGAATGTGCTCCATATTACAGAGTTTCTTGCAAATGTACTCCTGTTTTTTGTCACAAAGTTTTAGATAGGCTACATTATGGAAGAGGAAATTATCTGTTTACGTGGACGCATAAATTCATCTATAATTATCATGTTTGTAATGGACACTGTGAAATAACAGAGAGGGAGCATGAGTGTACCGTTTACAGTACACCATTTTCAACTAAAAACTAAAAGCTTTTTATGTGTTTTGGCCGGTCATTTACACAACATTGGGGCTTACACAACATTTTTGGGGCTTGGTAACGCAAACTTTTGAAAACGGGTTTTCAGTGCAAGATTTTAATAAAACGATACTGTTATTGTCTCCGTGTAAACTACAAAAATGAGAATTTGTGACTTCATATGAATGCATACTGCGTGTTCAGTTTCTTTACAAAGTAACATCGCCAACTACTGACCTGACATTCATAATACAGTGTTTTTTAGTCATTTTCGCCTAAAATGTACACTAACTGAGTGACAAAGTGACAATTGTGATGATGTCTGGGCAGATCTTTCGCTGCGGATGTGTTTGAGGTATGGAAATTTTTAGCGGTTTGACCCCGCTTGGAATGTGACCATGTCTGAAAAGCGCAAAGCGCTGTTTTTTTGTCTGAAAATTTGCCAGAGGGCTTATGAAATTTAGTAAATGGCATAACAGTATCTAAAACAGACCTCCATAGTTCCACAACAGAGACCTGCAAAGAACTACAAACCCAACAGGACGAGACAGCAGAACCAACAGCATCTTTCTCTAATCTCTGCAACACTTTCATGCTATTTTGTCTGAGTTCTTTTTGTATCATGTATATAATATTATATTATTTATTCATATTTTGTGGAGCTTTCATTTTAAGATTTTCAGTTTTCCTTTTATATATATATATATATATATATATATATATATTTTTTTTTTATTGTATGTGATTTTGTCATTTTTATTTCTTTATATATATATATATATATATATATATATATATTTTTTTTTTTTTTTTTTTTTAATTGTATGTGATTTTGTCATTTTTATTTCTTTATATATATATATATATATATATATATATATTTTAATTGTATGTGATTTTGTCATTTTTATTTCTTTATATATATATATATATATATATATATATATATATATATATATATTCCTAAATAACTTTATTTTATGTTTGTTAATATTAGTACTTCAGATTAAGGCAACATTTTCATCTAATATTTATATTTTATTTTATTTCAGCTTTAGTTCAATTACCAAAAAAATTTTTTTTAATAGTTTTAGTTTTAGTTAACAATAACAGCACTGTATGTTGTATTTCATCAGACAGTCTGCAGTCTCTGCTCTGCTATCTCAGTTTTTGTGTCACTGCATGAATTCCAGTGTTATCAAAATAGAAAAATGTACCCATTAATCTCTTATCATTTGAGTTAGTTCTGCATCTCACTAATTGAATGGGAGGAAACTTGAAAATTGCATTCATATTTTCAAAGAAATTCTTCAACCTCCCACCATGAATAATTCATGGCATTAAACAGGAACAACAAGCTGTTTGACAAGTTGCCTTGTTGCTTGCATTGTAGACGCCATTTCATTTGTGTTATTACTGGAGCTATTAATAATTCATTTCAGGCCTTTTTATCTTGGTTTTCAGTGCTTTCCATTTTCTATAATACATTTATTTTGGTAGAAGAAAGAGAGCAGGATAAGATAACCCAGCCTGTCAATTAAGTTTTTTGCTAGTTTTATTAGCTTAGCTATACGCTCAGTTATCTCATCTGATTCTCTAAATGGTTTAACACACCCTACAAAGTAGTTACAACTACTGATCACTCGAGGTTCTCCTGCTAGACCTTTGTGATCAGTGGGCTTGTCGTCTCTGTTGTGTTGGTCTTGGTTTCTGTCACTGAAAAGGCAGTGCTAATCAAAGAAAAACAACAACAACAACAACACCCTCTAACTGATACTGCTTTACTATATTGTTTATTTGGGGCTTGGTCTGTTTTTTGTCAGATCTTGGTTTCAGATATTGGGTCTTTGTCTGGACGTCGTCTGGTCTTGGTTTGACAGACTCCAGGATTCCAGTTATCAGGAAACCAGAGCATCTGAAATCTCTCATATGCTTTGATGCATAATGAAAGTGATAAACGTTATCCGGGGTAAGTGTGTGGGATAAAGGAGACTGATATGTGATCTGAGTGTTTCATCAGAATGATTCAAAAATGGGTTTTAGTGACTCTGGAGAATATTATTAAATGAAAATGGGGTAAATCTGAAGAGTTAAAAAAAAGAAACCTAAACACGAAGGAACAAACGCATATATACAAAACTCCCCTTACACAATCCTTTTGAGGTTTTCTCACAAAACAAGGCTTTAAAAAAAATTTGTTTGAATGTGGAGAAGCAGTAGCAGTTAGCCATAAGCATTTGTTCAGGTGTTTCTACTAAACAGAGTTTCAGACAAATACAGATTTCACTTTAGTACTTTGGTTGCCATCTTGAGTAGTTGAATATTAGTTCAAAAGAAACATACTGTTTTTAGACTAACAATCATCACAATGTTCACAAAACAAGTCTGTGTAAATGTTGAGAGTATTTGAGAGCAATTATAAACACCACAGTGACGCAGAGATTAGTCTTTTTAACTTGTTACAGCAAAAATGTTCAGCTAAATCGTGGCAGAACAAAAATAACAAAGAGTCATCTCCACGAACAATGTTGTTTTGTTAAGGGATTTCGAGTTCCCGTGCATTACGGCAGGAATGAATTATTGAAGGATTAATGTTTTACTATTTTATGCTTTTATGGTTGTTTTTGTCATCACGGTTAGGTAGGTCATTTGTTGTGTTTTGATGTTCATTGCTCATATTTTTTGCTTATTATATATAACATCTTCATGTTGTAAAAAGCCTTATGGGCAAACAATTGTTTTATATTGACACTTTTAAAGAGAAATGTGAGTTAATTCGCTGAATAAGAGGTCTGTTGTTGAGTTTATTCTGAAGAAGATTTAGCAATGTACGGTGTTGCCTTTGTCTTTTTACTTTTCTGAACTATTTTTGTTTCACCGCACAAAGCTAAACATTTTACTTTGTAGCACTTTAAGGTTAACAAAACTGTAGCTGTGATATTTTGAGTTTAATTTATTTATTACAGTGTGTGTGAAAGGTTAGTATTGTGTGAAAATGATATATTTTGCAGTTTAAGGTTAATGTTATGACTAGGCAAGATTATACTGCAGGATGATGTCTTTAAAGTATCAGAACATCAAAGAAATCAAATGTTCTCTATATGTGGTCTGCCTTTTAGGTCCTTTTAGAAGTTATCAAATATTTACATGCCCATACCATCATAATCCTCTCATAAAGGCTCTCATATATTACCTCACCACAAAAAAACAATAAAAACACAAATTCTATGCCCTTTAGAATTTTACAAAAGAAGTGCAAGCTGTTTTATGTTACATTAAATCGTTAAACCTTTTTTAAAATGCTAAATAAATGAAAAGACTGAAAAGGAAAACACCTCATAATTGTAGTGCAAGGGCAGGTACAATAAAAAGCCCTTCTCCATTGGAAATGTTATAATGGCACAGTTTGATATGCCACAATCTATATAACAAAGAAAGGGGGGAAATGAACCCTGGGGAAAAGTGGGGCTATAAACTCATAGTCTATATAGAGCATGAGAAGGCGGGGGCTCTTAACCGACTCTGTGTTAATGGACGCTTTGCATTTGTCAGGTCATGCTGAAGCTCTCACAAATTATAAGATGGTCTCCAACCATTACGGACCACAGATTGATTGATTCCTGTAAGCATCAGGAAGCTTAAATAACTACTTAAGTTGGGTTACTGAAAAGGGCACACATGCAACAATTACTCCCTCACTTTCCTTATGAGTTCTAAAGTCAATACTGTAAAATTCACTTACTGAATATGGATTCACTCACCTTGATGGTGTTTTGAACACATTCATGTATTTGTTTTAGATATTTGTTTTTAGACTTGTTTTAGAAGTTATGAAGACGTTACTGAACCGACTGTTCCGGTTTCCTCATTCCTCATTAACATGCTTAAATGTTATACGCAATCTGTTGAATGTGTATGCAGGAGACACCTTGTTATTCAAAGCATGAGGCTGAGAGTCGTTCTCGCTGCGACTGGAATATCTTCTAAAGATGATTCAAAGCTATGGGCTTTAATGTGCGCATCATCACCTGGACCAGGTCTTGTGCTGGATCTGTCCCTAAGAGCCACAACGGCAAGAAATAAAAAACAGTACAGTTAAACAGTTTACAGCACAGACATGTAATGTCACGAAACTGCCTATGAACCTGTCATTTTTCATCTCTTTGAAATAATGTGATTATTTCAAGCCCCTCAAATCTTCAAACCACATCACAATGACGAGAAAAAAGAAGCAAAACTCCCTGCCCCGTAGAAAGTATCAAAATTGTGGGTAAGTAACCTGTTATTCTCCTATGTATGCCTTTATACTTTTTTTTTGTTTGTTTTAACAGGTCTCTGCCTCAAAGGTCTGAAAGATTATCTGATTATAAAGGTTCAGTGAAAATGATCTGTTTCACTTTTTTCAGGGCCAGTGAGGTCATTTTCTTTTTACGCATGGATGATGTAATAATCATTCGGGTTACATCTGAATAGTCACAAAAACTTCAATTTAAATGCCCATTTCATTATGAACAAGCTCATAAACAGGGTTGTGAAAGTTCGAAATAAATAAACAAATTGTATAGGCTATAATAAATAGTATCAGCTAAAAATATAAAAACCAAAATTATGCTGAAAAAAAAGATATAATATGTATTAACATATAACCACTACTTCATAATGATATGTGGGACTTTAGATTTAAAATATATATATATATATATATATATATATATATATACAAATTTTTATTTAATAATAAAATTACCAATAAAATAAAACAAATAATAAAATCATAAATAAAATTAAATAAAAGTGTTTTATTCATTTGAGCAACTATTGCTAAAAGCAAATGCTAAAGCAAAAGTAAAGACCAAGCCAATCTGCTATGTTCTCACTGCCAAGCCCAGTCAGATGAACTAATGAAGCATTCATGCATTTGATTTTGGCTATTGACTGACACTGAGCAGGTCATTAAGGGCATCCACACCTCCCACAGAACTGTAGATTACGTCAGGGTCAAAATGTCATCCTCCACTCTCGGCCCCCACCCTCCATTACATTCAATGATACATTAATATAATGAGGCTCTGCTGCTTAGAGACTCTCATTCACACTCTCTGTCTCTTTGAGCATATTGGAGGACAGCTTCCCTCTCTCACACTTATAATTGCAGACAATCTTATGTGATGCTCACATATGTTTTTGGGTCCCTGATTGTTGTTGGTTTGTGAGGCTATAGCTTGTCATCAGCATCATTTCACCCTTCTGAGGTGTCACCATTAATTCTTTTTTAAAAACTTCTGCTGAATGTATGCAATAAACAAAAAACATAATCAGTTGTGAAATTACATCTCTTAGCAAGGGGTTCACTACTATAATTACAACACAACAAACCACAAAAAAATGTGCATTAATATAAATACTGTGCCCTGTTTATGAACTCTCTCTGAACTGTCCTCTGAGAGTGAGAATCGTCATGGTTTGCCTTTGTTCCTCGTGCATTCAGTCTCGTATCTATCAGGCAGGCCATTAGGAGGTGTGAGGTAGTACAATGCAAACTGAATGAAATGAGGGAACACCCCACCCTGTGTGCCCACCTGCCACTGAGATGTGTGTGTGAGTGTGTGTGTGTGTGTGAGAGAGAGAGAGAGAGAGAGAGAGAGAGAGAGAGAGAGAGAGAGAGAGAGAGAGAGAGACAGAGAGAGAGAGAGAGAGAGAGAGAGAGAGAGAGAACCGTGGATTTCAGCTAATATTGGGGCAATAAAATGCAAAAGAGGATAAAAAAGAGGTTTGGTGGCCAACAGGCAGGAGGGGTAGATAATGAGCGAGAGAGAAAAAAAGAAAAATGCAAATGATTCACGTCTCTTGATTTACCAGGTTTACTGTTCAATTAGGCTTTGAAGGAGATTCTCTAAAGGCTCTTTTACTCCCGGTTTTACCAGTTCGACTGATTTTATGTAGACTATTGCATATAATTTGATTAATGAAATAACATTAGCATGCATAGCTAATATTATTAGTTCTATATTACTGCAGCCTTGTAGTCACACACAGCTGTGATGTCTAAAATGTATGTCAAGGCATGTATAAATAACCATTGGAAAAAAATGTGTGCTTGTTGGTTTGTCACCACCAAAGCAATAGCCAAAATAATAGCCTATTGATTGTTTTTGACATATAAACCTAATAGTACTCAGATTTTGCTTAATATCCATAGACTAGTGGTCTATTCTGACTGTAAGGCTCTCATCGTTCAAAACGATAGGCCTATTCAAATTTTTGTCCGGTTTAAAAATTGCTGAGTGTGGGGAAAAAAATTGCAGAAGGATGGCAAATGACATGCTTCAGCACATTTAGGTCTGATTTATTGTGGTTTTTAGTATTTTAAATAAGTTAAATAATTTGTAAGTCATTTTGTGGCTCTCTTGGAAGTTTACAGAGAATCATTCCTTAACTTTCTGAGGAAGTTCTAAGCATTCCCATAAGCAAGGATACAAAAATAAATAGTGCATTTATGAACCAATGTTGTCTTCCATCCATCACAGCCTGGTTTGATGTTGCCAAATCAAACATTGCGAAAATAATACTATAGTAGGCTAGCCTAAAGGAAAACTGCAGAAGATAAAAGGACAAGATAAGAGATGTGTCATAAAGTGTTATCTAGTAGGTTAAATTAGTTTATGTTCACACCGCAGGGGAGGAGCTTGAGAACAGACCTATAACCGGCCGCCCATCATCACAGTTTCAACAGATGAGACACGTGGGGAACAACCTCAAAGTTTGAATTTTACTGACGTACGCTGTCTATACTGTAGTTTCCACATCTTTATCCAGCAAGGACGCTCTAACGCAAGGATATTATTTCTCAAGATTAAGTGCAACACAGTCCCAGACTGCCGAAAGATGCACTGTACCGCCTTTTTAACGTGTCTGCTCACCGTATGCCTGATAAATCAAGGTAATTTATTTTTAAATATATTTATTTTATTTACATTTTAGAACGTTCGCAAACGTAATTTTAGACGAGATGGACAAGTGAAAGAACTGAGCGGTTTTACTTTTAACGATTAATTGTAAGAACTTCGAGAAAACGCGCGCGTCAGTTTCACTTGTAATTCTTTCCAAAGCTTTGATGAAACTATTATTTACTACCTTTATCAGCAATATAATTTCAATTAATGTATGGTCTTCTCCGTATAAAAGTAACATTTATTTTAGATAGGCTACAAGCTTTTTGTCCCCGCCCCCATCTTTTGCTACCTTTTGCTTGCACCTGTTTCGCTTTTTTTCGCTTCGAAAAAAAACTGTCTGATATTAAACTGTCTGCAAGTTAAATCTTTATGCGTCGGTAGTTAAAATCCGTTAACAATTAATTTAAGCCTATATCTAAGTGTGCCTGTGTATGTTTCATTTTAGTGTGTCTCTCGTTTTGTCTGTCGTGTGTTTAAATGCTGTGGCGCTGGTTTTCATAGTCGTAGCATATTCAGGTATTGAAATAAAGGACCCAAAACAAAGGCTCGTGAACGTCTGTTACTGGTAAGCACCAGTGCAACTTTACAGAGACTCATTCACCTTTTGGGCTGGAAAACCAAAAGCATAATGATAGTGTGTCATGTGTTGAAAGATTGTTGGAAGACAAACCTAAACGTTGAGTGAGTTTAGGCGGTTTTGTCCTGAGAGAGAGAGAGAGAGAGAGAGGAAAAAAGTGTAATTCTATAAATCAGTACTGGATAAGTTGGACTTTACTAAATAAAAGTAGTGGTAAATTATACTTCGAATACAATTAGTTAAACAGATTTACTAATTTTCTACCCAGAGGAAATTTTGTCAAGATTTGGTCATGTCTGAATGAGTCATTCTTATTGTCAGTATTATTTCATTTACACCCGTGACTGTTTGTCTACTAGATTGGCCAAACTGAGTTTACAACTAGTAGTTTTATTGCAGCATCTGTTTTTTGTTCTCTCTCTCCACCCCTCCCCCACAACCCCCCTCAAAACACACCATCTGCAATGTCACACCCTGTGTTTCTAGTTTAGCTGGTGGGTTTCTGTCAGTTTGCTGCTAAAATTTCACCCTTTTTCTAAGAAATCTGCCCTTCAGTGATAAACTTTGCTTTCAAGACAAATTTTGTTGTAAATGCAGTACTGAGGTCTTTGAGTTCAGACTTATTTTTGGTGAAAAATGGTCTTCAAGCAACTTTGCTTTTTTGTATTGCAGAACTAATTTGCATATTCTCATTATCTTTATGGGATATATGGAAATTCTGATTTCAGTAAATTTAGACTATATAAAGAATTTTATTTATGTATTAAATATGAGACTTTTTAGAATCTTCTATTCAAAGGTGAATCACCCAGAGCATTACCCATCTTCATTATTGCACCATCCAATATTGCACTATTTTATAGTCCCATTATAAAACACAGCAAATATTGTGCAACAAAAGGCTGTTTACTTTGTTTAGAGATCCTCTGTGCAATTTATAGGGCTCGTCCATTCATACATCTATTAATATGCCTCCCTCAGTGAAAGTACTACTGTGGAAATACTATTGTCATCCTCTAGCTTGTACTCTTCTCTTCTTCACTGCAGAATTACCTCTTTTTCATTGTGGCCTTCATAGGAACCAGTTTATCTGTCATCAGGCAAGACAAGGGAGCAATTGTCCAGTCAAAAGAGAGGGGACACATTGTTTTACAACAGGATAGGCGTGTGTGTGCTTAACAGTGGCACTCTTGACTTGCAGAAATGTGTCCATTGAGATGCATGAAGTCCCCCATGGTTCTCTGTAACCTCCAGTGCACTTTCTTGGATCTACCCTGCATTTTGGGACAAAAAGTCAAGTTGTTTCACTCTTGTTATTCGGCTTCACCAAGACCTCCTTCGAACCCCTGCTGACTATATTGTTCAACAGGTTTTTTTAACTAATGCGTGTACGATTGTGGCATCTCCCGCAGACTCTTCTCCATTTGTAATTAAATTCAACTGTATACTCCCCACCGAGAAGCCGTTATCTCACCCAGCTCCTTTAAATGCACTTCTGTTGAAAAAGACATTGGGTTACCATATGAATTACTGCAGTGCATACTTCTGTTCTCTTCATGCATTTCAAAAGCACCACTGAGACTGAAGTATTAAATTGTATGTATTACAATAGATGTGTGTTAAAGAGATTGTTCACCCAAAAATGAAAATCGTCATTTACTCACCCTCAAGTTGTTCCAAACCTTTGAGTTTCTTTCTACCGCTAGACACAAAATAAGATATTTTAAGAAATGTTGGTAACCAGACAGTTGATGGCACTACTATGGAAGTCAATGGGCACCATCAACTGTTTGACAACCAACATTCTTTAAAATATCTTCGTTTGTGTTCAACAGAAGAAAGAAACTCATACATGTTTGGAACAACATGAGGGTGAGTAAATGATGACAATTTTCATTTTTGGGAGAACTATCCCATTTACCCCATTTAAGTCGAGGCAAATGTATTTGGTTTGCAAATACTCGTGTCTGTCTTTAACCTGAATATTTTTGACTTCAGGTAATTTTGTAAGATAACTTTTTTTTCCCAGTGTTTTCACAGTAGCAGCTGAGGAAGCATCTTTACTTTATATGTTCAATTGAGAGCTCTTAATCCTGCACTGTTTGCGCCGGGATTCAGGAAATGAAACCACCATTACAATAAAGCTGCCTACCCCTCCTTTCCCGCCTCCCCAGCCCCCCCCCCCCCCCCCATCTCTCTCTTTATCTTGGGTAAGGTGAAGCCACAGGCAGAATTCTAAATCATTTTTACTCTTGCCCCTTCACTTCTGCTTGTTTCCTCATGCATCACGTTTCCTTCTTAAGAAAACCCTTTAGGCATAACCTGACAGAATTTTTCAGTTGTTTAAAAATGTTTACTTTTATTTGCATACTGCAGAAGTGCTGTCATAATCTCATTGGTTTCCGCCACATGATCCATCTTTTTTTGGTTGCATTTCTCACCAGTGCTGTTAGCGTTAAATGCAATGATTGATTTAGTTTAATTGGCACTGATAGCTTAAATGGGAAAATCTGGCCAATAATGCCCTTAATGTAAAATAGTGCTGAACCTAACATTGACTTAACAATTAGAATGCTTTGTATTTATTAAATATATATGCTACTTACACGCTGATTATTTTATTGCTGTATGAAATGTATAAATAATTTACAATGAAAAGAGAGGAAAAACGAGACAATCATGAATTCTACTAATCAACGCATAAATTAACGGTGTGTGCATCTTCTGAAGCATGTGATCAGATGTGCAAATAAAAAGCTCAGGTAGCATTTTGTTTTTGTTTTTTGTAAACCTATTAAACGTATGTTTTGGTTAAAAACTTATCCAAAACGCAACTAGCTGTGCGGGTTAAAATTTAAAGGTGTGGTCACATTTACCATTGTTTGGTCAATTTTCGAAGGCAAAATCCAGTCACTTCCATGCAATCAGGAACTTTGCGTGCAGGGAAAAGGTTTCCCCTCTTAGATTTAACAACTGGTTCAAGTTTGTCTCGTGGATTTGCCTTGTTGACCAAAGCTGCTTGGTTTGAAAGTGATGTCTGTGTTAGCTGTGCCAAATATATTGCTAAGCTTTTGATAATGGACCTGTTTTCTTATGAAAATTCACTGAAAGTTTGCTAATGTGACCACACCTTACACAGGGGGCACAGGTTTTCAGAGCTGCTTTAAACGACTAGGCTTTATGTAGGCTTTATTAAACCATGATCAGCTAGTCTAGTGACGTCATGGATATGTTTTTGTGGTTAGCCAAAGTCTAACTGTGGGTCTCATTTTAGCTTCCTTAGCTGAATGTTTTGATGGTTGGTCTTCAATAATGAACATTACCCCAGATCATTTACCTCACGTACAAACATACAATGAATTTTTATATACTTTAGGTCAGAGGTCTTCGATCCTGCTCCTGGAGGGCAACTGTACTGCAGAGTTTAGTTCCAACCCTAATCAAAAACACCTGAATCAGCTCATCAAGCTCTTCAGGATCGAAAATACAAAGGCAGGTGTGCTGAAGCAGGTTGGAACTAAACTCAGCAGGACACTGGCCCTCCAGGAGCAGGATTGAAAACCTCTGCTTTAGGTTATAATTGTCTCCTGATGAATATTCTTACACCAGAATTTGACATCCTGTATAAAAACTGACATATGTCAAGTATTTACAAGGTTTATGTTCATATTCACAAATGTGATACTGAGTTATTGTACAAAACACAGTAGTACAATTCTATTTGGCATGTTGCGTATAAAGTGCAGATTGTGTGCACTGTGCGTTTTGTTTCTTGTTTCTGTTTGCCAAATTCAGTGATCGCCTGCCCTTAACATTTATGGCCCTTCTCATCTGTGCAATTGGCCTGTTTCTTATCTAGCTGGCAATTTGAATATTTGAATACTGATACAGGGCCGTTAAAGGGTTAGTTCTTGCAAAAATGAAAAACTTGTCAGTTACTCACCCTCATGTCATTCCAAATCCACAAGACTTTTATTCATCTTCAAAACACAAATAAAGAGAGAGCTTTCTGTCCCTCCATTGACAGTCTAACAACAACCTCTATGGCGCTTCAAAAGATTCATAAAACAAATCCATATGCATTGTGGGGTTTAGTCTACATTTTCTGAAGCGATCGATCGCTTTATGTGGTGAACAGATTGAATTTAGGCCTTTATTCACATAAACATGAGGATTAGTATTTGATGATGGTGATTTTTTTTAAACATTGTTTTACATTCCCGCCTAAGCTGCTTTAATGATTTATGATTCCAGTAAATGATTCACTGGTCCATTCACTGTTTGTCTTTGAAATCTTTAAACAAAAATGTAACTAACTTGCTCTTCCACTGAAACGACTTCACATTTCTGCTGATGTCACAGATTTGTGGACTTTTGGAAATATTCATCAAATTATATGCAGAAGATTCTGATCTCAGCAATTTCTGATTCCTGAATCTGAGCAGAATATGATTAATCCTGGATTCTAAACCGATTCAATCAGATTACGGTAGTAAAGCTGGTTGCAAAAAGCAATCACATTGAATTTAAAAACAAACATCTTTCAGTTCAAAAGTTGCAGTTTACTGACCCACTATAATGTGGTGCCGGTTAGCGCATATTGATAGTGAAATGGCAGACGCTTTGATTGTTTCTTTGGAAATGTTTCCTTTTTTTCAGCACTTTTGGCCTCTTTCCAATAATCCTTTGACATTATAACTTTGAAGTTTTTTTTTTTTTTTTCAGAAAAGAATAAACTTTCTTTAGTTTTCTTTCTTTAGTGGGAACTTTGATGTTGTCTGCTTTTGAGTTTGCATGCCTGCACAGGTAGTGAACAACAGCCGCACCTGTCCCAGATGTCTGTGCTCTCTGTCAACATTAGAGCTATACCTAGTGGCCTTCCGAAATGGCACAGATTTCTAGTGTTCTCAACAAACACAATTTATATGTAAGATTTTAGTGGCATCAAAGAGCATTGTAGTTTAGATTCACTCTAAAAAAAATTGTTGTATCCAATAGCAAGGCGTTATAATGAGTTGCGTCGTGGTTGTGATCGCTCCCCTAAAGTGATTGGAATTGAATCCATTTCATGTACTTAAAGGGATGGGAATAGATTGAAACGTCTTTTACAATGTGAGACTTTTTGGATTTATACACTTAAGCGTACTAAGTTACCTGGAGTTAATGATTTTTACTTTATTTTTTTACCTTTTTGTATATTGTGCCTGGAAATTGTTTGGGAGTTGGTTGGTTATATCCACTTCCACTTGTGGCTTACACTTCCTGGATATGTGGGTCAGTTGAAGCTATACATTTACATTGATGATGATGATTTGCATTCTAAAAATCATCTAAAAAAGGTATTTTCTTCTTTAGCAGCTATTAGAATCATGTATTCTAATATATGTAGAGAGAAAAGGTCTCTTCTCTGGTAGTACATCAAGAAATCCCAATTTTCAATCCAAGTTATGGTTTAAAAATACTTTTTTTATGAAGTTCCTTCAAAGTCTGCAGTGTACTGCATTTAAGCTGTTTTCTTGGTAGTTTTCTGCAGATGTAGACCCTTAGGCAACAGGAATAATGAAGGAGGAGACAGTTAAAGACCTTCTTGACCTTTTTTACAAACCTGGCCAGTCCCTGAACTACACAGGAATGTGAAAAAGATCTGATTTGTTGTATCACAGCATCATAGTGGAGGAAAAAAAAGAGAACAGTCTCATTAGTAGTGACATACTATCACGTCAGAAACTTTTAAACCTAATATAATTCCTGAGAGTTAATCACTCAGACAGAAAAGGCCTTGAGCTACTACTCCCTAAGTTCCGCTGTCTATTTTTTGTTGTTTCACTCCCTGCAGAGGGGAGTTCACAGTTGCACTGCACACACCCACCAGCCATGCTTTCTGAAATCAATATTTGCTCTGCTTTTGTTTAAACGGATATAAAGGTGTTCTTTATATAGAGCCAGTGCTTGAAGTGGGGAACAAAAGTGCCGGTACTCCCGAGGGGGGTGGGTTGTTGGTGCCGCCCCTCCTCAGTTGCTAGGGCATAGTTTTGATTTGAACATTGTGGGGGTAGAAGTGTGAACAGTTTAACGGGGTCCCAGGGCATGCTCCCTCGGTTTATTTATTTGTTTTATTTATTACTTTTGTAGTATCATCCCCACATGCACTGTTTGTTGATAACATAACTGCTATGAAGTAATTATGTAGTTAATCACTTGTTTACAAAGTGCCATGTAAAGTCAAACTTACTTTCTCATACTCATACTGAAAATGTTCATTTCCTGTCATCTCTTGGAACATCTGAAAGCCAAGGTTTTCCTAATATCTGTCATTATTAGCAGAATACATTTTATACAACTGTTTAGTCAATAATTCAAGAAGGTCCAGACTTTAAAGCTCATGATAATTTGTATTTCATGAACTTGTATTTGGCCTTGTAAAAAAGTAACATAGTTCTTGTAGTTCTTTAGCTATAGCATTTGTTACAATAATGATATAATTACAGGTAAGGCCATTGATGGCTTCTCATTACCATGCTTAGGCCAGTGTTAACTTTCTTTTTTTTATCTTCAGTATTTATGAAAAATAGCAACCATTTAGAAACTATAGCTACAACATGCCACAGTTGTAATATAAATCTTTAGTGAAATATCTATACCCTTGAAGTCCCCATGTGGTGAAAATCAAGCTTTTAATGTTTTTTTTTTGTCTATGTGTTGTTTTAAATATGCTTTAAGACAAACCGTGTGCAAATTCATAAGTCAACACCATTGCTGAGTATTCTCCTTAACTGCAGTGAACTAAAGACAGCCTCAAAAACACGGTTTGAAATCGTGGTGTTTCTGACGTCACAAGCTGGTGTAAGTGGGGGCGGAGCCAATTTGTATATTCATAGCACCGGCAAGGGTGTAGAGTTATATTCAAGCTATTTTAAGGTTGTTGGGTTTTTTTTCAAGGCATTAACATTTAAATATGTCATTTTGATGATCGAAGATGAGTTGTAAGGGATAAAATTAACTACAGGGGGACAGATGATCTATTATAAATTCTACAAGTTTGTCAAAATTTACCACAATAAATACAATAGAATGTGATCAATTCTAGTAAGGGTGGCAATGAGGATTTTAAAAAGCTTTATAATTTGTTGGTGCAAGATAGGGTTGGGCGGTATTTCGGTAATATCGTATACCGCGGGGTCTTAAAATAGCAACGGTATCAGTTTCAATACCGTCATTACCGGCACTTATATATAATAAATAAATATAATTTATTCAATGCCTAAAAATGCTTATGTAGTTATCATCAAGTGACAGTGTGGAGGAGAGAGAGAGAGAGAAGGGAGAGGCAGTAAATACTGACTAGGCAATTTGTAAATGTTGCAAAAAAAAAGGTGACCGCGAGAGATGGAAACACCTCTAACCTAATGTCGCATCTCCGAAACAACCACCCACTCACTGCTGCCAGGATGCATTTTGCCCCGAATTCATTAAATAAGCGCATTCGTTTATATTTGTTAAAATATTATAATGTTATTTTTTTTTTACGTTGATAATGAAAACTGAACAGCACGAGTAAGATGGGATGCATCGGGAGTCAGACATTGACCACTTAATTAAGTTTCATTTTGTAAAAGCCCTTTCTTTAAAGTGAATTTCGTTTTGTTTAAATTGTATCCTAATTTTAATATTTTTTTTTTTTATCAACCAATAATAAATAAGAATCAAATATAGCAGACAACATAATCATGACATGATCGTGCGCTGGCGCGCCGCGGTCACTTGCATTGAAATCTCATCATAAATTAACCGAAACTCAGTGTATGTCTCACAGACATGAAAGATATCTAAATAAAGCTTGAAATTTCATTAAACGAAACAATTCAAAATGAAAAGAAATAGGCCACTCGCTGATTATTTAATCCATGATGTGCATTTCTCTCTATGCGCTTTCTATACGGAAATGGCGATCATCAAATTAAACGAAACTATTCCAAACGAAAAGAAATCGGCTAGCCTACTCTCTGATTATGTAATCCATGATGTGCATTTCTCTCTATCGTTCACTATGGAGATGGCGATTCAATTTCTTTAAATGAAACAATTCAAAAGGAAAAGAAATATAGGCAGCATACTCTCGGATTAATCCAGGATGTGCATTTCTCTCTATACGCGCGTTCACTACGGAGATATCAATCGTCAATTTCTTTAAACGAAACAATTCAAAACGAAAAGAAAAAGGCTAGCCTATACCTTCTGATTATGTAATCCATGATTTGCATTTCTCTCTATATATGCGCGTCCACTAGGAGATGGCGATCGTCAACTTAATCTTTGCAGCACTGACAGAAAAGTTGTATTAATAAAAATCAATGGACGCGTGTCACCGGATTTACAAATGCACTTCTGGCTTGTTGCTTGTTAATTTAATTTAAATGAATTAATAAAATGAATACAATTGTCATAATTAAAATAATTAAATATTATTAATTGTCCCATTTTTGCTCATTTATAAATAGTATTTATATCTACCACCCCCTGAGCACCTGGGTTAAACAATTATTTGGCGCCACCATATTATAACGGCCCACGTATTAAAAATAGTCGAGTCTAAATAGGGCTCCGGCTCATATTACATTTAATGCCGTCAACAGGGATCAGACACAACGTGCACGGGTTGGCCTTGATTTTTTTTTTTTTTGTGTTTTTTATGCCCGATCTGGTATTCAGTTTCTGAACGGTGTAGACACAAGCCAACAGTTTGGTGACGCTGTCTGAGCCTTATGTCATAATTTTTAATTAGTCACGGTAATACCGTATACCCCGGTAAAATAGGGAGGAGGTTTGACGGTATAAAAATTTGGATACCGCCCAAGCCTAGTGCAAGATAATGTTTTCTCCTCTTTTCATCAGTATTTTTAGTTTATGTGGATGTTTTAGATCATGTTTGACCTTTTCCATAGTGTTTTAATGTGGTAAATTCTCAATAGAATTCAAATGGATTGCCTATTTTATCATCAGCATCGTGATAGAAACAGCTTGAGCAAATCTCATCACACTTTTGGAACGCCCCTACGGTGATTTGATCGCCACTCATGCAAATTAAACAAAATTGTGGGCAGTCAGAGTACCGACAGCATTGCCAGGAAGCAAGAAAAAGTGAGTGTACACTACAGATTAAAATATTATAGGAGTTATGTGTACCGCCTCACCTCAAGCGCTGTATAGGACCGAATTGTTGGGGGCCCTCTCACAACTTGAGAGCCAGCCCTTTTAGAGCCCAGAGAAAGAGCTTATTTAACCCTCAATGCAAGCTCACTGACCTCTGTGTTTTGGCACTAAATTTGATTGGTTTCTCAGTTGCTGCAAGCAAATGCTGATGTTGTGAACACAGGGGCCCTCCAGGATCTTGTGGAATGCAAATGCCCGTAGCCTCGAGGCATCAGGGAGCAGGGAGACTGGTTTAGGAAGAGATAAAGGTGCTTTCTCTGTCTGTGTCTCCTAAAAATATGAGACAACCTCGCTGTCTTGTGAAATGCTTTTGAGATATGTTTAACAGAACACCTTTGATGTTATAGTGAATGTTGTTAATCAAAGACCACACTAAAACTTCTGAGTCTAATTGCTCGAACATAAATTTGTGAAGATTTGAAGTCAAGGCTGACTACCTCAACGTTCTCATTAGTTTTACCTTTAAAAGTGTCTGTTAATTTTATACTGCGTGCCATCATGTCTAAGTAGGCTCATGCCTTGGTTAACTGATAACCTGGATGATCTTAGCAATTTACCGGTTTGACCTTAATTTCTCAAATGCTACCAGGATCTCATAACTTACCTGATATAATCAGGTCAATGACATGAGACTCTTATTTATGTTATCTAATAATTTATTACAAAATAATCAAAATGCAATTCACATATCTTCTGTCATAAGAATATTTTTAATTTCTAAATTAAAATAAATTTATTTTTATTTTTTTAGGCCCATAAAGTCAAAATATTTTGATATCATAATGAAGAAGCCACATTAAAAGAATGAAATTACTGAAAAGGAAACCTTAAGTACATTGACATCATACATGATCTTCTTTCTTAAAATTCATGTAACAAAACAATTTTTTAAAAATTAATTCCCTCATGATGGTGAGTCAGGCTCTCTTAAGTCTCTTGAAATATCAGTTAATTGTACCTTTTTATGATAAGGCAAAGTTAGTTCTGATCATCTTTTGGTGCAATTCTCATTTTTTGTATATTTATCAATATCACTTAATAATTTAGGATAACAAAACTTTCAATAAATTGAAAGTTTTCTTAAATGGTGTGGACGTGTTTTTTTTTAAAACCAACTTGAATACAAAGACTTGGTTTTTAATAACTCTGCACATGTTTTAACAAAACGTGTAAAGATTTGTCCTTTTCTTTATTATTGCTCTAAAACATGCTGGGTTGTTTCAACCCATGTTTGGGTCATATATGGACAAAAACACCCATTGGGTTTAAAAATGTAATTTAAAAATTTAAACCAATGGTTGGGTTTAAAAATGTAATTTAAACATTTAAACCAATGGTTGGGTTTGTGCATATTTGACCCACCCAGCAATTTTTTTTAGAGTTTTTAATTTAAGATAAGATAAGATTCTGCAGCAGAATGAACAGTCATAATAACCTCGAACTAGTAAATTGCTTTTGGGGTTAATGGACCTCTACGGAAGCTGCATGACTGTATTTTGTTAATAGCCGCTCACGAATGGGAGGCTGTCGGTGAAGACACTATTGAATCTGCCATGATCTGCTGTCAGACGCAGACATTCTTTAAGTTCCCCGGGGGCCCCTTCTATCAAATACATAATTTAGAACTTAATGGATGCGATTTCTGAGTGCACTTATCACTTATGAGTCCACCCTGCTTGATGAGTTTTGTTTTGAGAGCCATTTCAGGCCCGTCGTAGACTTAATTTATGGCATTTTCAAGGAAGCCTAATGGCTCTTCCATGTTGGATTGAGTAAAGAAGGACATTTGGTGTAATAACACAGACTCCAAATCAATTCCTGGGTCATCTATGTCTCCTGGATATTCACCATGGTGGCGGGGCTGTTCTTGGCAACAGTGGACACATGATCACTTAACCGACTCATCCTCAGGTTAATGGTTTACGAACATCCTCTCGGCCTGTGAGAGCCGTTATGAACCCATTCACCCATTATAATATTTTGAGCCTTCTAGGGCATTCAATTTGACTGCTAAAATTAATTAATTGTTGATTTGATTGAAATATGTCCACAATTTTCATTGTTTCATTTTCAAGTTTTTTTTTAGTTATAAACATAGTATACTTTCTTTAATGTATTAAATATGGTCCACAAGTCTGAAACCACTTTTGAAAATTATTCTTTTTTATATTTTTTTCTCAAATTATATTAATTTATATTTTGTATTGGATATTTTTCTTATTTTGATAGAGAAATAGGACCCCCCCCCCCACCACCACCAATAATAATAACAGTAAAACAATCTCAGTAAAATATTCAGAATGAATTTTTTTTTAATTTTTCAAAATCGTAAAACTTCCAGATTTTGATGACTTCCAGATATTCATTGTGGTCTTGGACTTTGTTTTGTTATAGAGCATTACGAAAAACAGCTGACACTCCTATAGTCTCTCTATCCTTTCAACGAATGATCTGGTAGCACGCTGCAGGCTCCAGGACATGATGTTTTCCATCAAGAGATTTTCAGCAGCATAGAGTTTTAAAAACAGGTGCATGAAGAAGCTCCTATAGTAGCACCTGTTCATGAAACAAAGAGCAGAGGGATGAGGGGGTAGGGAGGACTGTGCCATTTGTTTACTTCACCTGGTGCTGGTTTTGTAGCTCTGAGGGCAATCTGACACTCAATCCTTTGCTCTTTCAGGGTGTCAGCCAGCATCCATTTGCTTTATGCTACTTCTACTTAATGCTCCAGTTTCAACCCAAGATAACATAAATATCGTCATGCTAAAAACAGACAGCTGTTTAATTGAATGGTGTAGTGGTTTAGATCCAGTTTATCAAGTCCAGGTCTTACAAATATTGTTACAGTTGAGGTCTTAATCACAAAAATAAACGCGACAGGTTCATCATCAGAGTCTTGTATGATCCTGAAGGGTTTTATTTTTTAGCATTGACCAGCTTACTGTACATAGTAATTTATTTTGTGACGGGAAAAGAGACTTCAGAGTGACACAGGAGTTGCCTGGGACAGTGGTGAAATTTTAAGGGCCATTCCAAAAAGAATACTTATAATAATGATCCATGTTGCTACTGTACCATGCATATTAACTTCCAGCCCGGGAGTGGATTGGTGGCATTAGAAATGATTATAATTTACATCCTTGCTCTTGCAGGTCTTGTAAAAAAAACATGGTCAGGAACTGAATCTAGTTTTATGACATCTCCATACATCCGGACCACACTTAGCAGGAAGACAGAAATCTATCTTAGCATAACAATGAAGTTAATAACTGTGTGGCCACAGGCTGCTGTGAGGGCTTTGAGCACAATCTTTTCTCTCCCAATGGGTTCATCTGACACTTAATGAACCTGTACACTGTATGCTTTTTGTTTTTCCAGACACAAGATGTAAGTTTATATAGAAAAATTGCTACGAATTAACTCACTTATAACTTGTACAGTATTATTTAAACAACATTCACATCACAACAGCCACAGATTTCTGTTTGTAAATCCTAAATGAGTTCTATGGTAGGTTCAGTCAAGCTTTACTTTTCATGATGCATTTCAGTGGAATTTTGGCAAAAGGATGCGGTATTGTGCATCAATCTTATCTCATACTTTTATCAGGCCTTCTGTTGACAGTCATCCATCCCAACTGCTGAGGTCCCATTCTCAGAAGTGCAGTTGTGACACAACAAACCGGTTTTACTGGCTTTGGTGTTTGTCTAGAAACTGGATTCAAAGCCTTTTTCCAATTTGAATATTTAGTTACAGGGAAATCTCATGTCATATGAATGTGTACTGAAAACCCAAAGAGTCGGATTGAAATAGCCAAAAGAAATGTTAATTTTTCATTTAAAAAATGAGTAGCATAAAAGTGTTTTCCCCTGAAAGCATCTATTAAAAATCTAGAGATAAAAATGTTTGAAACAAATTTTTTTTTTTTTACCTGCCGATATTTGCGTCATTAAATTGTTAAACAAAACTTAAGTTATTTTATTTTGTGAATGTTTGTCAGAGAACAAGACTTCTCTCTTTCAGCAAAAACATTCTCTTTGCAAAATCTCTTTGAATATTCAAATAACCCAGGCAAATTGTAATATTTAAATATTAAAATATTAAGGGTCAGAATAAAAAGCTAATGCAAACACCCTCTTGACCTACAATCAAGCATTTTAGTTGCAAAATACAAACCTATAACAATATGAGAATATCATTGTACATATGTCTATTTGAATAGGTTTACTTTAGACTTTGTGTGTTCCTGAATCTAATGTTACCTTCACATGATGTTTCCACACATTGTATTAACTGTCAAACTTTTTTTTTAATTGTGCATTTTAGTGAGTGGCTTGGAAACTGTCACTGGAAAGTATGGAGACACTGTTGAAATCCCATGCAACAATGGCCGTGTCGTGGAAGGGTTAGTGAAATGGAAATACGTAAGTTTGAGATTTACTTATTTATTTTTCGGTCATAAATTTACAGTGTGTAATTTCTGTGTAATTTAAAAAATAACTTTCCAAACTGGTATCCCAAATATTTCTATTGCCACTTCCCTCTCTATTATTGTTAAGACAAACTACTCCAATACTTTGCAAAATGGCTTATCACACCCCCAAACTAATGATAGTGGCTTATTTGTTTTAAAAGCACTACAGAGCCACAGTGTTTACACTTGAACATGAATGTCAATGTATGAATGGCGTTATTGTCTCTGTTAAACATGCTTTTTACATGCACTAGGATGTCGATGGCAACATTCTGGTAAAAAGTGTGGGTCAGAATGCCTCTATTTCAAATGATACGAACTACAAGAACAGAGTCGGTATCAAACAAGATTTTGGCCTCATCATCAGAGAAGTGACCATGGCAGATCAGAAAACCTTCACCTGCATGGTGGTGGGGAAAAATGACATTTTTGAGTACCCTGTTCAACTGGTCATTTACAGTAAGAATCGTACACAATAAAATGTTTTCATATATATAATGTTAGAAGTTCTGTTGAATGCATTTATGAGCTACACTGTCTAACAGTTTCCTCTCTTTTTAGAGCTTCCATCACAACCTCGGATTATAAACCAAACGACTGTGATGGCAGTTGGCAAACTAACTAAGGTATGTGTATATATTAGACTAAACATAGGAGCACCGAGCACTGAATAAAATTATTATTTTCAGTGAATACAGCATGAATGTGATTTAAAGACTTGACAAATTCTTATATGCACTGGAAGTTTCTCATCATAAATCCACATATAAGTCCTCTTAATATCCACATTAAATTTTTTTGGGGTGTTTATTTTTGTCTCATCAGTTAGCGCAGTGTCGTACTGAAAGTGCCAATCCAGCTGCCAACATCACATGGTTCAAGAACAAAACTCCACTTTTGTCTGATGGAACAGGTAGAGTGTAATATATGGAGGAAGTTGCAGTTCACCCAAATATTTGCCATCATTTACTCACCCTCATTTTATTCCAAATCTGTGTGACAAATTAAATAAAAAAACTGTTTCAATGCTTTTTCAATAATGGGTAATGATGCTTTCAAACTTTGAAAAAGAGGAAAAAGCACCATAAAACGATCATAAAAGTGGTTCTCCATTTGTGTGAAAGTCAAAAAGTTTGTAAAAGCATAAGGGTTAGTTTCAAATTATTAAAGAGAAATGGTTACAGATTTTTTATTCTAAGGTGGTATTTCTTTACATTTATTTCCCTTTATTAATTTTTTTTCTTTGTTTCTTTTTTTCAGCCATTAAAATCAGTACAACTGTGGATGTTGATAAAGCGACAGGACTGTCTTCAACAAAATCTGACCTCGAGTATACAGCTGTGAAGGGAGACATTGGTGCCAATTTCATTTGTCAGATTCAACACATCCGGTCTGCTAACATGGATTCCTCCCCTCTTATCTTCACTGTGAACTGTTAGTATCTTTCTTATACTGCTTTCTTATTCTTTCCTATAGTATTTGTATAATATTATTGCTAGTTTTGCCTTTTTGGCAAGTTTTTAATCATAATGCTTCTACTTTCCTCTGTAATTCAGTTCCAAACAATCTCACTGAAAGCAAATGTATTTAAAACTTAAGTGGTTAATTGTCTAATGTTGAGCATAATTCACAGGATTATTCAGAATAACCCTCTCTTCATTTGAAGTAGCCATGAAAAGGAGGCCTTCGAATCAAATGGCTTGTTGAATTTCGTCCAATAAGATATGTAATTTGGCCTTTCTGGAGCAGGGCGTTTAGATGTTGAATGGGGTTTTGTCTTGCCTCTGGCTATTATTATGAAGGTACTAGTCCACTGCTAACTCTCAAATACATTTCACACCATGAGAGCACTCCCAAAGCTTCAACTCTTGAGCTGAAGGACCTCTTCTGGCTCATAAGGAGCTTGTCTGAAGTGCCCTTATCTGCATGGGCTCTGGCAGGGCTTTTCTGTGCTGTGCTGTCCTCGCTGCTTTACACAAACCCCCTCTCCACAGACCCTACCGAGAATGTCAGTCTTCTAGTGGTGTCCCAGGGTCCTTATAAGGAAGGGGACAACGTGACCCTCAAATGCACTGCAGATGGAAACCCTCCACCTTCTAGCTACATCTTCTACATAAAGGTAAATCTTCTCAGATTAACTCAAGGTGTTCACTTTGTTCGTTCCTTAGTCGTCAGTCAGGAAATGAAGTCTGCGTTTAGATTTAAACTGATTTTAAATCTGTCTTTCTTTATCTGTAGGGAGAGAAAAAGACAGTGGAGAACTCCAACACATACACCTTGACCAATGTCACCCGGGAAAGCACTGGAGAATACAAATGTTCTCTGGTGGACAGTGAGGATATGGCGGCTTCTTTACCAATCACAGTTGAATGTGAGGAAATACTTCAGTATTTTTTTATTTATCATAATTGAGATATTTTGGATTGTTTTTCAAAGTCAAAAATGTGACCATTAGCTCTGTCTTTTTTCCAAAAGATCTTGATGTGAATCTTAGCAACACTGGTCAAATTTTCAAGGGCGTTGACATGCGTTTTGAGATGACCATAGACGTTAAGGCTTCAGGAACACCACAAACATCTTGGAGAAAGGTAGAAAATGAATATCTCTTTATATAATATTGTCTTTGAAAACTAGGGCACGAATGACTACTCACCCCTATAAAAAAAACTAAACCTTATGTTGATTTCTAGTCATTCATAAATGCTGAAACTTTTTTTAGGACAATACCAAGCTGGATGGCCTGCCCAAGTTTGACAAGTTGAAGTATTCGGACTCTGGTGTGTATGAGTGTGTTGTTTCCATGGCTGGCCTCAAGAAGACACGAACATTTGAATTAATAGTTCAAGGTAAGATAAATATTTAATTTAGTAGAGATGCACCGATCGACCGGCCAAGGACCGGAATCGGTACCAAAATGTACCAAAATGAGTGGCTTACTGCGCTTAAACGGTCAAATACACACAAAATTATGTCAAAATGCCAATCTTGGTGAGTATTAAACAGTCAATTTTGGAACCTAATTAGTTGAAAAAGAAAACACAAGTTGTGTAACAGTATGTTGGATCAGTGCATAAACTCTTAAAGTGACAGCGGTCTAATAAACCTGTTGGTGTCTGTCATGTTAATAAAAGAACAAAAGACAAAGAAAATCACTCTCTGATCTTGACAAAATAACTTGTGTAACTAATTTTATGCATTAATCTGTATTTAATTTTTACAATTCCAGTGTTATCTGATTACTTAATTTTTTTTATATTTATTACCCGAATATACTAAATACCCACCTGAAAAACTAAAGCTGTATTTTTAATATTTAATTTATTTGTGCTGTTGTTCGAAATTAATTTGTTCTTATTTTATTACTGCCTTTTTACTTGTTTTTATTATAAAAATAAAATTTTGCACTGAAGAAACACTTTTGTTTGTATATGCTGTCAATTAAAGTTCTTTGAAAGAAAATGGGTATTGGCAGCTCACACTTACAAAATAATCGGGACCGGTCAAGAAATTTGCAATCGGTGCATCTCTATTATAAAGTATGCATTTGCTTTAGCAGTTGATCACATTCCAAATGCGTTGTAACCATTGTAAATCATAGAAATGCTTTTTTGGATGACCATTTTTGATAGCTGATGACATGAGTGTTTTTGCAGGCTCTCCAGTGATCAAGAACCTGATCAAGAAGCGTGGTGTTGGAAGCGTGAACAAGGTCCTGACTTGTGAGGCTGAAGGCTTTCCAAAACCCACAGTACAGTGGAGTGTCAATGGCACAGATGTAAGTTTGAACTATCTGACACATTTCATTCTTGTTATGAAGTAATATGTAGAAATATGCTCTGGTCAAGCTAGTTAAAGGTTTTCCAACCAACTCACAAAACATTAGGGTCATAACGATATTCGAACCGAACCGAAGAACCGCAATACAGAACCCACGATTTGAATCGCGATACTCTCATGGCGTACCGAACACGCCCCGCCCCCTGCTACCCCGGCCCCGCCCAGCCCGGCTCATTGGACCTGGAATGTGTACACAACGAATTCAGTTTTGTAGCCTAAGTAACCACCATTAACACCAAATATCAAGCTCCGTGTTTTGTTACTTTCGATAATAAGCAAGGTGTTATCCTTCAAATTCTGACTATTTAATCACAAAAATCAAACAATAAATGCCGTTTTGGCGCTCTTTGATGTGGCGTGACAGATCACTGTACTAGCTCCTCATTTCAAGTGGCAGCGCGGAGCGCGAGTAAGCGCGATCATCTCTTCCTCAGTTACAGAATAAACATGAATGGACACCTGAAGGTATGTTGAAAAATATAGTATACTTACTGAAAGGCATCATAACTCGTGTAATCGCTCAATCAGTGTTTCAGCAGCATAAAGACGTCAATAAAACTGCATAGCTTGTCACTAGCATTATATTTACCTCAGCAGCCAAGTGATTCAGTGTCCACAACTTGTTGGTTCCTAGAGAAATGAACTCTTGCACTAAATAAATGCACTATATTATACTATATATTATTTTTTACTTAACCTGTTAATTATATCTTGATTATTTAATGTACGTTTAAAATATCTTTCATGAAAATGACAGCCACTGTGTAAATTATTATATTTCAATAACGAATTAGAGTAAAGTTAATGCAAAAACTGCCTTATGTTCAGTTGTATTCATACAATATGTTGGGTATTGATTATTATATCTAAAAAATAAATAGCATCTGAATTTAGGCTCTGTTGTTAACCTTTAATGTTATAGTAATGTGCGGCTCCCTATATAGTTTACAGCATTAGCAGATTTTTAATCCTTGCAAAACGTTTAATTGTAATTGAATTAATTTTAAAGACAAAGACACCCTTTTTTCATTAAACCTCTGTTTACTTTTTTTTTTTTTTAGCTTTCTAAACCGAACCGAGACGTCAAAACCGTGGGAAAACCGAACCGTCAGTTTTGTGTATCGTTACACCCCTACAAAACATCACAGAATTCATCAAATACTTGCTATTGCTAATACCTAATGACTTTCTGGAGTAGGATGATGTCATTAGAGAGCTGACTTGTGTTGTAAAACAAAAGTTAAATTGAGGATACAGGAAAAACCTAGGTACTTCTCACCAATAAAAACAATATTCCCCAGAAAGCATGTTTTGTTAAAAACAAAACCTGGAATATTTCTAAATAAATTTGCTGTTTTCATATTCATGAAAAAACAAAAGGCCATTTGCCAGGTGTTCATGTTTTCAATGCAGATCACTAGGGGACAAGGCAACATGGCATCAGCCTTTCAAAGCAAGGAGCGAAATTATATTTATTCACTGTGAATCGTGATTCTATGATAGAAGACAACTAATATGATTTCCATCTGTAATATTTTTATTTATATATATATATATATATATATATATATATATATATATATATATATATATATATATATATATATATATATATATATATATATATAAATGCCCTGCGTAACAGTCTTCTAGTCTCAACCTATAACTGCAGTTAGCAAAGGACTTTATTTGGCTTCTTAAGTATCTTTTTTAATTCTTATTAAAACCTGAAACTAAGCCTTCCTTAAAGCTTTTATGACATTTCTGAGCATCTGAGTTCTTTTAGAATTCATCTTCCAGGGTTTATTGGTGCTTTAAACAGTGAAAGAATCTGAAAAGAGTAAAACTGTGCATCTCTTATTTTGAGCAAGCTAGCAGCACATTTTTGAACTGATAAAGATGTTCTCACTGTGACAGCAGTAACAATGGGACAGAATGTATTTTGTTAAACAAAGCAGTTATAGTACCCATATCAGTAAGCACTAGGAGAAGGTCACTATTCAAACACCGCAGACAAGTAGTGTGCTTGAGTGGGTGTTTACAGAGGAAGCGATTTAAAAATGATGAGGCTTTTATATACTTCCTGTATTATGTGGTTCTATATTGGTACAAATTGAGCTGTCAGTGCAACTCATCAGATGTCAGATGTGCATTACCTCCTTGCCTGTGTTCCTTCTGCTTTCTCTTTGTCTAAGTACATGCCTCCTTAAAAGTGAAACTGTTAGAGCACAGGGCAATAGCACTCTCTAGTGGTGACCGTAATCATTTACAAAAGAGCATGTACTCCCATGTTCCCTTGTTTAAAATGTCAAGTTATAATAGCTTTGAATGTTTAGTGTTGATGTCATGTGCTGTATTTACAGGTTGTTGAGACTGCTTATGTGGATGGCACAGTCACATACAGCATCACTATTGTTCCAAAGGTCAATCTCACTGTGTCCTGCACGGTCTCTAATGCCTTGGGCTCTGTAAATAAGAGCATTAATGTGTCACCACGTAAGTATAACCTCTTTTCACTTTTATCTGACTTCTGAACCCTCATGCATCACAGGATTTTTCCTGTAAAGTTTATTGAAGTTGTTTAATGGTTAATTTTTAACAAAATCAATAAGGCAAAACTTTCAAAAGAAGAATATTTGTAAATGGCAGTGTTTGACATCTGAAATGACATTTATTTATTAAATTCAAGTCACATCTCACTAAAATCAAGTTTGTGTTTTAAACATTATTCTGCTAATATAATAATGGTAACACTTTACAATAAGGTCCCATTAGTTAATGCATTGACTAAAAATAACTAACAATGAGTAATTTATAATCTTCAAGTCAAGTCATCCTCATTTATATAGCGCTTTTAACAATGTAGGTTGTTTCAAAGCAGCTTTACAGAGATAAACATATAATTTAAGGTAACAGAGATTGGTTTGGTTTTATAGTGGTTCTTGAAAAATGTTTTTTCCAGCTAAAGTTAGTTTTGATTGATTCACTTCCGTCTAAATGATCATTTGTTATTAAGTTAGGGGCCGCTAAGACGACACCGTTCTCTCTAAACAGACTTTAAACGTGAACCTGTGATAGACGCTGATGGCGTTCACATGCGCATTAATAATTCATTCTATAGTTATGTGCGTTTGAATATATGTGCGCAGGTTTGTAATTCCTTACAAACCATGCCTAAACAAACTACTTGTCTATAAATTTTGATGCAGAATTTTATTTTATCTTATCACTTTGGGTAGGTACGCGAACCGAAAAATTCCACAACGCTTAATCTGTAGAGTGGTATAGGGATCCTCCATAGGGAGAGGCTAGTTGGCACTTCAGCACTGCATTGTCATCGGGTCCAGGCGAAAGTCCTTCATCAGATCTGGAAACGGCCTGGATCCGGCTGGCTGCGGGAAAACCTCGGGATAAGCAAAGACACTAAAATTTGCGTAGATGCCATTCTTCTTATGATGTAACGAGTACATCAGGATTTAAGGGAAGTGTTCCCAGTTCCGGCTGACCTAATCTAAGCAGCCTAATATTGAAATATAGAAGTCTATAGAGTGTTATGTGAATGCTAGGTCAAAGAGATGTGTTTTTAGTCTAGCTTTGAACTGTCAGACTGTGTCTGCTTCCCGGACAATATTAGGAAGATTGTTCCAAAGTTTTGGTGCTAAATAGGAAAAGGATCTACCGCCAGCAGTCGATTTAGATCATCTAGGTATTATCAACTGGCCGGAGTTTTGAGATCGCAATAGACGTGAAGGACTATAATGCGTTAAGAGCTCGCTCAAGTACTGGGGAGCTGAACCATTTAGTGCTTTGTAAGTAATCAGCAATATTTTAAAATGTATACGATGTTTAATAGGGAGCCAATGCAGTGTTGACAGAAGTAGTTTGTTTATTAAGCGTGCAGGGCAACCACCCAGTAGAGCATTAAAATAATCTAGCCTTGATGTCATGAACGCATGAACTAGTTGTTCCGCATTTGTCAATGAGAGCATATGACGTAATTTAAATATATTTTTAAGATGGAAAAATGCGGTTTTACAGACACTAGACACGTGACTTTCAAATGAAAGATTGGTATCAAAGAGCACACCCAGGTTCCTAACTGACGACGAAGACTTAACAGAGCAACCATCAAGTGTTAGACGGTATTCTAGGTTATTACGTGTGCAAGTTTTTTGTCCAATAATTAGAATCTGTTTTTTCAGAATTTAGTAGTAGGAAATTACTAGTCATTCAATTTTTGATATCAACTATGCATTCCGATAATTTTGTGAATTGGTGAGTTTCGTTAGGTTTGGAAGAAATATAGAGCTGAGTATCATCAGCATAACAGTGAAAGCTAATTCCATGTTTCCTAATGATATCTCCTAAAGGCAGCATGTACAGAGTGAACAGCAGCGGTCCTAGTACTGAGCCTTGTGGTACGCCATACTGAACTTGTGATCGATAAGACATCTCCTCATTTACTGCTACAAACTGATAGCGGTCAGATAAATATGATTTAAACCATGCTAATGCAATCCCACTAATGCCAACATAGTTTTCTAGTCTATTTAAGAGAATGTTGTAGGTCAATGGTGTAGAATGCAGCACTAAGATCAAGTAACACTAATAGAGAGAAACAACCACGATCGGATGATAAGAGCAAATCATTTGTGACTCTAATGAGAGCTGTCTCAGTGCTATGGTGCGGTCTAAATCCTGACTGGAAATCCTCGCAGATACCATTTCTTTCAAGAAAGGAACACAGTTGTGAGCATAATGCCTTTTCTAGTATCTTTGACAGAAAAGGTAGATTTGAGATCGGCCTGTAATTGACTAATTCTGTAGGATCAAGTTGCGTTTTTTTAAGAAGCGGTTTAATCATAGCCAGCTTAAAGGTTTTTGGTACGTATCCTAGAGACAAAGACGAATTAATGATGTTAAGAAGAGGATCTATGACTTCTGGAAGCATCTCTTTCAGTAGTTTAGAGATGCTTCCAGAAGTCATAGATCCTCTTCTTAACATCATTAATTTCTTATACTCAGCTTCTTAACATCTTTAACGCTGGTTAATCAAAATACAACTGTTCATTGATTAGTTCATGTCAGCTCAGGTCTATTAAATAACGTTGTTAAGATTTAATAAATGAACATTAAGATGAAAAATGATTTACAATTTTTCAGTGTTAATTGTTAACAAATGGAATCTTGTAAAGTGTTACATAAATATAATAGTAATAGAGTAGCAAATATATTTTTGTGTAGCTTTTATTTGTTGACCTTAGAATTTCATTTACAGTACAAACACACTTTTTTCAACTTGTATTTAATAAAAGTTTTGTCTAAATGGTTTGGCTGGCATTCATATCCAAGTGTAGATAACACAATTACATCATAAAACTCTTGCATCTTTTATTAGAGCTCATTTTTCCTCTTCCTCATCTCCTGTTCTGTTTGTCGGGATGCTGGCCTGTGCTCTGACTAACACATGCTTACACTTGACTGAAAACTCTTTTGGTTAACCTTGAACAAATGTGTTTAATTCTAAAACTAACCACAGCTGGATATATATATAGGGTTTTGCCTAAACAACCCTAAATGAAACAGCAATGCATGTAAATACAGATATCAAGCTGTGGTTTTAGAATTAAACACATTTGTCCAAGGTTAAACAAAATATTTTTCAGTGAAAGCATACAGGTCCTTCTGAAAAAATTAGCATATTGTGATAAAGTTCATTATTTTCCATAATGTATTGATAAAAATGTAACTTTCATATATTTTAGATTCATTGCACACCAACTGAAATATTTCAGGTCTTTTATTGTTTTAATACTGATGATTTTACAGCTCATGAAAACCCAAAATTCCTATCTCAAAAAATTAGCATATCATGAAAAGGGTCTCTAAACGAGGTATTAACCTAATCATCTGAATCAACTAATTAACTCTAAACACCTGCAAAAGAATCCTGAGGCTTTTAAAAACTCTCAGCCTGTTTCATTACTCAAAACGCAATCATGGGTAAGACTGCCGACCTGACTGCTGTCCAGAAGGCCATCATTGACACCCTCAAGCAAGAGGGTAAGACACGGAAAGAAATTTCGGAACAAATAGGCTGTTCCCAGAGTGCTGTATCAAGGCACCTCAGTGGGAAGTCTGTGGGAAGGAAAAAGTGTGGCAAAAAACGCTGCACAACGAGAAGATGTGACCGGACCCTGAGGAAGATTGTGGAGAAGGACCGATTCCAGACCTTGGGGGACCTGCGGAAGCAGTGGACTGAGTCTGGAGTAGAAACATCCAGAGCCACCGTGCACAGGCGTGTGCAGGAAATGGGCTACAGGTGCCGCATTCCCCAGGTCAAGCCACTTTTGAACCAGAAACAGCGGCAGAAGCGCTTGACCTGGGCTACAGAGAAGCAGCACTGGACTGTTGCTGTGGTCCAAAGTACTTTTTTTGGATGAAAGCAAATTTTGCATGTCATTCGGAAATCAAGGTGCCAGAGTCTGGAGGAAGACTGGGGAGAAGGAAATGCCAAAATGCCTGAAGACCAGTGTCAAGTACCCACAGTCAGTGATGGTCTGGGATGCCATGCCAGCTGCTGGTGTTGGTCCACTGTGTTTTATCAAGGGCAGGGTCAATGCAGCTAGCTATCAGGAGATTTTGGAGCGCTTCATGCTTCCCAAAAAGCTTTATGGAGATGAAGATTTCATTTTTCAGCAGGACCTGGCACCTGCCCACAGTGCCAAAACCACTGGTAAATGGTTTACTGACCATGGTATTACTGTGCTCAATTGGCCTGCCAACTATCCTGACCTGAACCCCATAGAGAAACTGTGGGATATTGTGAAGAGAAAGTTGAGAGACGCAAGACCCAACACTCTGGATGAGCTTAAGGCCGCTATCGAAGCATCCTGGGCCTCCATAACACCTCAGCAGTGCCACAGGCTGATTGCCTCCATGCCACGCCGCATTGAAGCAGTCATTTCTGCAAAAGGATTCCCGACCAAGTATTGAGTGCATAACTGAACATAATTATTTGAAGGTTGACTTTTTTTGTACTAAAAAAACACTTATTTTATTGGTCGGATGAAATTATGCTAATTTTTTGAGATAGGAATTTTGGGTTTTCATGAGCTGTATGCCAAAATCATCAGTATTAAAACAATAAAAGACCTGAAATATTTCCGTTGGTGTGCAATGAATCTAAAATATATGAAAGTTTAATTTTTATCATTGCATTATGGAAAATAATGAACTTTAATTTTTATCATTGCATTATGGAAAATAATGAACTTTATCACAATATGATAATTTTTTGAGAAGGACCTGTATGTTAGTCAGCATGTGTATATTTTTAGCCATGAATAAATGTGTATATATTTATGACTTTTTCCATGTTATTTTTGGGTATATCATTTTTTCAGTTCTCCATGCAGTGGGCTTTTGATTCCATAATAACTCAATATGAATGCAAGTTAATATGATTTTTATATCTGATTACAGTTCTTGAGGACCTGACAATTGCAAAACAAGGTAAGATGTTGAGCTGTTATCTACAATCAGGTCTGGCACTGTGTACGGCTTTGCACTACAGAGGAAGAGAGCATATGCCAAAACTCAATTTAATAAATGCTTTCTGTTTGTACAGTGTAGAAGAATAAATGTCTATTTTTTTTTTTTTAAGAAAGCTAAAACAAAAGTGCTGAGATGCCCAGCATCCTGACAAATATTGCATCAGTGTCTTGTTTTTGTTTAGTTAATGAATGGTTTAAATAAGTACTCATCCATTTGTCTGTCTTCCCCTTCTCCTTTGTTGTCCATACAGTATGTTATTCTGACTGTTTTATCTGTTTCTTAAGCAGATCAGAAAGATGACCACAGTGACCAAACAACACTAGCTGTTGGCATTGTTTTTGGCCTGATTCTGGCCGTTCTTGCGATCGGACTAGCCTACTGGCTGTATATGAAGAAATACAGGTACTGGCATAACATCCACGTCTCAAACAGTAAAACAAATCTGAATGACATAAGCATTGTGCAAATATATCTTTAAAGTGGTAGAGTATATAATTCTTTATCTGAATGTAGGCAAGGATCCTGGAAAACCGGAGAAAAGGAAAATGGATCAGCAGAGGAGAGCAAAAAACTGGAGGAAAATCAAAGCCAAAAAGCTGATGTGTAATTTCAAAGGAGCCATTCAGGGTGAGATGGGAACAGATTTCTGAAATAATGGAATATATGAGATATTTTTGGTGTATGTATACATGTATAAGTTTTTGAAGGAAGTCATATGCTCACCAAGGCTGCATTTATTTGATCAAAAAAATACAGTTAAAACAGTAATATTGTGAAAAATTATTATAATTTAAAATAACCGTTTTCTATTTTAAGGTTTTAATTTTCAGCTGCCATTGCTCTAGTCTTCAGTGTCACATGATCCTTGAGAAATCAACCTAATATGCTGATTTGCCGCTCAAAAATTATTTCTTATTATCAATGTTAATATTTTTGGGGAAACTGATAAAAGAAAAAATTCTATATTATTTGATAAAAGAACAGGATTTAAAAAAAGATACAAATCGTTTAGAGCATTATAAATATGTCTTAACTGTTACTTTTGATTAAAAAAAAGTTTTAAAAAAAGATTGTATGTGTGGATCCTTAACGACCAACTAAACTCTTCTATATTATGCATCTTGTCTTTACTCAGGATTAATGAGAGATCCATGAGAGGAGTAGAAAAACTGGTGGAATCTGTGGAAAAAATTTTTTCAGAAGCTTTAATAAAGGTCCTGAGTAGCTGTGTCAGTTACAATTCCACCATCATCTGTAACGTGTCTGTGCCTCCCCTCCCCCGGGGGATTTAATTAATAACGTTTGTTGTAAAATATGTGAATCTTTTGAGGTGAAGATCAAGCCTGTTCAGAAACCTGTGTCTGTAAAGTGTTTATTCATAATGTTGGGTTTCATATTTGATCCCCTCTGGAGAAAAAAACTCTAGGTTTTTTTTGTGTTTGTGTGTGTGTGTATCAGGTATTTAGTTAATGCAAATTTTTATTTGCAATTTCACATGGTAGAAACACTGTGGCCTTTAGTATCTGCAATGAACTTTTCCTGTAAAATTACACACAGTACCTAATCTGTGGCATGATGTGAAGCATGATTTTCAGATTTATACTGAGCACTTGGCTAGTTTTCAGGTCTTAACAAGTCAATGAGCAAAATTATATCCCTATATTGTACTTATTTGCATCTAGAAGACCATTATTTACCAATATTTAGGTCTTATAAGCATTTCAATAAAGAATGACCTTCAATTTTAAGTTAATGTCTGCACCTGACAAATTACATATTGTGATTTCAGAAGTAAGAAGATGCAGGGACCAATGCTTGTTAATGAAAACCATGCCTTTTGCTTATAGTGTTTAGCATACCGTTTTCAATAACTGAAGACCATGTTAATTTAGGATCTTATTCAGATCTCAATAATGTATATTTACACTCCCTTTTTTCTCAGATTATCACCAGTTTCGTGTGTTCTTTGTTTTATTGTTTTGTGGCAGAATTGGATGTGATCTTGTTTAAGCATTACTTGTAAATATGGTAAACTTCTTTTCTATGTTCTATTTATATTGTTAAGGTTTAGCTAAATGCCAGTGTTTTGACATTACGGTAGCTAGTTTTAGTAAATTTGTTGAATGGTACAATACAATTTATGGTATTTACTTGCAGGCTTTAAAAATGTGAAAATCTTTCAGTTTGCATAGTGGTGTTGCTGTTGCTGTATTCCCACACTTCAGTGCTTATTCTGTGCATTTAATCCATCAAACCAAAGAGGTTGAATGTGGTCATGCAAGTATTGTACATACTGAACATTGTTTTGTACTCCTAGTTCAAATAAAGTGTACATTTTTAGGAAAGTGTTAGTTCATTCTTTTGCTGTTTTGTTGACCATCCTTCCACAATGTATGATCACTGTTCAATGGTTTGGGGTCTGAAAGGGTTTCTTTTTGAAAAGTCACCATTTAGTTGATCAGAAATACAGTTAAACTGTAATATTGTGAAATATTTCAATTTAGAATAACTTTTCTTTCTTCAGAAACGGCAAAAAATAAACTTCCTACAGGATACTGTATTTTAAAGATAATTGCGTAAAATCCAAATAAGTTTTACAGATCTTTATTGGAAAGTATTTAAATAACATTATCATGATTTTCAATGAACGATAAACAATTATTGCACATGCACGTAGAACAGTCCTTAAGACACTAGCAGTTTACAGATTAAGCTCACAGTTATAACTTAGACTAGAGGTCACTAAGATCTTTATACTGATCCTGAAAAACACCAGGAGAATGATCTAGGATTCCTGATCACCTGTGTGAACATGCCATAGTCCTGCTGCAGGGAGGCATAAAGACTGCAGATGCGACCAGCAATAAACTGCAATGTCCGTAAAGTAAGACAGTGCTACAGGGAGACAGGAAGGACCTCATCTTGCTGTGGCAAACCACATGTAATAATACTATTATTATGTCCCTCCAGATGTGTTCGAGAACTTACAAGTGACTTGGTGGAAGAGTGATATCTCACAGCAAGAACTGACAGACTTGGTAGCACCGTCCTTTGTTCAGAGTCGTTATTCAATTTCTGTTTGTCAAATGTCTTTAAAACTTATTCATTTTATGTCTCAGTTGTTGAATCTTTATGTTCATAAAAATATTTATACGTTAAGAAATTTGCTGGTAATAAAGGCAGTTGAAAGTGAGAGGACGTTTCTGTTTTTGCTGAGTTAAAATGCTATTTATTCCTGTGATGGCAAAGCTGAATTTTCAGCAGCCATTATTTTAGTCTTTATTGTTGTCACATGATCCTTCAGAAATCATTCTAATAGAAACATTTCTTATTATCAATGTTGAAAACAATTATTTTTAAAAATATTTTTGAAACTGTGGTATATTTTTCTAGAATTATTTAATAAGTTAAAAAGAACAGCATTTATTTAGGATTCATTTCTTTCAAAATAATAATAATAAAAACATCCAGGCCCCAAATTGTGCTTATAATTGTTATCTCTACAAAGGTTATTTTCATATATTTCGTATTAAACATATTGGTCATGTTGCTTAAGAGAAACTAATTGCACATTAATTTGACAAATGTTTGACCACTAATATCAGAATCACAATATTGGTAGCATTAGGTGATGAATGCTCGGTTGTAGCACATTACAACAACATTCCCATACACACTGCTTGTAACTGGGTCATCACATGGATGTTGCAAACCATGTAATTCTTTAGTAAATGCAAATTATCATTGATGGAGATGTATTTGATTACTTTTAAAATTAGGCAATATAAACAGATTAAAACAACATTAAGAACAATACAAAAACAAAAAGAATAATGAAATAGAAAAGTTTTTGTGGTTGAAGAGGTAATTGTTGGGAACCCTAAAAGAACTGCTCCATGGGCTTTGGACTTTGTCTTATAAGATAAATTGGACCTGTTAAACCTGTTAAGTCTCCCCCAACAGTTTTTATTTCTCAGTGCAGCTGTTGCTGTCCATGGTGCTGTAATAGGCAAAAGATTCATATACTGCAACTGGGATCAGATGAGCAGGTTTGATAAGAACAAACTTACCATTAACATTATCACAATCCATGCATCATTTTTTTTTCTCAGGACAATCAAATGGCTGTAAAAATGATAAGTCTGACAAGTGATAAGCACAAATTGAATCACAAAGACCCGAGAGAACCTGCTAAGTAAGATTGTGATTAAAGTTTTAATAATAAACTTTCAACGTAGCCTACAGCTTGACAAAACACAATGAGAATCAGGATCTTGCAATGTCCTATGATGTTTTAGAATGTTACTGATCTTAAGCTTTGTGTCAATTGTTATATATATTGTTTTTATTTATTATATATAGTATATTTTAATTAAAATAAACAGGTGTTTAAAGCTGCATCATTATTGTGTAAAAATAACATTTTGCATAATTTAGGCTAGTTGATTCTGAACAAACTCTGTAAGATGTCAATATTAAAAGCGCAAAATAAAAAAGCAGCCCCATGTGGCATAAAATTGTTCAGCGTTTTGAAAAATTATTTTCTGTGTAAAGGTTTTATGACAGTTTTACTTGATTGACACATTGCGTGCAGCAACCTTTACTGTCTGCTTCCCCTTACGAATCGTCATTTGACCATCCGGGTACTCGGTTGCTTGATTGACAGTTGCCATAGCAACATCCCAGGCTGTCGCCATTTTGTCAGTTGCTTTTTTAAGCTTTCAAATGTTTTCGCTTCCCGCCGGAATAATGCAGTCACGCGCTGGTAACAGTGGCGATTTTGGAAAGGCTTCGCCAACCGCGTCGGACTGAAAACGACACCGGGACAAAGAATTGGAATGTCAAGAATATATTTAGTGGGCTAGTCGTCCGTGTCTCGGGTCCGCCGGGCCGGTCTGCTGCGCAGGTTTGGAACGCGCGCCATTTTGTGAAAACTGACAGAAAAGCTTAACGTTTTTTTTGTTCACATTTTTATTCCGCTGTTTCTATAATATCTGCACGTCGTTGTTTTTAGGGATTAAGTTTGCTTTTGAAAACAATACATTTGCGCCTTCACCTCTCCAGAAGCAAATAATCTTGAATGTGCGTTTCCGACGCTAGCTGATTAAGTTAGCTGCGTTCGTTAAAGTCACTGAGAAAGAGCGCTAACTAGCCGCTAGCCTTCACTTCACAACCTATAAACCATGATTAATACACACATGAAGACTGACATAGGCAAAATTGAACTGGAAATACGCTGTTTTATCTGCCAATTAAAATAAAAAGCATTTAGCCCCGTCTGGCTCAGTACATTAGGGGTGTCTCATCGGAAGCAGCGTAGAGAAACTGGATCAGTCGCTTCACTTTACTGGATCTGGGACTTTAAATGAAGATCACACCATCAAAGGTGAGTCTTTGACATTTGTTGAGGTCTAAATGAAACATAGGGGGTTTGTAGGTTTGTTTACAAACCGCTTGTTTGGTAACGTTAGAAGGCAAGTTACATTTGGCCTAACGTTAGATGGCTAGCCGATTAATAACTTCCCTTACGTTAGTTAGCGATATATTTTGGTGAACCAAAAAACGTTAGCTTATCTGATCATCTCCGCCTGATTTTACACTCCCCAAGTCTCACTTGTGAGCATTTGTACTGTTTTTAGGACAGACTGCTAGTAGTTTAACGGGTAAAGTTAACCCCCGTGTAACATTAACGTTAGCTCCGCTAGGTCAGACTGCAGGAGCAAATTTGGTTTGCTCAGCCTAACGATTTTGTATACCAGCAAAAAGTCGACCAGCTGGTGATTACAAAAATGTATCACATCAGTCTGATGGGAGTGTTTGACTGGTAACGCTGGTGGTGGTGGTGATGATGATGATGATGATGATGATGAAGCCCCATGACTAGCGTGTTGTCAGTTAGCCATCAGGCTGGTTTCCTGTCGGGGGAGGGGGGCTGACATTAGCCAGCGATGTGATGCCTAACCATAGTTATCCAGCAAACATTGCTCAGTCATGTAGTACGAGTTTAGACTTTTGCGTGACGATGGAGGCGTTAAACGAGTCCGATCGACCCCGATGAATGGCTAAGCCAGCTAGACAGGTAAGGTCCGCTTTACCTGTCACTATCAATCAGTTGAACTATAGTTTGTTTGCTAGACAAGCTGAGTATTCAAGGATTTATATGAAGTTATTTATGATTAATGTGGAGGAATTGATAGCACGCTACTCCAATTTGCATTTGTCAATCTAGGTAAAGCTTTCAGTAGGATGCTTTCGCCTTTGCTAGATGAATAATTAACTCTTACCAGGTAAATACAAGTCAGGCTGTAAGATTTCCCCTCACTGTCACCTGAAGGTTTAGCTTTGGCACTGTTAACGTTATACTCGTAGCCCTAATAAAAGTACAGTTGGTTCAGATATGAATGTAATGTATACACACAGAGATGTCCCTTAAATCTCTAAAAGGTCATGGTTTGTTGCATCTGTTTCCCTGAGGTAAACTTTATTCTGAAAGTTCATAGGTAGATCTATGTCAGATGCCATCTTTTTTTGTCCATCACTTCCTCCCACAAATGTGATTGACAGTGGCCTCAGTATAACAGAGGCTTTTGTGCTTATTTTTAGGGATGCACTGATTTCTTTTTTTATAGCTGATAACAATTTAGACAAACTATTAACTCATTTTAAATACTGATATTTCTTACTTGCTCTCTTATCTGAACTTTTGTCAATTGTTTATTTATTAACTGTGTGTAGAATAGATAAGTAATATATAAATATATATATATATATAGATATAGATAAGTGTTCTCATGTTTTAAATTAGCAAAGTTCAAAGACACATGCATTAAAGTATACGAGATAGGTTTATTGCGGCATCAACAAATACTTTCTATTGAACATGGATTAAATCCATTTAACATTCAACAGTCCAACATAAATACAACACAACAAAGATACACATGAAATAAATAGTGCTTTTCAGGTAGGTCTAGCAGTAGTTTTCAGGTACAGAAATAAAGTAATCATTGTAAAATAACATTGCATATTTTTCTCTGTATGAATTTAAATATACTGTATGGTACACAAGCGTAATATTTCTCAACTGTTTATGTTTATGTTCATGTTAAACATAACATCTATGTTTACAAGGATACTCGCCAAGACATGCACTTTGACATAATTTTGTGTGAATTAGAAAAGCGAAAGAGAATTCAATTCAGTATTTGTAATGCTGTTTGAGACACAACTTTGTGGCTTAAAAAAAAAACTTCTCTCACACTGAGTAGAATTGAATTCTCTTTCTCTTCTTGCACTTGAATATTTAAATTCGCAAGACGTGTAAAGGATAAACTTTACTGAAGATGAAGCACTGGACTGATCAGGACAGTAACCGTTCCGTCAACTGGTCCCGAGCGTTGTTCACGCTGTCACCGATCAGTCCTTATTGTCAAGCCCTGCTGTATTTTGTACAGATTTAATTTTGTTTTGGGAAGTAGGCCATTTAATTATTTTACCCAGAGAGAACATTGGATTATGCAACAGAGTCAGACATCATACAACTCGGTGCCTTCACACAGTTAATAAATAAACAATTGGTTTGTTATATCAGTTTTTCATGCTATAGTTGGTCTGCCAATGGTTTTAAATTTATCAAAAATTGGCTGATAAATATCAGCAGCCGATAAATCGGTGCATCTCTGCTTATTTCTGTCACACTATAAGATTATGTTGCGTGAATTTTGCAACGTATGCAGAAATGGGCCTGCATGCACAAAAGGACCAGGATCCATACTGTCGCTCATTTGTTTTCTTCTTATACTCCATGGACATTCCCATATCCCCTTCCCCCCATTTTATTTGAATTGTTTTTGAGTTGTATTGGTGCTAAAATCCAGCTAATCTGCTGGAGTGTCATTTGAGAGCTTCTGTTTGATTAGCTGTTTAGAAATTTATTTAGAGCGTTTAGATTAATTATATCTTACTTTAACTTTTAATGAGAGAATTGGAAGAAAGTTTTTACTTTTTGAACACCTCCAGGTATCCTTCGTTAAATTATGCAAAGTTTATTAAGAAGTTTTGAAAATGTAGGGTTACTGGTAGAAGTAGGAATTTAATGTTGCCCAAGTTTAAAAAACAAAGTACCCATACATGCGCACTACATGCCCAGTATTGATTTGAGTAATATTTTATTTAATATTTTTCCCTTTTATTGCAATGTTTTTTTTTGTATCCAAGTTTATTTGCAGCCCTTATATCCATGCAGTACTCTAAGAAAACGATTAAATGGGGTTGGATAAGTTAGTTAACACTTATTGCAATGAAGGAAAACGTTTTACAATTATTAAAGATTACATTAAATTATAAATAATGCATTTATGTTAGCAGTTTGATTTTGTTTTGAAGCAGAAACTATAGTGCAATTAGGGTATGCATCTCTTGCGCCATTCATCCCTGTGGTATAAGTTGTAAATTTCAGTATTCATATGTCTAACGGTTAAAGTTGAGTATTGTATGGCTAGATTAAGTCACTTTAACATTATTAGTTTGAAGTGGAATATCTAGTAAGTAAGCAAAAACCAACTGATTTTTCTTGTTATTGCTTAGTCATAACTTGAGTGAAGTTTGTCTTTGTTCGCTGCACTTTTTTTTCGTTCATGTGCTCCATGCCAAATATTAAGATGAATAAGTTTTTGGAAATTTAGCACATATGTTTGCAATTTGAGAAGGAAAGTGTCAGTGGCTATCATGAAAGCCATTCAAGTACAGGGAGCTAGCCTGCTATTAAACTGTAAGTAAGGCCCAGTTATGTTGATACAGAGCTTTATTATTGATCGGAAAATGTTTGATTTAAAGTCATAACTGTTCTAGGTTATTTTTGCATACCGTGCATTCAGCATATTTGGCATTGTTGAGAGATGGTAAATTAGTACATTGTATATCTGTACAATAGTCAAAGGAATTTGCTGTCTGCTGTATGATGTTTACCCGGGCATGTCATAGGATAAAATTACTTAAAAACTATGAATTAAATTAGTTTTGGATTAGATGTCAAAAGCTCATGTGAATTATTTTATTTATTATTAATTTATTACAAATCATATCACAAGTTTGTTGTCAAAAAGCAAATAAAACTTAATTAGTCCTACTTAATTTTATTTATTTATGTTTTTCTTGATTCCATCCCTTAAAATAGGATAATCACAGATCAGTCAACAGAAAACACTTAAGTAAACATAATATATCATATTTCTTTTTTTTATAGTTTAATCAGATTCAGAAATATAAATGTCAATATGAGTAGTGCACATAAAATTTTAGTGACATGCAGAATAGTGAAATGCACTGCTGAGGGTCATGTTGAATGTTTATATTTGCAAAGGCTTGTTGACTTTTTTTTCTACCAACTTTACAATTTTAATACATGCCTATACATTCTTACAAAAATTGTTGCATTTATTCTTTGAATTATAAAGGCAGCTTATAAATCATACAAACACCACTAGAAATACATTCAGAGGGACTTGTAAAGTGCAGAATGTAATGGTGTTTCTGTTTGCATTATGATGACATACATCAGTTTTCTCTTGTTTAATTGCATGCAGTTCTTGATACCATGAATCATCAAGCCTTTATTGAGAAATGTGCCATATCAGAACAGCTATAAAAAATAGAAGCGTCTGCATTATATTTTACTGTATTTTTTAATTATATAATCAATTTTAAATATTTATATTAGCAAATGTAAAATATGCTGTGAAATATGTATTATTATTTCATAGGTTTTTGACTTGAAAATCTTTTGAAATGGTTGTTTTAGGCTGTAGAAGTGTTTGCATCCTCTGATATTTTGTGGATCACATAAATTCTTTGCCCTGCCTTAGTTAGGTCAGCTGAATCATTCTCTGCTCCTACACCATGAGTGGGGTCTGAGCTGCTATTTTGCTGTCAGGCTCCAATGTGGTGGATGCTTCATCTAAGTGTGCCAAAGTTCAATTTTATTTCTTGTTTATTTCTTGTTTTCTTATTGGAAAATGGGAGCAGCTCTGCCCTGGCAACAAAAGTAGGCTATTTGCATACTCTTCTGTGATTGGCTTGAACATTGATGGGCTTGCCAAATCACACTGTATCTTCTTGGTGATAGGCTATGCTAATTAGGTGCTGTTGCTGGGATTCTGAATAGTGGTGGGATTCTGTGTGGCTGTGGTGCATTGTGTTGCCTGGCAAGAGATGCTGATATATGAGCAAGTTCCTTATAATTATCACAATTTACAGCTAAAAGAGGACCGAATTTCTGACCAATTTGCTCTTGACATGACATTTGCTCTGTGGCCTTTTCTATTTTTATTAAGAAATTAAGAAGAGAACTGTTGTATTTTTCTTTTCTTAACAGCTATATTAATCAATTCTATGTTTTTTTACTCCTTTTTTGTTGCTTTAATTGCTAGTGCCTTCATTTTTCTGGCATTTGCACTTAATAGGATATATTTAGCTATATCTTGATAAATAAAATCACATAAATACACACATTTTTGTACATAAATATATATTCGCTTTCTATCTTGTTTTGTGTTAGTTCTAGTGCTATAATATAAGCCTATGCTTCACTTTGGTTACATAAAAATCTCAGGGATGGGTTTGCTCTCCTAAAACAGAGAAAAAAAGGATACTCTTATTAACCTGAAAGAGGTTTGCAATTCAAAGGATATCAGTGAGTGAGAGAGGAGAATTTTGTTCTAACACACACTAATTTAGCTTAAATTTCCTCCAGGGGGAGAGACCTCAGCATGCAAACCCTCGTCTGTCCGGCTTGCACCCTCTCTTTCTTTCCATGCTGCTGGTCTTCAGATGGCTGCTCCCATGCCTCATTCGCACCAGCAGTACAGTGACTGTCACCAGCAGAGTACAGACCAGTCTGTCACTGTACTGCCATACAGTGATCAGACACAAGCACTCACTGCCAGCCAGGTACTGAGTGCTCCACTCTTGTTTATTCACTTAGTTTTTTTTGCTTAAACATGGATGGAATATGCTCAATTATTGCACCTTGTAAAATTAATTCTTACAGTTACATTTCACCTTGCTTATGGATTATTTGTCATTGTAGACAAAAGTAGTTGGATTTGTTGAGAAATAATAAATATTACCTATTAAATCTTTGTGTTGCCACTTTTTTTTTTATTGCAGAGGCACATGCCCCAGTGCTTTCGTGACCCCACTTTAGCTCCTTTGAGGAAGCTCTCCATAGACCTGATCAAAACCTACAAACACATCAATGAGGTGAAATTTCTTCATTTTAATCTCATTTCTGTGTTTTGCCAGATTACTGTCCTTGTAGTAGTATAGCACCAAATAAAGATGAAAAGTAGTTATAAAGAACACAATTAGAATACTGTATGTTAGGGCTGCACAATTAAGTTAATTTCTAATCGTGATTACGGATGCTACAATTACCTGATCGTTCAAAGCCTTGATTACAAAAAATCCATTCACTTACATTATTCTGCGTGTTTAAGAGGTGTTTAGAGCATGTTACTTTGTGATAGCCGAATCGCGACTACTTCAGAGAACCCAGAACAATAGGTACTACCAGTGACATGTGAAACGCCAGCACCTGCCATTTTTAAAAAGCTGTGTACACAGCCTGAATATTTATTCCACAAACTAACTCTATGATCATGGAAAACAGTGATAGATGGACCTCTTAACTTTGACGCTATGGAGAAAATCCAACGCAACTTTGAGGGGACCAAGCGAAACATGATTATGTATTTCTGCTCAGCTAGCGACATCGGACATCAACCCCACGGCAAACGTATTAGACAGGACTGTTAAACCGATCGTAAACTAATGAAGAAGACGAAAACAACAATGTTAAGTCACTTCAGAGTTCCTACTGGCGGTGCGAATGCAACCAGGAAAACGGCCATAGGGAAACATTAGTTCTCGGGGAACCACCCTGGTGGCTAGTTCCTATAACTATGTTTTTAGGTCTACACCAGTGCATAAGCCCTTATTATTAAACCATGCATATTATTTTTACTTTAAAAAAACATTTAATTTAAGAAGAAACCAAACCAATATATATATCTAGTTGACATTTGAGGCTTAATGCTATAGAAAAGCAATAAAAGCTTTTAGAGTATTTTCATCTTGTTTTTTATTTTTATATAAAAATATGGCATGCAGTTTCTTCAAACAATGGTATAAAGCTATTCAAAACATTCAATGTAAATTGTGATAATCGTAATTAATAATCGCAATTACAATTTCAAGGGCGTTATCAACAATTATGATTTTTGTCATAATCGTGCAGCCCTACTATATGTCAAGGTATCTTTGAAAAGTCTTTTAGGAAGTTCTCAGACTAAATAATAAAGTAATAAGCACAACTATGCGTAAGTATTTGAGACTGATGCTGTGAAACTTGCTTTCACTCATTTGTATAGGTGTATTATGCAAAAAAGAAACGACGGCATCAACAGGGTCAAGGTGAGGACTCCAGCCACAAGAAAGAAAGAAAAGTCTTTAATGATGGCTATGATGATGAGAACTACGACTACGTTGTCAAGAATGGGGAAAAATGGATGGACCGCTATGAAATTGACTCTTTAATTGGAAAAGGGTCATTTGGACAGGTATGATGTCTTTGAGTCTCTTCAGATTTATTTTGTCAAGGAAAATAATAGTAAGAAATATCAACTTTTGCCATGCTGAGACCTTGAAAGCAAAATCCATATGTAATCAAATTATCAGAGTAGTTTAGATATTTTATAAGTGAACGAAACTTAAAATGATTGGCTTATGAAAGTAATTGACACATGATTTTAGGTTGTAAAAGCTTATGACCGAGCTGAGCAAGAGTGGGTTGCAATTAAGATCATCAAGAACAAGAAGGCCTTTCTGAATCAAGCTCAAATTGAAGTGCGGCTTCTCGAGCTAATGAACAAACATGACACGGAGATGAAATACTATATAGGTAAGTTGTAACTGTTCAAATCTTTGATTTATTTTCAAAGTCTTTACACACAGTGCATTACTTCAATTCAAAATCTAATGTTGTTGTTTTTTTCTCAGTACACTTGAAACGGCACTTCATGTTCCGGAATCATCTTTGCTTAGTATTTGAAATGTTGTCATACAACCTGTATGACTTGTTGCGAAATACGAACTTCAGAGGTGTCTCTTTGAATCTGACACGGAAGTTTGCCCAGCAATTGTGTACAGCACTTCTGTTTCTTGCTACACCTGAGCTCAGCATCATCCACTGTGACCTAAAGCCAGAGAACATCCTGCTATGTAACCCCAAGAGAAGTGCCATCAAAATAGTGGACTTTGGGAGCTCCTGCCAACTGGGACAAAGGGTATTGTGAACCACCTTGTTTATTGCTTGTGTGGAGAATGTTAAATATGACTGTGTGGTGATTGTCACAGTATGCTTAATTTAATTATGTATTCCTCCTCCCACATCAGATATATCAGTACATCCAGAGTCGATTCTACCGCTCCCCTGAAGTGTTATTAGGAATGCCATATGACCTGGCCATTGATATGTGGTCTCTGGGATGTATTCTGGTGGAAATGCATACAGGAGAACCTCTCTTTAGTGGAGCAAATGAGGTAATGAGCTATATGAAATTGTATTGATTATTAATGATGATGATGATGATTATTATTATTATTACTAATGTACTTCCATAATATTCCATTCCCTTTATCCTTAAACACCATGAATCTAAAGGTTTAGGAGTGAAACTACTTTTAAATGTTCGACTGCATCTCAATCTTTTAGACATTTTAAAAATATTTTTTTTAGTCAGTTTCTACCTGATAAAATATTTTAGAGCTTGGCATATCTTGAAAAATGTATGTTAATACAATATATAAAATGCCTGAGGAGTTATAAGATTTGATTTATTTGTATGACTTTACCAGAATCACACTTTTATAATTCTTCAAAATTCTGCTCATTTGTAATTCGCTCTGGATAAAAGCGTCTGCTAAATGGTTAAATGTAAAAGTTCAAAGACAAAAAACAGGCTAATTAAAATAGAACGATATCTTGATGTTTTTTTTAGATTTTTTTAGGCTTATTTAAAGCTTGTTTTGTCTTAATTTGAAATTATTTTAAGTTATCTTGAGGCCCCATTAGAAGTTTGCTTAGGCCCCTTCAGTTGAGATCCACTTCTTGTTTAATGAGTCACGCCATAGTTGATTGTTGATGATTCTACCTAATTAAAATTGACTGTTATAGTAAAAAATAGTCTGACAAAACTTATTTTTAAAATGAAACCCCAATAGGTGGACCAAATGAACAAAATTGTTGAAGTACTTGGGATCCCACCAAATCACATTATGGACCTAGCCCCGAAAGCCAGGAAGTTTTTTGAGAAGTTGTCAGATGGCACATGGAGTATTAAGAAGACCAAAGATGGAAAAAGGGTATGTGTTACTGACATTTTGAAGCGAAATCACTATCATGTGAAGTTTTATGCAGATTTTGTGTGAATGCTTGTTATTATTGTTGTAAGTTCTGTAATGTGTCTCTGCTTTTCTGTGAACAGTATAAACCTCCGGCATCTCGAAAGCTCCATGCCATCTTGGGAGTGGAATGTGGTGGACCAGGCGGTCGTCGGGCGGGAGAATCCGGCCACGCGGTAGCTGACTACTTGAAGTTCAAGGACCTCATTCTCAGAATGCTAGACTATGACCCCAAGACGCGAATTCAGCCCTACTATGCCCTCCAGCACAGTTTCTTCAAGAAGACGACAGATGAAGGAACAAATACAAGCAGTAGTGTGTCAACAAGTCCTGCACTTGAGCAGTCGCAGTCATCAGGGACCACTTCTAGTACATCCTCAAGCTCAGGTTCTACTTTGTTTTAATTTGTTCTGGATTCTGTCTAAACTCTTTATTGTAACTGACTTGATAGTGGTGTTTCTGGGTAAAGCTTAACACAGTTCCTTTGCTTTGCCTTAGGAGGATCGTCTGGAACAAGCACCAGTGGCAGAGCAAGATCCGATCCAACTCACCACCATCGGCACAGCGGCGGGCATTTCGGCACAGCCATGCCAGCCATAGACTGTGACAACCTTTGCCCTCAGGTGAGCCCCCTTATCATATCTTGTCAAGTAGTTAAACGAATTAAAAGTTTGGCCTTCAAAATTGATTTTTTTTTCTGATTTACCTTGTTTGTGCAGGCGAGACAGCCTTATCATCCACCAGTAGTATGGCCTGGAATCGTAGGACCAGAACCTGTCACTGTAGAGACTCATCCAGTCCAGGAAACCACTTTTCATGTGCCTCCCCAGCATCCCAAGGCATTGCACCCCCATCACCATCATCACCACCACCACCACCACGGACAAGTCATAGCAACGCGACCACGGCCGCGACTCTATAACTCGCCCACTAACAGCGCCTCCACCCAGGATTCCATGGAGGTGGTGCACGGTCATCTGTCCATGACATCCCTGTCTTCCTCAGCATCCTCTTCCTCCACATCTTCCTCTTCCACAGGAAACCAAGGCAACCAGGCTTACCAGCTTCGCCACCTTCCTGCCAACACCCTGGACTTTAGCCAAAACGGAAGTTTGAGTATGAGTATGGGTTTGGGTGCCTTCTCAAATCCTCGCCAAGAGACTGGTATGGCTGGACATCCCACATACCCTGTTGCCACAAACACAGGAACTGGTCACTTTATAGCAGAGGGACACCTGGGCATGAGACAAGGGATTGATAGGGAAGATTCTCCAATGACTGGAGTCTGTGTTCAGCAGAGCTCGATGGCCAGCTCGTGACTTTAGCTGAAATGGGTTTGTTTTTCTGTGTGAATTTTATTTTTTGTTTTGTTTTTTTCTTCCTTTTTTTATGATGGTGTTTTCATTTTCTCTTGTTTTTCAAAAGGTGCATAGAGAATAAAAGCTGCTCACTTCTGAGGGGAGATATCACTGAACCGCTACAAATTGAAGAGTATTTAAAAAAAAAAAAGTATATATGTATTTCCATCTTTTTACGTTGTCGATTTCTAGATAAGTTAGTAATACTGCAAATAACCATAGTGAAACTGAGACATCCATCTCCCGATTCACTCACCTGCATACAGTACTTATTTACCATCTGTTACATTGGAAACTAGGAGATTTAATTTGTTCAATACAGTGAGCATTTCTGATCTGTGAGCTGTCGTACAGCTTTTTTATATGTAAAGCAAGCAATGCAAAACATTTGTTTAGTTCAAACAAGTGAAACATTGGACATTAGAATTTGGCTGGTCGTTCTTTTATTTACCCTTTAAGTGAAACTTCTCTAAAGAGCTGTGTGTTTAAACCTGTAGCGTGTCAAGGAAGCAGTACTTGCAGTGATATTTCGTGTTGTCGGTATCGTGTAACTCTTCGAGAGGGGGCACAAAGCTGCGGAGCTCCGGTGGCGAGCGCTGGCCTAGCGGCGGGGAGGAGCTGTTGTTAGAGCCCGAGACAGGCAGGTGCAGTACTCTCCAGACCTGGAGTCCTCCAGACCGGGCGGCTTCGACTACGTACAGCAACTGAGGAGGAGGTGTGCTGAGGAGTGACGGGGGGTGGGGTGGGGGGACAGATCCGGATTCAGCTGGATCTGGGGCTGCTGTTGAGAACCCTTTGGCCTTATGACTTTTGGACCTTGACTGAAAAGGAGCTGGACTTTATCATTAAATGGAGATGATGGCTGTCCTCTATTTTTAACATTTAAAGAGCCCTTAATTGGTTAGGGAAGGTGAGCGAGAATGGTTTTTTAGAGGCCTTTATTTAGCAAAGATTTCTCATTTAAGGGACTCCAAATTGCAGGGTCTTGTTCAAACATCCCTTACATGACTTCCTAAAATTGCTGAAGTGGGATTTCACATAGAAGGTATTCATTCCCATTAATTGTCTTCTATTACTTTTTCAGTTTTTAATTCCCGTCATGCATGTGGTTCCCATTGGAAAAACATCTGCATAAATTGGCCTCTTTGTGTTGAACACAGAAGATATGTAATGAGATTTATGTGACTGCCTTTTTTCTCCTCTTGAATTATGCTGTGAATTTTACACAAAATAGTTTTTCTTCTTTAATAGTGTCTTCTTTCTTTCTTTCTTTCTTTCTTTTGATATACCAAAGCAGTTGTTTTTTATAGCTCTAGGTGTCTGTAAGAAATAATGTAGCAGTTCACCACTTCAGTCCAAGGTTCATCAACGTCCATTTTAGTCTGTATACTCTCTCAAACTGGAACTTTTGCTGAAATACTTTGTTTTAATGTTAACAAAAACTGAGATTGTATGTGTAAACCTCCCCGATTTTCATTCATTTTTCCTGTCACGGGGAGGGAAAGGACTCTGACGGTTACTCTGCAGGCTACAGAGTAGCTGAGAGATCACAAATTATTCTGAGGAGAGAAAAGTGTTTTTGTTTTGTATTTACCTGGTCTATCAGTCAGTGATGCTGCCTTTTATACCTAATTTGATGAACATGCTAATTTCTACCTTTTTAAATCTAAGTGGCTACTTAAATTTATTTATTCAGGCAGTCTACTGTAGCTACTGTGACCTCTGAGTCTGAGTTGAATTTGTTATCAAGTGATTGGTTTGATGCTTGCCTCAGATGTAAAATTCAAAGGGAAACTAGGTGACGTGCTGCCACACAGACACTGGGCACTGCATGTTGTTCTGAAGAGGATAAATGTTTATAGTCACTTCAGTCATGTTAAGGATAGCTATGCTCACTCTGATTCTTATGTTAGAGGTTGTGAGCCCCCCAAGACCCCTCCTAGCTTCTCACTTGATCTCATTTCTTCAAAGAAACCTTGTTTGCTACTTCTCTCAATCTAGCAGTTCTTACAGACAGTTGGACAATATCCTGCCAGAAAGTGTGTGGAGTTTTTCCTTTCGCGAAGACATCACTTTCAGCCAGAGTCATATTTACAAATCTCACAACGGCTAATGGTAATCGGAAAGAAGGTTTACCTGAATGTTAGCTGGATTTAAAAGTGTTTTTTAATATATAAAAACATTTGAATGCAGTTTGATGACGTTGACAAAAACATTCCAAAAATCAAAATCTAAAAATTACAGAAACTTTTAAAGAGTGAACCTGTTTCAGCTGTTACTAAATGAGATCTGATTTAGAGCAGTTTTCATGAAATGCAGCCCCTTTTTAATAGTTGAAATAGAATTTATGTATATATTTATATTTTTTTAAATAAAGGAAGTATAGAACTCACTACATTGCTCCTGCTGGTATGTCAATCACATTGCCATGTTTTTGCTTACCTATTTAGTTTTTTTTTTTTTTTAACCCTTCTTGTCTTACTCGGTCATTGGACCAAAATCGCTTTTAGTCAGAGGCATTTGACAGGACAACATTAAAGGTAGGGCTTATAACTTGTACCGGAAGAATCTTTTCACAGGGTATGACGCATGTATGTCCACACTTTTATAATGCTCATGGTTTTGCTAGGTCTGTTTCTTCCCTTTCTCTAAAATGCATTATAGGTCACTGTTTCACAATATCATGCATTTTAATTCAACATTCTTCTGCCTTTTGATTTTTTTCTTTCCTGATTTTCTTGACCCTTTTAATGCAACATGCACTATATAATTGAACAGCATGGGGAAAAAGGATGTGTCCACAGATTGTAAGATCTAGTCAAGACTTTGCTGTGTATATGAAAATGCCCTTTGTATTATATTCAAACAGTCTTATGTATGATATATAAAAAATAACTTAATTGACGCGCTCTTGGCTTTTTTCTTTATCACCTTGCTTGTTGCTTCAACACTACATATACTTCTAATATAGTATAGAGGACTGCCTAAACGAGTAGTTCTGAGGAAAACTATTTACATGCGTGTTAAAATAGTTGCTGTAGATTATCGAATAACAAATTAATAAACCGTACATATAAATAAGTTTACAAGTTCGACAGACATAATGGAATCAGTTTTAAAAGATGGTAACATAAAAGTGAACTATATAACCATTGTTTAGTTGGCGGTATTTTCTCTATTGGTTGCGCGGCTCGTTGGTCTAGGGGTATGATTCTCGCTTCGGGTGCGAGAGGTCCCGGGTTCAAATCCCGGACGAGCCCAAAATTTTCTATCAAGCATAAACTTACTTCGAAGTCACAACGTTCAATGTAAATGTCCCGTGTTGAATTCTGTATAGGCCTACAATACGCAAGGTTTAATTGCGAAAAGAATGACATATTTAATATGCAAGCAATGAGCAATGTTGCTATTCTGTAGTTCAAGTCTATTGCAGTTTTGTAATCTGTACAACGCGGTAAATTGTGATTTTATGATAATATGTTTTAGCGTCTCTACGTGTGACATATAGGTGTTTGAATATCATATTTGTCGTTAAGATAATTAGTGAAGAGACTTCGGAATCGGTTCTTTTGAACAACTCGTTTCAACGAATCGGTTCAGCTTCAGCGATTCTTTACGCCATGACGTAGATAGTTACGAAATCTCATGAGCCATATTTAAAGAGCCATTTGACAGCTCATTTGAAACAAAACTGGAGTATTAAGAAAAGAGACATACTAACGAAACAGCATTGTAGTTTTAGAGACTGGTCAATTTTAGTAGCCTAGCTACCTCTAGTTCAATATATGAATTAATAATAAATACTATGTAATCATTGTAGTTATATCAACATTGTTCTCGGTGGAGCTTTACGGCAATCCCCAAACGTAATTAGGTTAGGATCCACCCATTAGGTCCACAGAGGTGGAGCTGGACGTCATTTGGCTCTGCAGTGAGCAACACCACAACGTTGGGAATCTTATAGGGAATAAAAATGCCCGGTCTTGGCTGCCATCTACAGGATCCACGGCTTTACTGAGCGCGAAGGGAGAGGATCCTGTCATGAATGCCACATTCAACTGAATGATTTCGACTCTCTGGTAAACTCCGGAAAAACTAAGCGAGTTGAACATTTGTGCATTTACATTAGTGAAAGCTAAGGCTGATTTTCAAAATGGAAAATTGCTTGCAGACTCTCAACAAGTGAGCTATAGAGACTGAAAAACTATTATTTCAAACCCAAGTATTTATTTGTTTGGATACGAGGCGGTGTAAAATCTGCATTATGAAGATTATTCAATAAAGTGTACCGTATGATGATGAAGATTATTCAGTAAAGTGTACCGTATGATGATGAAGATTATTCAGTAAAGTGTACCGATTTAGCTGTGCTTGCTTGAAACCCTAACAAGCATGAACTAAATTGACCCAAATAATGAAACGTATTATCTTAGATAATAACAGATAGTATCATAGAACCAATTTATTTGTTATATACTGCTAACATTTTAGAAAGACTAAACTGAGAAGAATAAAACATAGAACAACATGTTAAACATCGTATCTAAAAGATCATTGTGTTAAAAAAACGGCAGATTGGGTACAAAATGTATTTTTATTATGATTATTGTTGTTAATTATTGTAAATAACATTTTGTAGGTAACATGTAAACAGTTAAAAAGTAAATACAAATAAAATGTAAAAGAGCAGACCCAAATCTAACATACGCGTTTATTTAATACACAATCTCCATACCGGCGGACTCTCGTCACGGAGCGCAATAGATTGTGGCTTAAAAATATGAAAATGCACGCAAAGCATTGTTGGCCTGCTGTTTCGAATCAACAAATGAGTAAGAGCCGTTTACTCGAGAATTGTTTAGAACGATTCAGACCGGTTTTGTGAACCGTTTCAAAAGATTCATTGAAACGATCTGAATCAAAATCGATTCGTTCCGTCGTTCCCATAGTTCGTTCCATTCAGTATGGCGGATGCATTGTGGGATTGAAACGAATTGCATTGTGGGCTGACACGCCAACAATACTGGTGCTTTATACTTGCGCGCCTTTTTCATTTCTGTAATGTTGCAATGATTATATTAATGGCAGCATAACTAATATCGTGCGTAGAAGGCTTTAGGAAGTTTTAATCAGACTTTCAATGCACAATGCCAAATTTTTGTGCCGCTCCCAACTGTACCAGGAAAAGCACCCAGTCCGATTTAGCTTTCTTTAGGTTTCCAAGGGATCCGGAGAGGTATGCCTTTTTTTTTAAAGCTTCATAACACTATCACTGCCGTGTTGTGTTTAAATGCAGTTAATTTATTCTGACGACTGATATGAAAGTAATTATTCATGGGAAAGGTAACGTTAAGCCAAAGTTGCACCTGCAAGTTACTGATGTTTTATTAGTGCAGTTAGTCCATATTGACATAATATGACACTTATCAGTGCGACCAACGAGGCTTCTGCTATTTATTTACATTGTCTGCGTCGATGTGATGTAATTTGCTGAAATATTTGGTGAATAACTGGTCAACCGAAGTTTAGTACCTATTGATGACAATTCATGTGCTTCTGAATTGAATTTCTGTTCTTTAACTTATTCTTTACCTAAATTTTTTTCATATTGAATGTATATAGATGGTCACAGTGATTTTGCCAAGTAAGACATGTTCCTGGATCAACACATTTTGTTGATCCTGGAACAACATTCCTGTCCCAAAATTTAGTCCTTACCCTATCCCTACCCATAACTGTTCCCTAAAATCAGAGGGAAATAATAGGTGAATAACACTGATGTTGAATCACCTTACCCTGGTTCTAAGCTTAAACTTGACATAAACTGTAAACTTGTCCCTCAAATCTGATTGGTTGATCTGAAAGTTGTTCCAGGATCAACAAAGATGTTGATCCTGGGACATGTGGTACTTGGTGAAATTACGTTCCTCGTGTCATTTCCCTCTGATTTTAGGGAAAAGTTATGGTTAGGTTTAGGGGTAGGGATAGGGTAAGGACTAAATTTTGGGACAGAATATGTTGATCCAGGAACACGTCTTACTTGGCAAAATCACAGTGACCTTCACGGTATAGGTCTAGATGAGATCCTGTAGTGTAACTAATATTTACTTAAGAATATATTAAATATGCTTGTATTATTATATAAGTAATACTGCAGTGTTTTCTTGCAGGTATTTGCCTCTCCTAACTTAAAGAAAACTTAATCTGTCACAATTTCAAATGCAAAAACACATTCATCAAAATCCAGTGTTTGAATTGGAGAGGGGAAAAAACATCAACAAAACATTTCCGTTTAAATGTCAAACTAAATGTTTAGCAAGATTTCATAAATCTTAACATGCTTTGTGCAGATGTAGGTTGTGGGTGGAGAACTGTCGGCGTGCAGATCTGGAGGAGAAAACGCCTGATCAGCTGAACAAGCACTACCGACTGTGTGCAAAGCACTTTGAACCGGCCATGATATGCAAAACTGTAATGCAAAATAGCAATGAGTTATCTGAATGTTTTATCATGTTATCTAAATAGATAAAATCCTAAGATGTTCTTTTTCTCTGTTGAATGTGTTTTTCAGAGCCCTTACAGGACAGTACTAAGGGACACTGCTATTCCCACGATTTTTGATTTAACCAGCCACCTCGGCAATCCTCACAGCAGACATCGCAAACGCATCAAAGTTCTGGTAGAATACTTATTTTTTTCAGGTTTTCTCATAAATATTCATATTCTACCATTGTGTATTCTTAAATTTTGAATCTTCTTCATTCCTTCTTTTGAATCTAAACTACATAATAATAGCTGATTTTTTACAGCAAAGTATCATATTTCACATTATTAGTGATAAGTCAGTAAATGTAACAAATCAGCTCAATCGTTATTCTATGTTTCTTATACAAGTGTACTTAAGTAATTGAATTGTTAACATTTAATATAAAATTACACTTTTCATTCCTGTTTTCCTCAGACGGATGAAGAGGTTCGGAAAATCAAAGAAAGACGATGTAAGTAAGACATAATTGATTATTACTTGGCTCTCTGGAGTATTTGATTCTGATTGGTCAATTGCAAAATTCAGCGGACAGATATTTTTAATATTTACTGTCATCAATGGCAATGCTGATATCACTCTGCTCATTTGGGTTACTGTAACCTTCGTTACTTTAGTGTCTCTCATATCACTCCGCTGACTCGCTCGCTCTTGTTCATATAAACGCAACTGCCGCCGTCTTTATCTCAGTTGACGTGCAAGTGTGTGTAGTGAAATATTGTTACAGTGTTTTTCTTCTTGCTAGGCCAATTACTTTGTAGGTTGTAAGATAATATTCAAGACAAATTTCTACATATGTTTGTTTTGGATCAATGATGGGGTTCTGATTACCCAATTTATTTTGTAATATTGGCTGTTTGACTGTACGTTAACCCTTACTTAACTGATTAATGTTTGTGACTTTATCTCTTTAGTGGAGTCTTCAATTGAACAACTGCTCTCAAAAAAAGACTGTGATGGTCAAGATGACAGCGAGACCACTGACGACGTCCCTCAACTGACGCCCGAACAAAAAGACCTGAGAGAGTTCTTAAGATCTTCGTTTGAAGTCATGGTTTTGATAGGAAGGCAAAACTTTCCATTCAGTTGCAATGCAAGAGAAGATGAGATTCGCTCTGAGGAGGAGGAACGGCTCTTTATGACAGGTACCTTTCAAGCACTAATTGAGAACCGTATCAATGCAGGCGATGAGTTTCTTCGAAGGAGGTTCGAGGCAGCTGCTGTTAATGAGGACTATTGCCCGGCTGTTCAGCAGAAGCAGCTGCTGGATGTCTGCGAGAGATGCGTCCGTGAAGAGATCCTTCAACAAGTCCGAGAATGTCGCTTCTTTTCGATCGTCACAGGGGAATTAGTGGACTTCCCAGAAGGAGAACACCTGCCTGTATTCCTGCGCTTTGTAGATCAAGCCAACACTCTTCGAGAGGAATTCATAGAGTTCCTCTCATTTGAAGGAGAGGAGGTTGCTATCGCTGAAAGATTGGAGACTCAGTTGACGAAGGGATGGGGCCTGAGTATGGAACACTGCAGAGGACAAGCACATGCGGGATCTGGTATACTTGGGACCAAGATGAAGGTCATCGCTGCCCAGCTCAAGGAGAAATATCCCATGGCGGTGATCACGCCCACTTCCACCTGTGCACTTAATGTTCATCTTGCTAATGGCATGCCGCTGACCGGAGTGCAAGTCGTGATGTCAGTTCTGAAAAAGACGAATGCGTTTTTTAAAACATCTCCGTTGCTGCAGACCGAACTCGATAATGCGATCTCCATTCTGTGTCAGGGAGACAAGGAAAAAGAAAACCTTCTCAAAGAGGGCTCGCGTTCAACCTGGACCGATCTTCATAATGTGTTCGAGATGGCTGTCGATTTGATGGAGCCGCTTCTGCTGTGCATGGACAGCATACATGACAATGAGGATCTGAAGTGGAACGACCAAATCACCAATGATGCTTGCGCTATTTCAGAGGCCTTGGCGGACTTTGAGTTCATCGTGACTTTGGTTATTTTGAAGAACGCCCTGTCTTTCACGAGGGCTTTTGGTAAGAACTTACAAGGAGAGACCATTGATGTGTTTTTCGCTGCCAACAGCCTAACAGCAGTACTGCATTCGTTGCACGAGGTATCGGACAATCTGGAAGTGTACCACGAATTCTGGTTTGAAGAGGCTGTCAGTTTGGCGACTGCAATGGAGATCCCTGTCAAAGTCCCGAGGTTGTTTCTTCGGAAGCAACAGGCGCTAAAGATCATGGAAATCCAGGCAGAGTCTTTCTTTAAGGAGTATCTTACGCTGCCGGTTATGGAGTACATCACGCAGGAGGTCAAGGACATCTTCTCTGAGAATCATCTCAAGGCGCTAAAGTGCTTGTCTCTTGTCCCCGCGGTCATGGGCCAAATGAGGTTCAATACTTCCGAGGAGACCCATGCGGACATGTACAGGGGCGATCTGCCCCATCCAGACACATTGCCGGCTGAACTGCATTGTTGGAGGATAAAATGGAAACACAGAGGCAAGGAAGTAAGCTTGCCGTGCACCATTCACGAAACCCTTCAGCACTCCGATGTGAAGTTCTTCCCAAATGTTAATGCATTTTTGAAAATATTAGCTGCGTTGCCGGTGCTGAAGCTTGATGGGAGTCACGGTGAAACTGCCCAAAGACGCTTACAGGCTTACCTCACAGACACTGCGGTAAACCAAAGGTGTAAGAATCTGGCTGGGCTAAACATCAATTACCATATAAAGACAGACCTGGAAGAAATGGTTCAGTGTTATATAAAAAGTTACCCAGAAGAAAGTGAGAGTGATTAACCGGTAAAACATATAGACTCTCCCAAGTATCAACTGCAAAAATATTTGAGCTGGAAATGTGATGTTGGTTTGCATAACGTTTTGTAGGTTCCCTTTGCTTTTCGTCACAATGCCAATTGTTTATTTTCATGTCTTTTCCCCCTGGAGAAATGTAGAACAATTTTTACATTTGTGAGGACCGTCAAAAAGATTCACCATGTGAGTATCTACGTCAATATGTGGTCTTGCTTTGTTTAGTTTGCTTTACTGACTAATGTGAAGCTGGACTGATAAAAGACAAAACTCACATACATTGAAAATCAACTATTAAAGACAAGTTTGTGTTTGTATAAACTGGTCCAAAGGGTAAATAAAAACACTTTCGATGCTGTCTTCTACAATTATGTAAATTCTTTGTACTGCCACAGTCATACATTATTGCAGTTATTGTATATATTTACTTGGCAACACTTTACAGTAAGGTCACATTAGTTAACGTCAGCAAATATTTGTTACAGTATTTATTCATCTTTGTTAACGTTACTTAATGAAAATACATTTGTTTATTGCTAGTTCGTGTTAAATAATTAAATAAAATGAACAGGTACATTTGATTTTAATAACGTATAAGTAAATTTTGAAATTAAAATGAAAGCATTAGAAGTGTTTTTCATTGTTAGTTCATGTTAACTAATGCCGTTAATCACAAGAAAATATGTGACTACATTTCTGCCATCTGTCATTAATAGAATTTTGTGAAAATACATCAGCATAGCATGTTGACATTATGCCTACTTAAATCATGTTTGTCTTTCATAACATTTAGTAAATATTAAGTAAACCTTATAAAACCTGTTTGCAATGCAAATTCTAAATGCATGACATTAATTGTAAAGTAATGTTTAAGCATAATATTGCATGAATAACATCTGTTGCTCTTTGTATTTATAGTTGATTCAACTTTGTCTTCAAGAGAGCAGCATTTGTATAAAATCATCCCAGTTGGGACTACTTGGGTGTCTATAGATAGGTGATACAATTAGAATAAAAAAGACTTATGTATGAGGGCTTGCAAAAAAAAATTATTCAATCACCAAGAAGCTGCTGCCAATTTAATACAAATCTCAAATAGAAAGCACTTCTAGCGCACAGGGAGATTCAAGTGGATTTGTATCCATGCGCATGTAAGTTAAAAAAATTAAAAACAGCAAAAAGTACACTGTTGTATTGTCATACTGACTTATCATCCAACTGCGGATTAGAAGGTAAAGGCAAAAGGGCAGAAATTTAAGGATACCGAACAGCAGGCCAAACAGAGTGTGCATGCTATATCACTTTGAAAGGCTTGAATTAAGGTTTCTCAGGTTTTTCATCACTTGTCACTAAGTCTACTTCTGGAATATCAGACACAATATTTTAATGGAGGTAGGGTGTTCTACTTTCCAATTTGGCCGTTCAATCAATGTTTAGCTGGATGCAAAAGCTGCAATTGAGCTCACCAGGTGAGAGTGCCCCACCCCAATGGGCTACACAATACACACATGCACAACACATACTGCTATCATTGCATGTACCACTAGATGGTATGTTAAACACATGCACAAATGAAACAAAAGAAACTGGATGTAGCTTCATTAATGCTGGGTGGGTCCAATATTAACCCCAAATTACAAAAACACGTGCACTCAGTTGTTGGAATTTTCACAGAATATCTTCCAAATTGCATATTATAAATCAAATTAAAGTATACCAACCACCAGTTACTTTTAAATTTCCCTAAACTAAGAGAGCATATTGTATTTGGATTGACCAATAAAACTGGAGCTTTTAAAAAGTTAAAGTGGAAGCATGTTTTATTCATAGTAGCCTAATTATTGTAACTGCTGAGAAACTAACAGTCCAAATTTGCTTAATTGATCAATTGTACTCAATAGAAAGCTGCCAACAATACAATAACAATTTTATATTTATATAATAATTAATTCATCATAACAATTATTCGATTACAATAACTTATACAGTCCCACATGTTTAAGTGTAGCCTATTGTACTCATGACATAATACAATCTTACAAATGCATCGATAATAGACTGTTTTATAGTGTGTTTTTACTAAAATACACCACCAACTCTTTTTAGACCCCTAGTAACCAATGCAATATATACATACGGGTGTTCAGATCAACAAGTTCCAGAATCATGTAGCACTAGCCTTTGCAATGGTGAAGCAGTGGGTGGAGGATGCGCGATGTGTGTCAGTCTTGAAATGGTTAAATGAGCGGCGTCTCCACCCGATGTTGTCCAGACGCTGATGGCTGCAGGTGATAGTTCACTCCGCACATCACGACCGGGACTGTGTCTTTGTCTTACAGCTGTCAATGAAGTCGCCTGGAAGGTGTCTTCGCTTCACTCTAAAGAAACATTTCATTTGTAACTGAAAGAAAACAATCGCGTCGAAATTACTTAGCCGCAAGTGCGCAAGCGCGTGCGCTACGATACTGAGGATTTCAATAGTCTGGAAGGATTTCTAGCATCACGAGGAGCATTAATAGGAAGAAGCATCGCTCTCCTGATACAATTTTGATTGTGTTCGTTGTATTCCTCGTTTCTGATTTTTTCCCCTCTTCAGATTCAAGCCTTCGCCTCGTCGTTATCGATCATGGCATGGCCCTGTATAACCAGGGCTTGCTGCATCAACCGCTTCTGGAGTGAGTTGGACAAAGGTGACATTGCAGTGCCTTTGGTTTTCACGAAGTATTCAGACGTGGCCGAGGTGCAACATCTGCACCCTCAACCCAAACCAATAATATCACAGAAGCCGGTCACCACAGAAGCTCGACCTGCCCATAGCGCTCAGCAAGAGGCGTCGGCCAGAGCGACTCACGCCGCTCCTGATGCCGCAGCATCATCATCTCAAGATGGGTCAGGCGCTTCTGTGATGCGCGAGGATTTCAGACCCTGGAGTGTGCGTCCGGAACGAAGCTGCAAACCCAGAAACGACTATCAGCCATCAAAGACCCCTTTCAACAACGTCACTCAGTACCAGAAAGATTATAAAGCGTGGCCCATTCCGAAAAAAGGAGATCATCCATGGATTCCCAAACCCACTTCTGCGGCGCCCTGTAAGGCCGAGGAGGGCAAGTTCTCCAAAAAGGAGCAGGCCACTTCTGAGGTTGAAACCGGTGTGGAAAAATGTGAGATTGAGGAAAAGCAGCATGAAAAAGAGAGTAAAGAAAGGAGAAAGAAGTTAGACAAAAAAGAGCACGAGGGGAACAAATTGGAGCAAAATGTGGAGGGGAAGAGGTCAGCTGCAGATGCTCTCAACAGGCAGATCAAGCAGGAAGTCACATCTGGAAGCTCATATAGGTAAATATTTCATTTTGTGTTTCATTTTTATGCAGTTAATAACTTTCTGATTAGTGTCAAATAATCCTGATCAAGAAAGTTCATGTCAGTATTCATATCTTTTCTTATTGTTTTTTTTTATTATTAATAGACTGATATTAGAATAATATATGAATCGTACAATATTTAGCTGTTTTGAGATTATTGGCCGATTCCCGGTTTACAATTTTTGGCTCACAGAAAATTCTGGGAAGATTAATGATTGTAAAAGTTAAACCTATATAACCTTTAGAGAATGTTCTGTATGTTTTCTTCAGGTGCAACGTTAATGAAAGGCTATTTTTGGTTACCAAAAAGATTTTTTTTGAAAGACCAAAAAGACCCCCCCCCCCTCCCCCCCACACACACACACAGATTACATCTGTCAACAATGCTCTTGTGATTAAATAAAAAAAATTATGTTAATTTTGAGTAAATATTAAACAAAAAAACAGGTGTTCTTTGCATTTATTTCTTGTGTGCTTCCTTCAAATATTTCTTGATTTCCATTAAATTATGACATTGACAATGTACTCAAAATCAACTCCCTTGTTGGGTCTGTAAATACAGTCTCGCCAATGTTACATTCAAGAGACTTAATCCTATATAGATTAATTTTTGCACTAGTTTGTTATTGTACATAAACACAAAGCTGTGACCAAATATTGAGATTTGGGAGAACCAAAATTAGAACTGGTCATTAAAAAAACCCTCAATGATCATCCACTGATCTGAATATTGGCTACTTTTCTATTTTTACATAAAAACAAGCCAATCAGATAACTGTAACCATGTAGCCTCTGAAACAGAAGATTTTATCAATGAACCTTATGTAAGAGCAAGATGTAAGGTGAGATTTAGATCCAGTCTTTGAAATATATCACCACCAGTCACCAGTGTAAAGCCTCAGAGGCTTTTTTTTTCAGCCTGAAATATGTTGAGTCATTCTTGAGTTATCAGATCATTTTGTGCACATGAACTCACTCTGTATACTTTCATAAAACAAATGCACCTCAATGTCCCTGATTTCTTTACAACCCTTATGAAAAGAAAATATATTTCCCTATGAATTATCAATGTACTAAATGGTTTAACAGTATATTTGATAGATTTCTTATATTTTTTAATAATTATAAATGTTTCATATTTTCATTTCAAGCTAGTTAACAAAAGCACACCTGCATGTAATAAAGTATTTAGTCAAGAGACTATCATTTTGCAGAGGAGTGCTTAGCCATTACTTTTAATATATAATATTTACAGTCTCTATGGAATTTGGCCAATTGCAACCGAACCACAGGCTCTACTCTTCAGCACAATGGTAACCCCAAAAACTCAGACATACCAGAAAACCTTTTAAATTCCAAAATGATAGAACATTAAACACTAACAGATCTCCTTCTATATTAAAATTGAGCAAAACAGTTAATTTTAACATTCGCTCTCCTTTAACAGTCAGAAGCAAAGCATGCTGGGAACTAGAAATAAACTATATTCACACAACTAGAAAATGTGTGAATATACATTCACATTTATTTGGTAACATGTATGTGCAATATATGTATACAATAAAGGATAAAACATTGTGAATATTACACGTAATGCTATTTTTGTCTTCATTTATAAATATATGTATTAATTTATAGTCATACATGGTAAATGCATATACTGTATTGCAGTATATTGAAAAATATAAGCTCTAGATTCCCATATATGAAAATATAATAAAATTATAAAAGCCTAGTTTTCATTTTAAAAAATGACTTTGTTTGTTTCTCCAGGACGGAGTTCAAGGCTTACACAGATGTCAAACCAGTTAAACTCATCAAAGCGAAATCTCAGTACAAACCCCTAGCGGAGGAAAAGACCAACCTGGAGACCAGTTACAGCTCCACCTTTAAAGGAGAGCAGGGCAAACCTCAGGCCACAGACAACAAGCTGATGGAGCGCCGTCGGATACGAAGCCTGTACAGTGAACCAAGCAAAGAGTCCAGCAAGGTATGATATTTTTTGTTGCCCGTTGCCATGTTGCCCGGTTTTATTACCCTATCAATGAAATCAACAACTCCAGATATGAGCGTAATCATCAAAAATGTAATTACACTGTGAGGGATGAAATTGTAATACTTTCTAAATATGGGGCTCCAACTTTTGTCAATCTAATGCTGTCAATTCTTAAAGGGATAGTTCACCCATCATTTTACTCACCCTCATAACAGTCCATGCAGTATAACTTTAGTATTATTTATAAACTATTATAGTATTTATTTATATTTTGATTTGTTGTGTGCTTTTACCATTTTTAGTTTTGTAGTTTTTCTATATTTCTATATAACTTTAATTAATTTTTATTTAAAATTTAGTTTTAGTAATCTCAATGGAAGCTTGTTTCCGCCACTGAAAAAAAAAGGTAATTGTGACTTTTTATCTCGCAATTCTGACTTTTCTTGAAATTGCGAGTTTATATCACGCAATTGTGAATTATAAAGTCAGAATTGCGAGATATAAACTTGCAATTGCAAAAAAAGTCAGAATTGCTAGATATAAAATCGCATTTGCAAGAAAAATTTAAGATATTCACAGAATTGCAAGATATAAACATAAAAAATCTAAATTGCGGGATATAAATTCACAATTGCAAGTTTAAATCTTGCAATTCTGACTTTATAACTCGCAATTGCGATTTCATATCTCTCTCTTTTTTCTCTCACAATTGCGAGTTTAGATCTCAGAATTCTGAGAAAAATAGTCAGAATTGTGAGTTATGCTGAGTACACACCACAAGACAATCGGGCTGATTTTGTCCCGATTTCTCCCCTTCCGACAATCCTAATGTCCCGATTATCTTGATGGTTCTACAGATTATTTGATCAGATTTTCCCTTGGTGTGAGATGTGTTAAGAGAGACTGAATCTGCTTTGGAAGAACATGCGAATATTCGCCCCGATCGTGCGAATATTTACGATCAGAAATCCTGATGTGTGTGGGGGGGGGGGAACCCTGAGGACAAATATGCGCACGCTCTGGAGATTATCACGTGAAACGAAACAATATCCAATCAGAAAGCAAGCTGAGAGAACATGAAAGCATAACAAATGCAGTCATGGCACAGGCACAGCACAAAGTTGATTGGATTTGGACAGCAGAGATATAGGATCAGCTTGTCGATTTGTGGCAACAGCACGAGTGTCTATACAACGTGTCATGTAAAACAAACCACAATTGACTTGACAAGGAGAACAGTTGGTCAGAAACAGGAAACAGCTTCTGCAATGGATGTACCAGGTTGGCAAATAGCAGCAGAATAGATTTGTGTGTGTGTGTACTGGTTTGACTTACATAATGAGGACCCATATTTAATCAATTGTAAAAATGCAGAAAGTTTGGTAGGTTGGGGAAAGGGGCTAAAAAATGTAATTAGCGCAGTATAAAAAACATTACCCCTAATATGGGACGTCCACATAAGGATAGTGTACCAGTAGGCCTACACGTGTGTGTGACAGCGAGCGAGAGACCGAATATTAACCATGGTTTAATTCCTGACGTATTGAACATTTGTATAACAAAATAAATACTATAGTAAGAATTTTTTTTTTTTTTTTGATGATGACAAGATGACTCTGGTTGAAAATCTGTTTGTGTGTGGTGTGCTGTCACACACTTTAGGTGCAAAACGGTTAAATCTAGGATTTTTTTGTCCTCATGTTTGTGGTCTCTGACATTTTGAAAATATTTTAGTGAGTACCCAGTCGCAATTATCTTTTAATGTTTTTTTTTATTATTATTCTATGGCAGAAACAAGCTTCCACAAATCTTAGGACTTCAACATACACTTATTTTAAATGTAGTTAGTTGCTAAGGCAACATTTCTCATTTTTTTTTTTACATTCATTTTTTTTAAATATGTTTCAGTTTTAGTTAACAATGACAACACTGATTCCACAACTTATTTTCTTAGTAGACATTTTGAAAAATTGTTCTGTTCCTATTTGCCATTCAATTAGCCCTCATTGGACTGAAACTTTCCAGCTTTAAAAGAAAGCAAAAACACAATAAAAGTGGCTCTTAAGACTTTGGATGTCATATGATAGTTTCATGTGACAAAACAGACTGACATTTGATAATCTTCTCATCCTATGAGCTGTTAACTGCATGGTGCTGAATCATTCAAGTGGATCAAACGATTCATTAAAAATATCAGACGATTCGTTCACAGATCAGTCATCAGGAGCTTTATTACAGAAACATTCAAACTCAGAATCTTATCTTATCTGTTTAGTAACCATGGTAATTTCACTTGTGAAATAGAACGTCCTCCACAGAAGAAAGTCATACAGGTTTGGAATGACTTGAGGGTGAATAAATAATAATAGAATATGTTGAAAGAGGACAATTTTGTAGTGTTTTTGTGCATGTAATGTTTTGATGTAGCCCCTCCCTCTCTCACTCTCATAGGACTGTTCTGACAGTGACAGCAGCTCTGTTCTGTAGTCAGGTGTGTTGAGTGATTCTTTTCGACAGCATGGATCTAGAGTATTTCACCATACAGCTGCACCATCACAGAGATCCTCTGTGGGACAGATTCTGATTAAATCCTCCTAACAATGAGGATTTGCTCAACACTATGCCTTTTTTTTTTTTTTGTTGCATGAAACTAGTATCTTCACTATCAAGAGGGGCTATTTGGCTTCCATTGTAACTGAATGCAAATGATTTATGCAAGGTTACTGGCTTCAGAAACATATGCCAAAAGATACTAATAGGTTTCCACTCCATTAGTATCGAAAGTAAGCTCACACTGATCACTGCGATCATGCTATTGTGCAAGGCGTTTGAATGAAGTGCAACCTTGCAAAATAGCAAAAATTCTCCATTACTGGAAAGTACAGGTAAACTGGTATTAATCACATATTATATAGTTATATGTAAGTAACCTTTTGTGACAAGTTTTGAACTGCATCTCTTATTTTGAGTATGCAGAACAATTCACCTCTTGTTTTGAACACATCATCTACATTTAATAGGGCCCGAAAATCACATTCTAACACATATTTCTGTCATGAGATAACTAACTTGGATGCCACTATACTAATTGAAACGTGATTCACATTTTCAGAATTATTTTATTGATGTTTTAAATGTGCAGTGTGCACCGGAGGGCCAATGACTATGTTTCTACTGTAAATTACACACTTTTCCTGTTTATTTATTTGTTTCCTAACCATATGGTGCTCAGGGGGTCCAAGCGTTTAGGTAAAAACTACACTACCATTAAAAAGTTTGGAGTTGAAATATTATTCTCAGCACGACTGCAATTATATAATTTAAAAAATACAGTTAAAACAGTAATATAATAAAAATATTATACTTTAAAATAACTGTTTCTTATTACAGTATTCTTTTGTGAATAGAAAGTTCAGCATTTATATGATATAGAAATATTTTGTAAAATTATAAATGTTTTTAATGTCACTTTTGATCAATTGAATATGTCCTTGCTGAATTAAAGTATTAATTTATTTTTTTTAAATCGCACTGTTACTGACCCCAACATTTTGAATGGTAGTGTATATGGTAGATATAATATTTTTACATTTAAAACAAACATTAACAGTTATATAATAGACATGTGCTGTTTTGCAGATTTGAATAATGCCCCAAAATGTCTATTTTTTTCGTTCCTGTAGGTGGAGAGGCATCATTTATCTCTTTCCAAGCCAAAAAAGACAACAAGCCATAGCAAAACAGTGAAAAAAGCAAAGGAGAAGCCAATCGCTGGGAGTCAAGCTGTCAAGAAGAAAACTTCAGTGAGCAACCAGGAGCCAAAGCCAGAGGGAGTGGTCACCAAGAAAAGCAAAGAAATGATCAACAGACTAGCAGAGGGAAAAGATTAAGTGCACTTTTGTGTTTGGGGGGTTGAGGAGGCTTTAATATGGAATAGAGGACTCTCATCCCCATGTTCATGACCTTACTCTAATGGCCCGACTCTGATGGTGTCTTTACCTACGTATTGTAGTAGATCAAGGCTTGTCTGCTTGATTTGTCTTGACTGTGCGGCCACTGTCCTGTCTATTATAAATCTATCTTTGCTTTTGCCCCGCATCTGGCTCCCTTTCCATGTACATCAATAGCTTTCTCTGTGGCAAAGATGATTACCGGATCCTTGTTGCATGCTGCCTCTGAGCAAATGGCCATAAGCCTTATTATATAAGATAAGGTTCATGCATTAAAAGATATTTACTGGTTGTTTCTTTCAAGCGATCTCATTTAATGTGATATGGACTTCATTTGAAGTAAATGGACCACTCTAATTAGATACACCAATAGCATTGCTCAAACATTAAGTCATAATATTTTTCACAACACATTCAGATTATAGCAATATTATATGCCTCACTTACGGACACAAGAATGTCTAAAAATCTCGAACCGCATGTTTAAAGATTGTGTGACAGTGTTACACTTGAAATTAGCAGGTAGGAGCTTCACGAGTCAACAAATGCACCATGTTTAGCAAATTAACACACGATTTAGGTTCAAAATGAGTTTCAGTACTTTCAACAACAGTGCCAGTCACCAGGCATGGTCTCTCTTAAAGTGTGATTGTTACCTTGCAGTGTAGAGCATTATGCTATGGAAACATATTTACGCTTAGCTTGCTCTGCTCTCAATAAAGGAACATTCAGATGTGATCTCATATGCTCCATGCAATGTAATACAGAGAATTTGCTGATGTAACCCTTAAAAAACGAACTGCTTTCCTTGCATTTAATTTTGATGATTGAATTGGGAAGAATGCTGCTAACCATACAGCTGAGGTCCATGCGATTTACAGACAGAAGCATGCCCATCCGAGTCATCTGTATGTTAAACATCATTCTGACCCGATCTGTTCTGTGAGCGTGGTCCGGAGGGGTGAGAGCCCTCTCAGTGTAAATCTACAGCCTCTTGGTTCTGAGCTTCTCCTGGGTTGTCCTACACGTGCTGTGCACACCATTCTAGGTGCTATCCTCAAGCTATGCTTTCCATAACAGTAGTGCCTGTATATTGAGCAACATAGGGCCATCAGATGTCCAAGTGGTAATTCTAAGTGTGATGTGTATGTTGTGAGCTTGCATTGAATGAAATTGATTAAAATCATTAAATAAATACATTTGTGATGTGTTTTGTTTTTTTTAAACTGTCAAGGTTGATCAATCTATTAATAGAAAAGCCTTTTCTAGATATGAGCCAATTTTATATTATAGTGGAAAACTGATTTTAAAGAGATAAAAACTCAGTCATGTGATGCTGTTGCTCACACTTGAAGCAGCTGGACATTTGAAACACACAGTTGAGGATGGTGCTGCTGACTGTTGGACTTCAGTGTCAGAAAAGGAACATTGCAGATGCGCTGGACTCAGTCGTCCACACAAAATTCAATAAATAATTAAAGTCTCAGTCTCTGCATAGGGCTGGCAAATTCAGGTCTCTGCACGATTATTGTTTGGGTGTGGTAAAGTGAAAATGAAGACAATGGGGCAATGTGACTTGTAGTAAAATGTGGAAAAATTATGAAATGGGTCCACCAGCACTGAACTCATTGTGTATACCATTCTCATGAACAACACCCCATCTTAAAAGTTAAAGAACAATACGACATTTTTAAATCTTTAATCCAGCTTCGTTTGACCACATTTGAATGCAGATTAAAATTAATCCTCGTAAAATCCAGATTTTTTGGAATATTTATAAACGTCATCAATTGACATTTTAAGAACTGCACATTTTCCCCACTTGTTTTTCTATTTTGTAGCATAAATAAAACCATTAAAATTCCATTACGTACATGCATTAATATTGATTACATACATATTAACTTAATACCAATAAGAAACATTTCATTTTTGTAATTTCATTTTGTTTATAAACTTTTCCAATAATATCAAGAATAGTATAGTATAATATAGTATAGTATTTATAGTATAATAAACGTTTCCTCCTTTTCTATCCCATGGACATTAAAATATATGATTACTTCACTTCCACCAGCAGTAAAACTATAAGCACTTTTTTTAACCGAAAGCTCAAACACTGATCAACAGAAAGATTCGTCAGGACTTTTATTTTGCCTGTTACACGGAAACACACCTCATGACCTCCTCCATCCTCTCAAACAAACAATTTACCCGCGTTCCTGTCCGTCCCCTCATCTGCTCGTCGGACACGAAGTTTTATGTAATTTAATTTCCTTGACAATGAAACATTTTTACAGTACAGATTCTATGTGCTCAATATATTTTAAGACTACGTAAATTTCCCTCTACATCGATGCCTGGATGTGTGCTCGCGCTTCTGAGCAACGACCAGTTAACGTTAATGCAACTAAACTAACGTTAGCACCTGATCTTCAAACCAACCCGTTACTCATTAACATCAGAGTAAGCGAATTTATTCATTCATAACCTCTTTGACAGTGTCATGGTGTTGTAATAAGATTTATATTCTTGTGTATGTTGCAGTAAACCACAAGCACCCAACCTTGTTTACATTACGGTTTGTTTGTTTACTTGTCATGAGCTTAGCTCAAAAAACTCTTAACAGTTTTAAAGCCACGTTAATGTTGTTGTCATTCCCAAATTTAAGGTATTTAGCATACAGAAGTCTTTTATTAATGTAGTTTTATGCTATCTTCAAGGTAAAAATGGCGAAAAGAAGAAATGTCTCTAAAATCGTGGTGGCATGTGAGTGGGCATCATGCACTTTCAAGAGTCAAAGCATGGAGGAGTTGAGTGATCATATGTCTCTACATTTGAAGGAGCATCTTGGGGAAGGAGATGCCATGGAAGAACTGGGTAGGAAATTGTTATACATGCATAAATAGACAATTAAATTAGGCAGATCTACAATGAGGTGTCTTTGACGACATTTGATTTGTTGTAAACTGATTTATTATATGAAACAATTGAAAGATGGCTGGGTAGTCTGGGATTTTATAGCACATAATAAGATTTGATATTGTCTTGTTTATAGAGGATTATCCGTGCCTATGGAGGGGCTGTGAGTTCCTGGCGATGGGAAGCCAGAGTGAGCTCATCGCTCATGCCCATTTCCACATCTTCCACAGCAAGCTAAAATGCATCGGGACTCAGCTTCTTGAATCCCACCCCGAACTGGCTAGTTGCACTCAAGATCTCCACAGCAGCAGCCTAGTCCCGGATGTCTCTGAGGGATTTGTCTGTCAGTGGCAGCACTGTGATGTTAGTATTAGTGTCACTTCTGCTTTTCTTAAATATTGACATATATAATGAGCTTATGTCATTATTTTTGTGCCGCCAGAGTTCATTTAATAATCCGGAATGGTTCTATCGTCATGTTGACATGCATGCACACTGCACAGAGCTTCAGCCACTTCCTGATCGGCAACAGGCCCTCTTTTGCAGCTGGTCAGGTAGGTGCTTTCTGCAAACCAGGAACATTTTCACCAGTCTTTATAATCCATTTGTCTGTGTGAAACATTTTTGCTCTTTTTGTAGGCTGTGATGCGTTCTTTAAAATTAAATACCGTCTGCGGGAACATCTGCGCAGTCATACGCAGGAGCGGCTGGTCGCTTGTCCCACCTGCGGCTGTATGTTTTCCAGTAATACCAAGTTCTTTGACCATATTCAGAGGCAAGCAGAACCTGAAGGTCTGTTTATTTCACATCATTCCTCTTCAATCGCTGACAATGTAAAAACTCAGATATTTAAGATTGGCCATTAAAAGTCTTTAGTTCCTTTCCTATAATACTGGTCTGCTGGCTGAAGTTTTTCCATAAATACATTTTATTGCAGATTCTCTCACATGTGGACATTGTGACAAAGCATTTGCCAACGAGAGGCTGCTGAGAGACCATGTTCGTCAGCATGGTGAGTCAATATATAGAGTTTGCACAATATATCGTCATCAATTACTGCTTATATTAGAGATTAAAATGGATTAAAATAACAGTCTCTTAATCTTTAAAAACACTAATCATTTAATAAATTACACTGTTAAATCTCAGGAAGAATATCCCATTTTCATACTGCCCAAGTGTCCATTATGTTTTTTGTTTTAATGTTCTATTTTTATTTATTTAGACAAAATAGAATAGAATTTTAATATCATCCATAGTATGAAAATCATTTTCAGCTGACGATTATTGGCCAGAATATCGTTCATCCCTAAAAATAAAAGATTTTTTACAAAAGAATGGCACCTTCTGGAAACACTATAGAATATTGCTCTTTGTAGATGATTTACATGTCGTCACATTTATTTATATGCCACTTTATACAATACACATAGTTTTAAAGCAACTTCACAGTAATATCCAAGAGTGTCAGTGTCAAATTCATTATTTATTTTTTTTAAACCTATATAAGAAAATTTCAGATCAACTGTTTTTTTCTTCTTCAGTGAATCATATAAAATGTCCGCTCTGTGACATGACATGCACATCCCTCTCCACCTTGAAGATCCATATCAAGTTTCGTCACTGCGATGAGAGGCCCTTCCCATGTGACTTCTGTGAGAGCAGGTGGCTGCCAGGAGTTTGCACACTGTCCACATACACTGAAGTAGGACTGAAGAATATATTACTAATATTTAATGGTTTGTCTCCTTACTTTTAGCTTCAAGAACCAGCATGATCTGCGGAGACACATGGAAACACACAATGAGGGGGCAGCGTACCACTGCACAGTAGAGGGCTGTGGATACTCTTCCCGCATGGCCCACACCATGAACCAACACTATAAAAGAGTGCATGAGGTCAGCCAGCAGAGGGTGCTACAACCTCAAATAATAAACATTTTTACTGATTCATTTAAGTGCTTTAAAGGGTAAGTTCGGCGTTTTACAAGTAAAGCCCTGTTTTAAGATCATTTCTGATTAAATCGAACGGTTAAGATTAAAATTTGCTGCTGTCCCGAGAATTTTAGGTTTTTGTGTTTGCACCCCCCCATCTATACAATGGTTTCATAGGTGCACTGGAACAATCATTCATATAAACGCATTAAACTTTAGTTTACAGAGACGTGAAACTGACCGAGTGGTCTGGGGTGTTCAATGATATGCTCACACAAAAATTGCTGCAAAAGATGCTTTCCAACAGGTGTTTTACCATTCGTTGTAAAACTGGACCTATTTTTCCAACGCCTCACAATCGGACATTCCAAAAACTACGATAAAACCTGTTGGAAAGCTTCTTTTGCAGCAATTTTTGCGTGAGCATATCAGTGAACAACCCAGACCACTCGGTGAGTTTCACGTCTTTGTAAACTAAAGTTTAATGCGTTTATATGAATGATTGTTCCAAGGCACCTATGAAACCATTGTATAGATGGGGGCGGTGCAAACACAAAAACCTAAAATTCTCGGGACAGCAGCATGTTTCCAAATTTTAATCTTAACCGTTCGATTTAATCAGAAATGATCTTAAAACAGGGCTTTACTTGTAAAACGCTGAACTTACCCTTTAACATAAGGTTTGTATTTCTGCTTTTTTGTCCTGCATCTCTAACTGACATTTTATTATTATTATATATTTTTTTAAACTTTTTTTTATGTTAAATTAGTGTAAATCACCATTTACATATGCAATGTTGTCGATAGAGATCAACTTATATTTTCCCCAGAACATTCTATTAATCAAAGTGTAACTTAAAAATCAAAGTTTATTTAGTGATGACAAAGTAACATGTGTGATAACTGTCTTCAGCAGGACAACATGGTTCCAAGGTACAAGTGTCACCTTTGCGACAAGACCTTCTCTTGGTGTTACACTCTCACCCTCCACCTTCGAAAGAAGCATCAACTCAAATGGCCATCTGGACACTCGCGTTTTAGGTATGTTAAGAGCACTGCGTAATATCTTTGTGTAATAAGTCCTAAGCTTACAATTAGTGATGTGACGTTTGGTACTAAGGCTTCGAAGCTTGTATAAAAAAAACTAAAAAAACCATCTCACATTAAAGCACTGTACCGGAGCTTGATTTGTTTTGCCATAACCACGTTATTTGTGACGTCCGAAGCTTCGTTTTTACACACAACCACATGACTGCTTTGTGTTTTATTTCAAAAATAGCGCAAACCCCTTGCACATGTTTCACAAGTCATTTGCTTCTTTGATAAGAATAAATATTTACATCAGAATGAATATTTAAATCCCCAGTTCACAAGCACTTCAACTGACCATTCCGCAATCAAATCATTTATTTGGCTCATGTAGGCATACATGAGCCTTACCTAGTATGAACTCAAAGGTTTAGGACTAAGGCAAACGCTTATGAATAAGGCTGTATGTGTTGATCAAAGCAGCTTCATAAAATCTGCTACAGGACAACTACTACAGTATGTTAATTTGACCCTTTTTTAATTTTTCACAAGTTTTATTCTGACTAGTTTATTCATACATTGTGTTAGTACAATGACATGTGAAAGAATATTATTTATATAGACTTAATACTTTTATTTCCTTATATGATTTTTGTAGCACACAAACTGATTTATTATATGAAACAATTGAAAAATGGCTGGGTAGTCTGGGATGAAACGGCAGCTTTTCCACCTTTTGACCACAAGATAATGTAGTGTGCACAGTGTTGAAAAGCTTTTGAGAATTGAGCCATTTTACGATACAGTTGATGGGAAAGCCTCGGTGCTTCGCAAAGCTTCATTTCACCATCACTACTTACAATTGCCTCTTGAACAGGTACAAGAAGGATGAGGATGGGTATCTGCGGCTAAATATGGTGCGCTATGAGACTGTAGAGGTTACGGAAGAGTTGATAAAGAACATGGCTGAAAAGCGCACCCCTCGCAAGGTCTCCGGTTCAACCGGCCACTCCAAGGAGCCCATAATGCATCCTGACAGCGGCAACAGCACTCCCCAAAACTCTTCGTCGCCCTCTTCTCCTTCCTCGTCTTCTTCCACCTCAGAGCTCTTGGAGGGGGCTGACAGCAGTGCATTGAAAGGCGATGAAACATCTGTGTATTGTGTGTTGAACACTGTGACTGAGGTGATTGGGGAGCCAGAAGAAGTGTCCCAGCCTGGTGAGCCGTCAGGGGCTGTTAGAGCTCTGGCTGCAGTGGCTAGAGGTCTAGGAATGGATGTGGTGTAGTCTCATACTTATCAAATGCAGTTTCATCAGAGGTAACCTGTGTAAGAATACACAATCTGTTTGACCTCCTTTAGATAAATGTTTTTATAAACTAATATGCACAGGTCAAAGGATGATGTTTAGCATTATCTTTTGTTTAAATTTTTCTAAATCTTTTGTTTTATTTAAGGTTTTTTAAATTATCTCAGGTGTCTAATTCTATTTGTAAAAAAAGAAAATTCTGGTCTGGAAACTCCATGCAGCGCGAAGTTTTTCTTTTTTACAATTTTTTTTTTACATAATGTACCCTCTTTTTTATCTCTGTTTTAAAAGATGTTTCATTTTAATTTTTTTTAAAATAAATTTACAGGAACAATAGAGTGAGTTTTTGAGCATAAATCCCTAACATCTCATTTATTTGTCTTGATACTTGTTGAATATTTTGCATATTGTGCTGTATTATTGTTCCATTGTGGCCTGGCTATAGTTGTAAATAGTTGTGTATTTTCCATTCTGGCCTGGCTATAGTTGTAAATAGTTGTGTATTTTTTAAAAGCCTTTTAGTTTCAAATATATTGTCAATGTTCCTAAAGAACAAGTAAAACCACTTCTCAGAAAAATCATTTTAATATTTTCTTTGACAAATTCATTTCATAATTTTCCACCTCTGTACATTTCATGACTACACTTTGTTTCACATCAAGTGCTTGATATACATGAGTCTGTCAGTTCCTGATGCAGTCCAGCTTACCGAGTATCAGTGTCTCTGTGTGGATGCAAAACAGGTCTATCCATAAGAGGGGTCATCCGTCTAGGAGACCCTGATCTTGCCAGCAGCATTGGGAAAAGTGGGTGTGGTTGGGTGTGTACATAGGCAGCAGGTAGAGTCCTACTGAGCGAGTTGTAATGTGGGATCCCTGCGCTGGGGTAAGCTGCCGTGAGGAGTCCTTGATGCTGCAAGTGAGGGTCCAGTGCGGCGTGGTGCATCAGGCGATGACGCTCCTCCAGCTGACTCCTTTGCTCCAGGGCCATGGACTGCAGAAACGGATCTCGTGGGTAAGCAGGGTGCCCCATCATGTTGCGCTGCAGGTGGTCATTTCTCATTAAGAGGTCCTTGCCCAACGAGTCTCTACGAGGAAGGTCTAACCCCCGATAAACATTACGCATAGACTCCCAATGTTGAGGCGAGTAAGGAAGCCTTTCGGTTCCAGGTAATGGACTCATTCCAAGAAAAGGTTGAATCAGCCTAGCCCTGTCGAGACCAGGGTGGCCAGCTGGGATTCCTATTGGCAAATGATGAGTAGAAAGAGGTGAAAGGTTTAAAGCAAGGGCTCTGGGACCCTGCCATGGTTTTTCCAAGACCTTCTGGGGAGTTGTAGCCCCGTGGTCCTGGTCGTCTCTCTTCTCCTCCTTGACCCTCACCTTACTGTTCTTGGAATAGGGGGGTTCATACTCAACTCTAATTTTCTTCTCAGCTGGCTCCCAGGGTTGGCTATCACTATTTGACCGCTTAAGATCCTCTCTCTGTTGTTTGGGTGATGAACTCTCCTTTACTGCTTGCTTGTCCTCAGCGGGATGCTGCTCACTCTTGACATCCTCTTCTCTTTTGTCACTTTGGATCTCTTTGTGCTTCTGCTCCTCAGTTTCTCGGGTCTGTTGCGGGAGCTCCTGGGCTTGTGTTTTCTCTCTCACTCGCTCCTCTTCCTTGGAATCATCTGGAGAGGAACCTATGAAGGACTCTGTTGATGGTTTGTCGTCAAGTGCGCTGTTTCTGATGGGGGACAAATGCCTTCCATTTGATTTCTCTTTTGGCTCCCTGCAATGATTGAAATAAAAGATTTGAGTTTTGAGCAAGAACTCTTGAACCAGGGGTTTCCAATCCTGCTCCTGGAGGGCCAATGTCCTGCAGAGTTTAGTTCCAACATGCTTGTCTGGAAATTTCTTGTAATCATAAAGACCTTGATAAGATGGTTCAAGTCTGTTTCACTGGTCTTGAAAGTAGACAGTGGCCCTTTAGGTGCAGGATTGGACACACCTGGTTTAGGCAGTTAGTGCCTGATTCCCCGTTAAATGGCCCAGACACCATAGTGTCGGCCCACATCTGGTACCAGATGTGGCCCGGATCTGGGCCGACACGATGTTGCTGTCTGGGGGTTGAAAAACATTAAGGAGATAAAAAAATTCATTAGCATTCCCAGTGACTGCTTGGCTAGTGCAGAACTCCTCACAAGTACCCAATTTCTGAAACTTTTCCAGATCCAAGTGTCCATGAAGCAAATATTTCCGCAACCTGTTTATCAAGTTTTGAGGATGTTTGCGATAACTGAGCATCTATCATTGAGGTTAATTGGAATGTTAGCAGGTAGTGTTCTGCAGGTATCTTCTTGCTCTTGGCATACTGGCAAAATAGCTGGTACATACCTTTCCTGATCATCTTTGTTGATTATGGAGTCTTTTTTAATCGCTGTTCTGTCTGGTACGGAGGGAGCTCTTTCGGGTTCAGATGGCCTTTGACATAGAGGGGGTGTAGGGAAGGATGAAGGTGTCTGGTGCAGCCTGTTCCAGGGCTCCAGTGGTCCACTTGAAGTTGGGACCGTTTTACCGTCTTTAGTACCATGCGTTGCATTTGGTGCTATGAATGTCAGAGAGTATTAATTGTCAATCAGGGAAAGAATGATTTTTCCACCTGCAGCAGTTGCAGATCCTTTATTGTAAGGATAAATAAATGTCCTTACTTATTGATGGGTTTCCAAGCCCTCCAAAGGCAGATGAACTCAATGTACTTAGGCCTCCAAAGGTGAGTGGCTTATTAAGAGACTCTACACAACAAGAGATACGTGGGTTTAGATTTTGAGCAGTAATGTTGATATATTATGAATTAAATTCTCTAGGAAGTAAATTTAATCTTACCATGATGGGGGACTTGACTGTGGAGATTGTTTGGGGTGTGCGGTAAGGATCCATAGGGTGAAACGGAAGGTTGTTTGGGACCTAACAAGACAGATGTCGATGATACTGGATGAGCACAGTCCTGTTTCTGTCAGACATTGTCTTATAACTCTTATAACATTAATGTTTTCTATTATTACAGGACACTGCTCACTGAGATCATGGGGATTCATTGATGGTGTAGCTTTGTCCATTTGATCTAATAAGATTCCAGTGGTTTTGCTAAGACATGTTTCTGGATTATCTTTTTACTTCCAAAATACCTGGAAGTAATGCTTCTAGTAATCATGAAGACTTTGATTAGCTGGTTCAGGTGTGTTTAATAGGCTTAGATCTGAACTCTGGAGGACAATGGCTTTCCAGGAGCAGGATTGGACACCCCTGCCCTAACCTTAACCCCTAAGATCAGTGGGAAGTAACTGGACTATAATATTGTACCTAGTGCCTATAATCTAATTGGTTGATAGGGATGTTGTTCCAGGATCAACGAGATGGTGATCCAAGAACATCCTACTTGGCAAAATTACAGTCACCTGTGTGGATATATTCCTACCTGCATTAGAGAGGATGGTGGAGGGGCGGGGTAAATCACGTGGCTGCAATCCCATGAAGCTCGAGCCAGACGATCGATTAAAAAAATCAGGCTTAAACCCAAAGTCTAATTTATGTGGCTCAATCTGCTTCTGTAACACACAGGAATGGAAAAATGGTTATAGATTAAATACGAGTTTAAAACTAGATATATTGTATATCTTGAAAATGAACAATTATTTGATTTGAATTTACCTTAATTTTTTGTTGATGATGGTAAACCTGCCATGCAATGTGGACATGCATTGCACACCACTTCCCAGATTTCTGAAGTAAATAAAAAAACAATGTGAATAGTGGGTAAATCATTTTGTTTCTGGTTTATAAAGTTAATACAAAGAGCTCAACAATCACATGCAAACCTTACCTTTGGTTTAGGACACATGGGGTCTAGAAGCTGGAAAATATATAATAATACAATACATTATTCTTCTTATATTTCTTCACTGATAGACAGAACAGCAGTAAATATTTAATGAGACACCTGAACATATCTGGCTCAGATGTTTGGTCCATTAGAGAAGCCATGCAAAGGATGATAAATTGAAACTTACTCTGGAGTCCCTCTGTAAAAGTTGGTGTGGCACTGATCCTGGTCTTGAGACCACATCTAGTGGGTTGGAAGCCTGCAGATACACAAACTTTGTGAATACTGTGTACATTTTTAATTAAATTATAAACATGATGGTGAATCTATAGGATTCTCTGTTCTTCCTCAGCACACTTGATCTCTTATGCAAGTAATTTAAGTAAGTGTGGCTAGACTGGAATCCAATTGTTTTTAACATATATTTTTATTTCTGGCCTTTGAAAACAGGCTTTGCAGATGTGGGGCTGAAAATAAACAGTTTGCAGAATCTCATCTGAAAGCCATAAAAAACCATGAGACTTTTCTTCTCGTTTTTTTTTTCTTTCTTCCTTTGTGGGAGGTCATCTCAACTTAAGAAATATCAAGTTATTCACAGGCTTCTTTCAGTGTCAAAGGCCTTTTAAGAATGCTGTGTTTCAAACGAAACAGACAGCTAAGAGACAGAGTGGGAGGCAAACCTTGGGCTGAAAAGCTCCCTGGAGAGAGCTGAATGGTCCAGCAGGTGGAACCATAGGAGGTATTCCAGTCATTACTGACGGATACGACGGGAGCAACTGTAGGAAACGACAGAAAAATGTAATTAATGTCAGGAATCAAAAGTCTGTTCGTGCTGATTCCGGACATAAAAGCATTTCTTTTTATGGCTTTTAAAGTGAAATCAAAATGTCCTATTCGAAACCCGCACATTCCAGAAAATATTATTAAAATTATAATTAATTATACAATTTACTGGTATGTTAAGAAACATTTTTTTTTTAATCTTTAATCAAAATGTAATAATGTTGGAGCTGAAGAGAGTTTGAGTTGTGGCTGATACTGAATAGCAGTAAAATTTGCGCTATTACGCATCTTCTGAAAGAGGACAGAACACAACTGGATTAATCCACTCTGGATTAAAACACAGGCAAAAAAGGAGCGAAAGCAGGTGACAAAGAAATTGCTTATGCACATTGTTTTAACCGTATAACAGTGAAAACACGAAAAGCCAGAAAATTCCGTCGATGGCAGGGAAAGAGTTAAGTGCTCAGAATTGATATCTCGTCTAACTTACATTGTGTCTATGAAAGGTGTCCACTTTAGCGGGGTATTTCTCAAACTGCAAGAGGGAAAAAAGATATTTACCTTCACTTAGTAATTATATACATTGCAATTGGTAGAATTTCAGCTCAAATAATTGATTATGAACATAAGTGATATATCAGTATTTCTCCTCACTTGTCTGGCAGGGGTACGCACCAGTGGTGCTGATGGGCTGGGCATGATGGAATTGGGGAACGGAGTGAAGGTGTGCTGATGTGTGTGTTGGTGTGTGTGCTGGTGCTGGTGGAACTCCGTGCGCAGGTAGGCCTGGGAAGCTAGTCCTCCTCCTCGATCAACAGTCTGGGAGGCCAGGAACCGAGAGTTTAACTCCTGCCGCAGTAGGTCGTGATCTTGAAGGTGCGCAAGAGAAACAGTGAATTGCAAGAAAGATTTAAGTTACATTTTGATGGTGCGATCTGTCTAGTGCTGCTTTACCTGTGTAGGGACCTGTGGGTGGTGCACTGGGCACTGGCAGAGCGCTTCCTGTTAAGAGGGGAGGAGGAGGAGGCAGGGCTGTCGTTGGGGCAAACATGTTGGGGTGTTTGGCGAATGGGATGATTATAACGCTCCTCTTCAACAAGTGCACAAGAGTACGTATAAACTGCTTTGGAAGATGAAATATTTTTCCTTCAGTCTTTCTAGGGGTTCTTAAATATCTCCTTGTGGTATTCTTCCTGCTGTTTTCTGATCACGCATTATTAGCAACATCAGCAAGACCTGCAGGTCATAAAATATTGAGTCAACACATTGGATACCGGGCCAGCCAAGAAGAGCAAAATACAGTAATAATAGTTTTCAAAGGGCCCACCACAAAGACACTCTGATATTCTGGTTCTTAAACATGACTTGTGTACCTCCTTCTGTGTAAGTCATGACAAGTTTTTACCTGTTCTATCATTCGCATTTGAACAATAAAAATTCAATTATCGTTAGTTTTACTATCTTTTTTTTTTTTTTAAGCAACTGATGGGTTAAACTAAAGCACATACTTTACAACATTGGAGATGGAAGGTCTGTCTTTAAAGTTAGTGTTAAAAATAAATTACTATGGAGAAAATTAATGTGATTTTAATTTTTGGAACCTGACTCTTGTGCCACATTACTTATTAATATTAAAAATAAATGTTTTTTGAGCAGTAAATTAGCATATTAGAATGATTTCTGAAGGATCCTGTGACAGAGTACAGAGTAATGATGCTGAAAATTCAGCTTTGCACAGGAATAAATTACATTTTACAATTTTTAATTGTAATATTATTTCACAATATTACTGTTTTTACTATATATTTTTTTTATCAAATAAATGCAGCCTTGGGAATGAAATTACTGCCCGCAAACTTTTGAAAAGGAGTGTATAAAGGGTGGCACAGTGCACTATGTAGCAGTAATTGTGTCAATGCAAAGATGACAGTGTACAATGAGGAGAGCAGAAAAGCTTGTAAAATAAATAAGGAGAGAAAGATATCTCTATCTTTATAGCATTAGTCTTTTCACATGCTGTTATAGCACTGGTGACTTTGGTTTCACAGTGACATTAACTGGTCCCTCCCGGGGGTGGGGGTCGCTAATAATGAATGCAAATGTGATGAAGGGGTGAAATCCCTTAGGGATTCGCCCATCTATACAACCTGCAATTACCTCCTTTTGAACAGCACTCATGCACATAAAGCAAAGCAGTAAATCTCTTTTGTGCCGAGCTGTCAATTTGGGCCTTTTCTCCAGTGCTGCTGTATCTATAGTGAAAGGTCTTTTGAGAGCCCCATAATGGATTGTTAGCTTCTCCAAGGGGTAGACCTCCTTTCCCGAACACCAGGGGTACACAGAGGAGGTAAACACAAGGAGCAACTTATTCGCCTGAGCTGAGCTCCAAATCCCTTGTGATGAGCTGTTTGTATTGAATAGGGTGACACACCCGCAGGGGTCATTCAAACGTTGGGAACAGTAAATGTGTGTGGAGAAACAAACTAAATGTAGACTGTTTGACATCTGAAAATATAACGTGTTTAAAGGTGCTTCCAGAATGCAATATTTTATATGCTCTTAAAATAAAGAAGGGAGTCTTCGCAGTGATGCAATAAAAGAAACATATTGGCTTCCCCCAATGAACCTTGCAGTTAAAAGTTCTAAAGGGACAGTTCACCCAAAAATGAAAATTCTGTCATTAATTACTCACCCTCATGTCGTTCCAAATGAATTCCAAAATTCATTCATCTTCAGAACACAAATTAATCTCTTTTTTGATGAAATCTGAGAGCTTTCTGTCCCTCTGTTGACAACTATGCAACTACACTTTGACGCTTCAAAAAATGTATTAATTGAGAGGTTTAGTCCAAATATTCTGAAGAGACTCGATCTCTAAATTTAGGCTTTTATTCATATATAAACATTAATTTACTCACACATCAGTTGTGGTAAACCGAAGCTCAAGAATGTTTGCTTGATGTGGAAGAACCAATGAGATTCATTCTCGTCTGTTACACTGCATGTTTGAGCTTCCACAAGAACCAATGAGATTCATTCTCGTCTGTTACGCTGCATGTTTGAGCTTCCACAAGAACCAATGAGATTCATTCTCGTCTGTTACGCTGCATGTTTGAGCTTCCACAAGAACCAATGAGGTTTGTTCTCACACGTCAAGTGAGAAGATTCGGTTGAGCTTTTGTTTATGTTCGCTTATCAATGTTTAAATGTGAATTAAAGCCTACATTCGATCTGTTCATCATATAAATTGATTGTGTCTCTTCAGAAAATTTGGACTAAACCTGCTCAATTCATATGGATTAGTTTTACGTTCAAAGTGGTACGTAGCTGTCAATGGAGGGACAGAAAGTTTAATCAAAAAGATCTTCATTTGAATTCCAAAGATGAACGAAAGTCTTAGGGGTTTGGAACGAGGGTGAGTAATTAATAACAGAAATAAATTTTTTTGGTGAACAATCCCATTTAAAAAGAACTATTTCAATAATCTAAATAACCATTTTTCACTATAAAGAACCTTTTGTAGATTGGAAATGTTCCATGGATGTTAAAGGTTCTTCATTGAACCATCAATGCCAATAAGGAAACTATATTTTTAAGAGTGTAAAGTGCCAGACCAGCATTTCAATTCTAAATGAGATGAACGGAAGAAATGCTGGAGGAGACCATAAGTCTCCAGAGAGGAGAACAGACAGTCTCCATCTAGTCCGTAATGAATGGTACAAGCCACATGGCACAGCTCAATAGCTGGACTGGCTACAGACTAATCAAGTGAAGCTAAATAATAAGCAAGCACAGGGAGTCCTTAATAGACCCTTGGATCATAATGGCGCTGGGGTTTAAATCTAATTTGCATCCAGTTAAATGAAAGAACAGCGTGTGCTGATGTACCCTTCCATAAAACGAACAATAACGAGCGGTAAAAATACATGAAAATATATGACTCGTTTCGATTAAACTGCTTGTTTTCAATTAGTGTCATGGCACGGTAATGCTCTATTTTGATGCAGGTCAGGAATTAAGCTAAGCCTCTTTTTGGAGCTGTCAGGCCACCAGCGAATTTGTCTTCCTGTGTCAGTTGGCAGCTCCCTTCCCCAAGCCATTTTTGTCATTCATCAAGCCCATTACTGGCCTAACCCTTCCAGGCATGCAGAAACGAATGGTCTAATCCCTTCATTCTCACAAAGACAAGATTAGCTGGAGGTTAAACACTCGTGTTCTTTAAATTTTGTCCTTGACAGGGTGCCAGGGGAAAGCTCTTAATCTCGTGAAGGAGCAATTGGAGGGAGCTTTGTGTGCATACAAAAGTAGACGAGCACAGCTCAGGCGGAGCGCAGGTAAGCCCTCCTCAAAACTACACATAATCTTCAAATCATAAACCTGTTTACTGTAGCCGGTCCTCTGCGGTTTGTGCTCGCAGATGGCGGGAGACGTCTCATTAATCATCCTGTGGCATCGAGGGCCACGTGCGTTATTGCTAGGGCACAGTTGGCAAATGACTCAAACTGAGAAACAGTTGTTCTTGGGGGCTGACAGGTTCCCACATGGTTTTTAGCTCACTGTGAATGAAGCCCACTCAGCTAAGGTGCATCTGTTCGGCTGCACCTCTCTCTGACACTTAGCCACATTTGTGCGAGCAACGACTATCTCAGAGAAGAACACTAATGTTACACGGTTGGATTTCACCTGTGTGGAAATGAGCTAAAACAAATACTCACTTCTGATATATTCAGGATTAGTGGTCAACCGAAAAACAGCTAAAAAAGCTCCTACCTCTGTGTTTCCGCAAGTCTGAGTCGTGCATGAATTTACAAGAAAATTGGCGTTCCAGGCAGTCCAGGCTGTAATCTGGCAGGTTTAGAGAGCTCTCTCTGGTGCAGCGTTCAGCAGGCATTCAACAGCTCTTGAATAAGACACAGGGGAACAGTATCTCTCTGTATTCTCAACTTGCCAGTCTGTCCGCAGGATCACAGTCTGTGGTGTTGGGTATCACACAGACTAAGCGAACACTTCCTTTATGGTGCTGCTCGCTCTCTCACTCTCTCTTTTTCAGTTAATACATCAAAGCAGTAAACCAACTGGGTGGTATGCACAGGATTTTTATGCCTGATTTATATGGATCAAAACAGTAATACATGCAGATCGTGGCTATGAAAGTGGGATTCTACACAGTTTTTTGTCACAATATTTTTATTTACCAAAGAACGAAATGAACACTACTTGACTCAAGTTCACCATAACGCCAATTTATAGTTTTCGATCCTTTTTATCTCTCAATTCACAATTTTCTCCTAAGAAAGGATCTCAGTAATCTCACACGTGCCTCATGAATTTCAGAAGAGATCTCAAACTGCTCTCCAATTTGGTAAGATACTAGATTACAATCAAAACAAAAAACATTTTGTGTTTACATTTTTTCATAAAAAATCTTGTTGTGCTACCATTAAAAATTATATTTTACAATTGAAATAAAATGATGTATTTTTTGACAAAGTGGAAGTCTATCATTTTTATATAGAGAGACATTTATTTCGTCAGAAATGTTTCTTTTGCATTTATAGTTTAATTCAGAGACAATGTTTATACTTAGATGGAACATTATTGAGCCTCATGACCTCATGAACATCTCATGACCTACAAAAGAGTTTTACTATGAATTAACTGGAATTAGATATAATAATCTTATTTTCTTTACAGTAAATATATCCACCCCTTCTGTGCATTTCTCTCAGTTTTAAAGCTTTAAACCCAAATAACTTATTTTGAAAAGTGCAATTCCTCCTCTTAAACCTCATTTCATCAGTCACATACAGCATAAGAATCGAGCTGTATTTGAGCAAGTCATCTCTTGTTATCATAAAGTAATCCCTTCACAAAGGATGATGTGAAAGGCCAGTTCAGGACACAAGCTAAGGACGTATAAATTGCTGTGAGCAAAACGACTGCATTCTCCCACAGTCAGTACAATAGGCAGCAATGCTTGGCATAGAGAGGTTTCATTATTCAGCGCTCAGGTTTCGTTCAGTCGGGGATTAGTGATGGGGATGTAGGCCGGCCGTGCACACAATGTCTCCTGAAGCCTGTGGGATGTGTTGTACCTCCGCGCTTCCGAGAAACCGAGCCCCTGGAGCGCCAGTAAAACAATCAGCGGCGTGGGGGACGCTAGAGACTCAGATCCTCAGCTATAAAACAGACTCTTAAAAGCGGCTTCTCTGACGATAAAGGGCCCGTTGTGAGTCTTATCGCAGTGGTCAGTCACATCTGTAACGTGTGTGAGAGCTGGGGGCAAAGCGAGCGCTAAAGTTGGATAGTCAAAGTGTTTATTTGAGTTGTGTTGAAAGCTCCAAAGAGTCAGCTGTCTGGCTGATCTCTCAGCAGCGCCGATTTCAGCTATACACTATCCCCGACGCTCGGGCCAGGCCCGGCTCGGGTTACCCAGCGAACAATGCCAACTCTGTTCTGACTGCCTATCTCACAGACTCCGTTGTACTAACATGTATATCTATGTCTACAATGGACAGGGGATGAACAGATTATACTATGGCCTTGAATAGTTTCGCTCCCTACTTTGAAGGTGGCTACAGTGATCATGCCTGTGAAATGCATTCTGGGCCCTGTATAGCATATAATCTTAACACATCCTTAACAAGCATCGCATGGAACTTAAAAAACTCTCTATCCAGGCCAGTCACCGCACCTCGGCCAAAACTGAAGCAAAGACAACTCTGTGAATAGCGTTCGAGTTATTCCTGGCAGAAACATGTTGCGGTTGTGAGTGTTGAGGGAAGCCGTCAACTTCTGACAGCTGAGTGTCGGGCGGACAGATTACATAGCTCCTCAGCAAGCCTGTTCATATTAGCATTAACAACAAACCATAACAACAGAGTCAAACATCTTACAGTGCTTATACTGAAGATTCTTCAATGTGAAAAAAGCTTTTAAAAATATCGAATATTTAGAATATAAGCTTGGCGTAGTAAGACTATGTAATGTTTTTGAAAGTCTCTTATGTTCACCAAGGATGCATTTTTTGGATCAAAAATACAGTAAAAAGAGTAATATTGTAAAATATTATTACAATATTATATTTAATACATTTTAAAAATGCAATTTTTCCTGTGATGGCAGAGCTGAATTTTCCTTCAGAAACATTTTTTCTTAAAAATCAATGTTGAAAACAGTTGTGCTGCCTAATATGTTTGTGGAAAGGTTCTTTGAATAGAAAGTTCAAAAGAGCAGCATTTATTAGAAAAATAAATCTTTTGCAACATAAATGTCTTTACTGCCATTTCTGATCAATTGAATGTGTCCTTGCCGAATAAAACTATTAAGTAGTGTTAAGTAATTAGTGTTAAGTATTAAGTAATTTCTGAGTGTTGAAAAGTTAAATATGACAGAATTTCTCTTTTTTGAACTTCCCCGTGCACATCTCTATCCGGACAGCAGGATGACAGTTTGAAGATCAGAAATGTCATTCATTTTAAGATTTATACTTCCTAATCATTTTTATTAAGTACCAATTTCAAATCAATTAATATTTGAGGAATGTAATTGAAAAACATTTTATTTTATTGACTTTTTTATTGTTTTAAGTTTATCAACTGTTACTTAACTAATGTTGTTTTAGCATTTCCACAGATGCAATGCAAAAACTAAAAAATGTCATTACCATTATGCTTTATTACCTCAAAATGTATCATGTACAATATAAAAAATTCATACGTCACACATTATACCAGACATCAGGTGATAAATGTTTCCATTATGATTGAAAAACTGACCCTAACTAAAGAATCACCTATATTTCACCAGACTTTGTGTTAACAGTCTGTCTATAATTGTCATCTGAACTGTGCTTTTGCCTCTAAATATAGACAAATACAAAGGAAGCTGATTAGAAATATGATATGTGACATTCATTGAAGTGATGTCTAATTAAAAACTGAATTCCGAGAAGCATCCGGCAGAACACTGCGGAAAAAAAACAGTCCCTGAAAGCTGTCTAATCCCCCTATGATTGAGACAAGTGTCCTTTAACTCAATTGCATTAAGATGGCTTAAGGTTTAATAGGCTTCCCAAAACACTGCTGCACTATGTGCTCGCATCCTTTCTGTTTCCTTTGCAAGCCAATAATGGTGCTAATTGCAGCAAAATAGAAGTCTAAAAATATCTTTCACAAAACACAAAAATCAGTTTGCACACATAGAGCGCTGCCTCCTGTACATACCAGTCTGACCCAAGGCCGTGACCCATCAGTCCGGTGAGACCCCAGCCCCAGTACTGGTGGCCAGACCTTGGCCCCTGCTGACAAATGTGCTAGACAGGAGCCTCCAGAGCACCCACTCTAACTTAAAGACATAAATTCCATTATCTATTGCTGGTGACCCTATGAAAGTAATCTGGTTAAGTTCTTGAGTGCCTCTGATTTGATTTCAGCACGCTTAAGTAGCAAAAACGGCATGAAGTAAATGGTGATGAGTGATATAGAGAGAACCAATTGTGGTTTTCATGAATGCTTCATGACTGAAATGTGTAACTGTGCCAATAAAAATAAATGCAAGGACTGAGTGTCTTGTTAAATAAATCAGCAAGGCTAAAGTGTTTTTGGGCGGTTAGGCTGTGGAGTGTCCAATCCTCTATCCAATTAAGTGGAAGATTACCAGCACGTACTTGGCCTAAACGTACCCATCCCCTAAGAAGTTATCGAGAGGCTAATTGGCTCTAAGGGTATTGTGTTTTACATCCTTGTACTCAATCGAGGGGATTTCTCATCATGCCATCTGCCCAATGCAAGTATAACATGTCTTTTATATCTTTGTTTCACAATTAATCATATTACAGAACGGAAAAGACATGATGTTGTGAACCTTCAAATCTTTCTTAGCCTGGGAAAAAAAGCCATTAACTGCAACTGTCAAATGTCCAAAGCAATAAAATGAGAACATATACGTTTAATATCTAGAAAGATTGTTTATATCTTTTTTGTGCTGAGGTTTGTATTTATAACACCATGTATCACAGCATGTGATCTAACTGAGTGCACCAGGAGTTCATCCATGATTTATTGCCAATAAAAAAGAGCTAAACACAATTCTATTATTACTGAGAAGTCAACGTAATTATACAAATGCCCACTAGAGGTTCCCAGAGGATACTGTCTCATTGGAGTAGGAACTGATGTGATGCATCTAATCATTAGATAATTGAGTCTATCTATCAAAGCTATCAAGAGGTGTTAGATATAATGGTTGCTAATGAATTCTCATCCAGGGAGGCAAATAAACACAACACTAAGGCATGTGCATGTTATAAAATGTGACCGATGGAATTTGAAGAGGTTTACATACCTTCATTTGGAGGAGGGAATGTCCCCGTTTGTTAGAGCTACCTGCAATATTAATAAGTTTCAGTAAAAATGATCCATAAGCCAACACATATTTTAACCACAAGAGGACACTGTTTCACCACTGTAAAACATGACAAGCTCCTTCACTGTTTAAAAGACCCAATGCTTTCAAAGGGAAAACACTACAAATAATATTTTTTCCATGCTTCACAACAGGAAACAAAGACATAGATACAGTGAAATCAAAAGAAATTATATTTTTAATCAAGTTTGATTCTTATTTAAGAAATGTTGTAGTGAGCTATCTATTTATCTCTAGGCAGTTCTCACCTTTGCCGTAATATCTAAATGCACAACAAGAAGCTCAACCAACCCAAATCCATCAAATCTCAAGACCTTAACATTTTATTAGATTTTCCAGAGGCACTTACCCAAAATGCCAATGAAAAAATGAGACAAGGATAATTTCTCTGGTCCTTCTCAGTGTAATCCAAAATACTGCCAAAAATGTTTTTCAACTATCCAATGCTTTTCAGAATACAGTAAGAGTGTTCAAATGTGCTTTGTTGCATGTATAAATGAAAAAGATAGGTCCTTCCAAAATCTAGGAGCTCTGACAGTGTGTTTGTTTCTACACTTTGAATATCAGATCACGTATGATGTTGAATCCTGAACCAATCCTTTCCAGAGACTGAATCTGTATCCTGTAAATCCTCCCAACAGAGTAAACATTAGGCTTTGAGTTCCTTCACCACCAACAGATTAAACACAAATCCACCCGAAACAGGTTTGTGATCATCCAGGAGATCCTTTCCAGAGCGTGTCTGGCTCAAGAATGCCCTCTCAGTAGCGCACCGTGCATTCCTGTGATCCCTCCCCCCGCGGACACTCCCACCGCCTCCCACACCTCCCTCCTCAGCCCTGACAGCAGCACCCCAGCGGAAGAACAATTACAACACTCTCCTCCTCTCTGCTCAACACGTACCTATAGACAGTCTAGTGATTATGGCACATCCTCTTAATTACAGCCCCAGAATAACCAGAGGGGACAGGCGACGGGTCAAGAATGCTGATGAGACGGTTCCACCTCGCACCGAAATGAGACTTCGCTCTCATTGGGTGATGGCGTCGACTCCAATTAAAGCTGCTGTGCTGGTATGCCACCCTGCTTCTTTGTAGGGTGAGAGAAGGATAATATGATTAAATGCAGTGGTTGCATTTGTACCCGTCACAGCTTATTATAAACACGTCAAATAAATGTGAATGTCATGCACACTGTGTTTTGGAATTCTTAGAGAGATCAACCAATCGCAGAGCTCCTCATCCGACAGAGGGCTGTAAATGTCAGCGGGAAAAGGGCATGGCGAGATGATAAATCACAAGATGAGGTATTTTCACAACAGATATATCACATAATTTATTAGAACCGTCAACACCCCGTGGGAGGAGGCAGATGAAAGCTCCCTGCACTCTTCCGTTGCTAATGCGGTGTCCTCTCTGAACCGGGGATGGGCTCTCTGGGGGAGATAGCACAAGACTTCAAAGTCCATGGCCTGCCAAGACCGCGGGGAGGTCTCATTCAGTTGCTGCCCCTGTCGGCCCTGAGGGAGTTTCTAATTGCATTTCACAGGCCCTGAACAAAACAAGGCCTTGTTCAAGCTGAAGTTGGTCCTCCTGCTGGGACGTAGCTGTGATTTGCGACTCAGCGGGACGTGGATCTTCAGCGTGCCAGCACCGCTGAGAAAAACAGTTTCAGCTTCCTTCTTCTGACTGCACGCACTGGGATACCGATTGGCAGATTGATATGCGAGTGGCCGCGACACCTTCCTTCTCCCCTCGGAGGGTGTTCGATCTGTGGGACTGCAGGCAGATGTGTGGGCTCAAGTTGAAAAATTAATACAGACCTACAAGAGAGACTCTAAATCGTATGCAGGCCATCACATATCATCAAACAGAAGAATATTAGGGGATTTCTTTTCATAATTTATAAGCTCAAAATAACAGCCAATGTACTTTCAACTGGGTCTAGCTGAGCCTGAGTTATTGCTGTATTTTATTATCCTGACTATGGGGATTTGATGTCTAATATCAGCAATAATATCAGTCCTTGTGCTTTTTGTTTAAATCAAACATGCAACATGCATTTGATATTAAGAACCAGGACATTACATTTCAGGGTTTGCATGAAAGCAAAGCTATATGGCACCTTAGTATGTGATATTTTGCGAAGTCACATACATTTACTGCTCTATAATTACTAAAAATTAGTTTTTAAATCAGACAGTATTTATCTACCACTAATGCTAATTCTTATTCATACTTCTGAAGAAAATTTGAGGTTGAAGCCAAAACAAACCCAAACTACAACCCCAACTTCTGCTGTAACTCTAACCTAACAATATTTTATAAGAATTATTTATTTTAACACATAAACAAATTCATTTATAATATCGATTTTTTTGTATCACATGCAAGTCAAATGCAGATGTCCAAAAAAGACTCTTGTAAACCGCAGTTTAAACATAATTTTAACTTCTGTACAATATATTTAAAATTTTAGTGCTAATAGTTAGGACTGGTAATTTGATGTTGTGACCAAATAATAACAGGATTAATAAAATTAATTTCCCCCAAACTGAACTTTGTTCAGAATGTAGATTTAAATCACTGCATGATTTTTCATAATCTCATTAATTCAAAAGTGAAATGATTTGACCAATATTTTAACAGTGCCATCACAGCACCAAAAACCATAATCATATATTACCAGCGCACAGCATGTATGACTAACACAAAATAGTAAATCACTGCTAAATTGTATCATCATCATCAAAGGCAGATGTGATTACTGAAAATGAGCTGTGGAACGAAGGCTTTTATTTACTCCATGCTCATTCTAATAAGTCCATTTGAAATCATTTTGTGTAATTTGTAGCGCATATACATCTGTCTCATATACATCTGTTTAGCCATACCCCAAGGCCCTAAAAAACAAAGATATCAAATGAAGAATGAGCACATGGAAGTTTTTCCTTCTGTCTTCTTTTAAACATCGAAAGATTCTTGCAGACTCTCCTCAAAGGCAAAGTCATTAGTGCAGACTTGGCCTGATTGTTTTCACTGATTTTCTGTCTGAAGGAGGAGTAAATTGATGCCTTGGCCCTTCAGCTTCAGTCTGGCTATTAATTTCAAAGAGCAGGTTTGGCCTGATGGCCCTTTGAGAGAAAGCTGATTTAACTAGATCATTTTTAATGGGGATGGATTCCTCCATACTTGCCCTTTGGAATTGCTTCTGTCCTCCATAACCACTGGTCTGTAATGGCAAGCCCCTTCTGAGACTATTACTAAGGGCCAATTGGCCTTGAAATGAAATACATAATCTTAATGTACTGGAAGATGTGCGATCCGTTCGCTTGTGGAATGGAATGACTCAAGACTGCAGGAGTTTTTAGTCCATAAAGAGAAATGCTGCAAGAAACCGCCTATTCCACGCTGTCAGATCAAGGTAGCCTTCGCGAGGAGGCGTACGCAAACTCGCATGACAGCCGCTGCTATTTCTAGGGAGAGATAATCAAAGGCATTTGACTTGTGAGAGCCATGGCGAAATACCAATATTCTTGGATTTCAAAGAGCGTCTAACTACTGAATAGGGTTCCCATACGCCCTTTCATTGGGATGACACAATGTTGCATCTGCTCGGCAAGGGATAAATTAAGCATGTGAAAGTTTTAGTGAAATCCCCATTTTCCAGTTAATCAAATCTCCCCTAATCAAATTAGGAGCTGTAATTCCCCAGGATGCGTGTGACAAAAGTGTATTATTCCTGCCTTTGGGGCAGCAAAAGAGAAATCAGCATGAGGCCATTCCCCTCTGCTTCAGTGGCCCTGAATTGAATTGCTCTTCCGACTGACCCGAGCGCAAGAGGCAGGGTCGAGGTAAACTTTGGCAGTGTTTGAGTTCCCAGCTCATTAAAGAGCTGCGTCTGAGGCCACCTCCAGAGACTGTTGAGCCATTCATTAATGAGGCACTTGTGTAATTTTCCCTGGACATCTGTGACGAACAGGCTCTCTTCCCAATGCCGCACAAAAAACACCTCAGACAATAAAGCTCACATTGACGGCTTAGGGAAACAGCCAACATCCACAGTTACTCGTAGTTACTTGTCATGAACATGCATACAAAATCATCTTCAATCTTATGAAACTGCAGCGATCACCTGTGAGCAATACACAAGGACTTATTTTCCACTGAATGAGAAGTCTTGAGATTTGATTGAAGATCTTTAGCAGAACTGGCACATACAGGGAGCACAGAAAGTGCCCTTTTATACTCGCTTAGCAGGGCGGTAAATAGGCCCATGGAGCATTCAGATGCCACTTATGAAGTGCTCATAACCAATGTGTACCTCACGGCTTTGCACAACAGCTTCCTTCCAAACCAATTCATATGGCAGCTAATGAATATGCCACTTTAGACTTCATGAATTGTTCCTTTCCGTTCACTGCCCCCAGTGTTAACACCTCTTTATACGATTCTTAACACCTACTGCACTGCCTCTCAAGGTCACTCTGGCTGAACAGAGCTGGAGAAAGCCGCACAAAACCTGAGAGGCTCAATTCCTATTCATTTGTCACATTTGCATGCATGCCTCTATACTCAATCACACAAAGGCCACGGTAGCTTAGCCATTGCCCCCTACCAATTACAAATGAGTCCATTAAGCTGTCTGCATTGGGCCCAGCCTCTTCATGGTAATGGCTTGTGAGATTTCCATCATAATCGTCGGGCTCCCACTGCAGTCATGAGTGCAGATGGAGGAGGAGAGTGGGTAAAGAGCTATCAAACGGGGCAGAGTGCATTCTTTCAGCTTTGTTTACACGCAGGCCAACTCAAAAGCCTGTGCTTTCTTTAGGAGAAAAGAGCCTTTAAAGATTATTACAAAATTCTTGTGCGATTTAGGGAGCTGCATGTGCAAAAACAGTGGCCTTAATACTGATAAACTGATAATTATTTTCATATTATGATTGATTGACAACCAATAAATAACATTAAAATTCTAAACTATTTTGTCTAAATACATGAAAAACAACACTAGAAACTAAAATCTATCATTTTAAATGCTTCAAGTGAATTTAGGCATCACAACAATATAATGTACAGTATGAAGAATGGAGATTAATTTTGATAAAGATGACATTTAACAGTGTTAAAAATTATTAGTGTTTTTAAAGATCACCTTTAAGTAGGACTGTGGCAAAAGTAATTGAAATGTAAAAAGGCAAAATGTACAAATAAATCCAATATCGACCAATTAGACACGTTTAAAATCTCTAATATTTGCCAACATAATGTACATCCCAAAAACAAATTTGAGTACTAGTGCTTGTACTGCAGTACTGCAGTGTACTGCTCTTTACTGCAATACAACCTCAATAATATTATCTTGAATAACAATTATTATAATGATTCAGATCTAACTTACAATATCAATTTCAATAGCAATACCAAAACAAAACTTGCACCAGATTATCCTCATTAGTCATAAGTAACCAAATAAATCTTTACCATTTTTATGTACTTTTTTAGATTGTTTTTCCTGTCAAAATCAGAACATTGTAGAAATGTGGGGAACACTTAAGCAGATGGGATGTTTCTTGTGGTGTCAAATAATTTTCCTCTTTGATTCCAAAATTAAATGGCAGGGGGTGATTTACGCACCTCCTCTATTAGCAGTCTTGGAAGAATAATGTGAACAGCTTTTATTACATGCTGGTTGTTACTCTGACACATAATTAACAAAGTCTGTTAATGTCTAAAGGGAAATAACAAATCATTTAGACCAGACAGTCAATCCCATAAACATGCATTTATCAAGCTAATTTGTGAAGCCTGACCTAGTTCTTTCAAGTCATATAAGAAGACAACTCTATAAAAGTCTATTCATAAGTGAAGGTAAATCACAGCTCATGAAAGGTCTCAGCATTTAAAAGGACTCATGACCCTCACATTTCATTACATGATTTCATATAAATATTAACAAGCTGGACATATCCAGCTGCCTGTGAGTTTTTACAAGTTTGCAAGTTGTTAGACGATTTGTTGTAATAAGGAACAACACACAAGCAAGTCATGGCTTATAAATGGTGTTTTATATACCATTGACTTTCATTGCAAAAACTGCTAAAACATTCTTTAGAATATCTTCTTTTGTGTTACACACACACAAAAAAGTGTTATTATTTAGTGTTAGTTTGGAATGACATAAGGGTGAGTAAATTTCGATAGAATGTTTAAAAGTCAACAGTTCCCGATAACTGATGTTTGTCAACCTTAAGGTCTACAGCTTGTGAACCTGCAAAATTTACAAGAGTTATAACCATTCTGTAGCAATACGACCCCTCACTACAAAGTTAAAACCTATCGCTCCGCTTGAACTATATTTCAGAGAACTGTAGACTCTCCTCAACCGTTACATGGTGAGAGTGATTGCAGCAGATCACCTTGAGGACATCTAGCCCTAATGTAGTGCCTCAGTAGTGGAAGACCATGAAGAAAGATGATAGGACTTCAGTGGTATTAATCACCACGACAGTGAGAGGCTCAGCCCCCGGCCGCCAAGGGCTCAGGATAAGCTCGTAAAAATTGCACAGCCCTCCACAGGGCGCTCATGTCTTACTTGTTTATGGCAGCGAGTCCCAGAGGACGTGGCAGTGATGTGCTAGCCTCTAAACCCACGCCGTCAGGAATGATGTATGACCATCATTACCAGAAAATATCACTTCAGCCGACCCATGATCTTGCTCCGCTAAGGGTCATATTATCCATGAAGAACAAATTACGGTCCCCTCCGCACATTTAAATTACTAGGGGGGGAAAAGCGCTAGTACGGAGATGGTGATATGTCATCGGTGACAATGCCCCCCAGTGCAACGCAGATAAAAACCCACCTGAGAAATCATCATCCTACAGGATGCTAAAGTTCACTTGCGTTTGTTGTCATTTAGAAACAAATATACAGGAAAGGTTGTGCACTTTCATTTCCCCCATTTGAGCAATTAGCATATTTACACAACATAGACAGTCATGAAATGGCATTTTCAGATTTAGCTGTTTATCACTTAGTTATTTTCAATACGCTTGATGTTTGTAAATGGTGGTTATATTCATCTGTATGTCCTTAGATATCATCACCTTCAAAAAGCTTTGCTAACTGTGCTTTAAGCTATTTCAAATCCCTTTTGGCTGATTTCAGGTTTAGATATATTTAATATAATTTACATTTCTTAAACTTTCATCCAAAGCAACCTACTCAGGGGATACATTTTTATCAGTGCTTGCATTTCCTGAACATTTCCTGGAACCTCTGACCTTGGCATTGCTAGCAACATGCTCTGCCAGTTTAACTACAGTAACACTACTGTAAATCCTGAATATAAAAATACTTATACTCATGAAGTTCTTTTCCAAATCTTTGAAAGATCATTATATTTATTTAGAATTGCTTTACTCATGTTACTTATGTTATGCCCTAAATTACTACATGATTAACTAACTGTATTTTTTTTCTATGTACATTTCTGAAATGCACATTCTGTAAAGCTGCTTTGAAACAATAAGTATTGTGAAAAGCGCTATACAAATAAATTTGAATTGAATTGAATTGAATTGAATTGAACTCATTGGTGCTATGCTTCTTTGAAAAACTTGCCTGCTCCCACATTTCCTTTTTTCTTAAATGGCAATACAACTTTTTAATTTATCCAAAGAAGAATCTTATGGACTTTTCACACTGCGCTTAAACCCAGTTTACTACGGGGCTGTTGAATCCTTGAATCTGATTGGTTGATGAACGTTCTAAGGTGTGCAATTAATTTCAGGGAAACGTACGACTAAAGTAGTTCTAGGCAGGTTTTGAACACATTACAATTCCATATCGCTTCGCCAAATGATTTCAGTTATTTCAAATGCCCTTACAGCCCACATTACTAAAACTCAAAAGGACACTGACTGAGCAAATAAATATAGTAAACAATAGGATAAAAAAGACAAATTATTTCCATGTTTTTTGCCACAAAATTACGTTTTATTGAAATACTCTTTCTCATGCTCTCTCTCCCACTCAGATGCACACACACTCTGACAGAAACGTGTTGTCAGCGTTGCTCTGACGATTTTATCAGGAAAATAGTTAAGCAACTTAAAAGCTACGTGACATTTCTCACTAGCAATATAATAACGGCGCTGTTCTTGAAGCAGATAAACGTACAATGTCGCTATTAGAAGAGACGCTAATGCCGAACACTGCTGAGAGACGCACAGATTGAGGTAATTCATAATCTCTCTCTCTCTCTCTCTCTCTCTCTCTCTCTCTCTCTCTCTCTCTCTTTCTCATAACTGCATTAAATTGCTATTAGTGGGTCAAGTTTCCATTACTAGCTCTAAAAGTACATTTTGGAATTAGCAACAGAGACATTACAATAAGAATTTTAACCCAGGTTTTATGAATACAGTGTTAAACGTCAGCGTATAAATACCCGGATTAATTGTTAACCTAGGGTAAAACATGAGCAGAGTGAAATGTGAAGCAATGATTCTGTTTACCCGGGGTTCAGAATGACCCCGTTAATATTTTGGACAAAATGCTCTTGAATAGCAATATCTAGCTATGAATGTAGTCTGATGCATATTTAAGATTTCAGCACCGATAATGAAGTGTCAGTGTAACAGAATAAGAAACTTGTTTAGTTTGAACATATAAAGGATTTTTTAAAATTTTCTTTAACTTTAAATTACCCATTTGTAAATGTTTAAACAGAATTTCTTGGGGGGGGGGGGGGGGGGGGTGCTTTACCATGCTTTACACTAAAGAATTTCAATAAATATATATATATAAAAAAACATAAACATAATTTATTATATTATATTACAGCATTGAATAATATGGTTTAATAACTTGAGTGATCTTTTGTTTCAGTGCAGATCTCATGTAATGCAACAGAATTGACAATTAAGGGTGCAGTGGAATGGTCATTCTCTGTATTCTCTTTCCCCTGATAATTTATAACCGAGAAGAAACAAGCGGCTGATGAATAGTATCCATTATCATGCATCATTTACTGTAATAACAGGCTGCTATTTCCATACAAGAAATGACAAAAATCCTCAATAAATTAGTTTCGAATTTCGCCTGTGGATGTTGGGAAGAGAATAAAGGAGCTTGTGAGTTCTACCACCCAATATCAATTTCAAGGTCCATTTACTTCCTCATCCCTGATCCCTGCCACGCTGAACAGACGGAGACCCCTGAGTGGGCGCATATGGCAGAGGGCTGGGAGTCCACTGGAGCTGGTAATGATGGCAGCGGTGGACTGGTCCATCACCGTGCCAGCGCTGGGGCTCCATTGGCGCAGAGTAATTGACAGCCATGAGCTTCCCTACAGAGCTCAAACATACCGCCTGCTCTCTGGCACACACTCCCTAATTCACACACGCAGTCTTGGCTGCTGGCTCAGCAGGGGCAGGCCATCCAATTTACAGCTCTGTCCAGCACTGCCCCGGGAGCCATCTCAAGCCTGCCCAGCCGGCCCAACAGAGACTAATGAAGGGCTCTTCCAGCACCTCATACATTATGGAGAGAGCAGAGACAGATCAGGAAAACATTGCCAACGCAGTCTGCTTTTCTGAACGGAAAGAATCAATTGGGTTGTTGTGGGTAACTGCTCCCCTGCTATGACATCGCTCTCCATTACATGCACAGGAAAACGTGCAGGTGATGGAGAGAGAGAGAGAGAGAGAGAGAGAGAGAGAGCGCCAACGAGATATTATTTCTGGCTCTCGTTTACTTAAGTTCCATGTGTAGTGGTTCAAATTTTCTGCACCGCATGAAATACCACTTAAAGCTTTGCTTCCACTTACCAGCTCAGAAAGCAAGATGATGCGTCATCTTTCCAGGTTACAGTGTGAAACAACCCCTCCAAGAACCATTTTTTGTTAATCTGTGGGGGAAAGATTCATAATCAGTTATTTAGTATACTGCATAAAGACTACGATGGTCCTTAAGCATTCACAGACTTTACGTATAATGGAGCTTCACTTCATTCTGTTCTTACTTATGAAAGCATAGAGTAGAGCACAGCGACCCACCACTGAGCCTGCCTTGGCATGCTGTTACAATGAAACAAATTGTATTCTGCGATAGCTCTGCATGAGTCTTGGCTTCACTAACGTCCTTGGGATGCTTACCATCTGGCAGTCCCATCACTGCGTTCAGATACACTGCATTACAAAGTGAGACAGCCCAGAATGCAAACAAGAGTGTTATCTTTAGTACTATCTATAGTACTTTCCTCCAATGTTGGAATGTTGAGTAGTAAAGTTAATAATTCAATAAACAATATAGAAATTGAAATGTTGGTTTTGTTTATGTATGGCTACAGAAACTGGCCCCAATGTATACGGGCCAGTGTTGTTAATGTTAACTAAAACAAAAATAATTAAAAATAATTTTGTTAATTTCAAATAAAGCAGAAATAAAATAAATATTAGATGAAGAACTTCACCATTAAAAACTTAAAAAATGAGAACTGTTGTTATGGAAACTAACTGAAATAAAATAGGTTGTAAAAAAGTACTTAAATAAAAATAAAATTCTAATTAAAAAAATTAAAAATGACAAAAGCACATAATAAAATTACTAAAACTTAAAAATTACAATGAAAATATAAAAATAGAAGCTAATTCAAAATATGAGTAGATACTATTATAGTATATAAATAATACTAAATGAACACTGATTTGGACACTTAATGACTTCAAATAAACCGGTGACCAGGTGGTCAAATGATTTAAGTCAGTTTCCCCTTTTAAAAAATTAAACTTGGTTTGATATTTTGTATTTAATGCACAGGCTAGATTTGATGTGAACCTTAAATTTAATGTTCAAATACTTTCTGGGACCTCTGTAAATATAAATATTAAAATAGCCTATTTAAAATAGTTATAAAATAATTATATTATATTATTATTAATAATGACATCCTCTCTTTTTCCCCCAAACTGCCATCAATTTTGAAAGTCACATGAAAAACCTACTGCTTTCAATATTTTCTTAAAGAGCCTAGGGAATTAGTTGTTGACTGCCATCTTCAAATTGGCCAGAAAGGGAATTACTCAGAGGTGAGTTTGACTCTCATTAAACAATTGACCCTTATTTGTGTCCATTTTCACAAGGTGCTGCTGCAGAGGGGCAGGAATCAGCCATGTTCATCCATCAGCTTTATGGCAGGTGGCAGGGGCTCCTTATGCTCAATGTAGTGGAAAGCAAGGCTTTATTACCTCGGGGTTCTCACTGAGAGAGATGAAGACAGAAACAATGGTGACAGAGTATAGAATTTCCAAGGCTGATGGTTGATGCATCAATATAACTCCGTATGTTCTTGAAATCTGTTGTTGCGCCAAAGGATGGCAGTCGTAGTGCAGACAAGGATGGTGTGTCCTTCACAAAACAATCCCTGTCTGCTCGATTTTATCAGCGCCACAAAATGGCGTCGGCAAATTATTCATGACAGGTGAGAAGTATCACCGTGTTTAACACACTGAATATGAGACGATGTCTTTTGACTTCCGTGGACTCAATGAAATCCACTGATGACAGCTTACTTGACATTTACACACTCCGATTCCCATCCTTTAATAGCTACGCTCCATCTCCCAAGGTATTGCCAGCCAGGCCGACTGATAACAAACCTGTGAGGAGGGTTCACAAGGGATATGAATCCAGTGCTGGCAGAGAAATGATGTGTTCAGTGGAGGAATATGGAGACTGACATGAGCTGCACACCGGCTTAGTGACAGATGATTTGTTACACCGTGCGCTAAATGGAAGTCGCCACAACGGCTGATTAGGTCTTATCAGGGCCGTTTCGAGCGAGCAACTTTTTCATTTCACCTCTCTCCAAGGAGCCACCATCAAAAGAGATCACAGAGGTTTCCCTGGGCGAGCCTGTCAACTCAAGGTGAAGCCGAATGAGGGAGGATAACAGGGATGAGGAAATAAACTGCTGTCTCAGATAACATTAATGCTCAAGCTTCACGGCTGACAGTTACCTGATAAAACATTATCTCAGCCAATGAGAGACAGAACAGGACAAACACGTTCCCCCACACACAGTTTTTTCTAATCCATTTGGCCAGATCACAGCAAATCGCTCGCTATTCATCTGTGGATCATATTGCTGCTCTGGAGATTCTTTTTCTTTTTTTATAGAAAAGGTTACCCATCTTTCAAAAAAAAAAAAAAATTACCGTCAATGTAAGCCTACATTTATTAGCTCCCTGGCTATATTAGTGATATTGTGTGCTAAATAAACAATACACCTAACAATTGAATAAACAAGATAATACTGAGTAACTTACATTTTAGACACAATATCTTGTTCACACAAAGAATGAGAACTATAAAGATAACTGTGACAACCATATTAGCCTCCACTCCATCGCACAATAACGTTGGTTATTATTAGAGCGCTGGCACTTGTTCATCTTTTCAAAGGTTGGTTCACACAATCAAAATTCTGTTATTAATTACTCACCCTCAAGTCGTTCCAAACCCATAAGACTTTCGTTCATCTTCGGAAAACAAATGAAGATCTTTTTTTTTAATGAAATCGGAGAGCTTTCTGTCCCTCCATTGACAACTACGCAACTACCACTTTGACGCTTCAAAAAGTTCATAAAGAGATCGTAAAATGAATCCATATGAATCGACCATTTTAGTCCAAATTTTCTGAATAGACACAATCACTTTATATGATGAACAGATTCAATTTAGGCTTTTATTCAAATTTAAACATTGATTAGCAAACATAAACAGAAGCTCAACCAAACCAGCTTGACGTGCGAAAAACAAACCTCATTGGTTCTCTCACATCGAGCAAACATGCTTCAGCTTCCATTTATCATAACTGATGTGCGTTGATGAATGTTTATATGTGAATAAAACCCTAAATTAAATCTGATCATCAAATAAAGTGATCTTGTTCAGAAAATTTAGACTAAACCACTCAATTTATATTTGATTAGTTTTATGATCTCTTTATGAACTTTTTGAAGCGTCAAAGTGGTAGTTGCTTAGCTGTCAATGGAGGTACAGAAATCTCTCAGATTTTATTAAAAATATCTTCATTTATCTTCATTTGTGTTACGAAGATGAACGGAAGTTTTACAGGTTTGGATTGGAATGACATGAGGGTTAGTAGATGACAGAATTTTCATTTTTTGGTGAACTAACCCTTTTAAATGCTCAAGCTCTTTAGAGTCTTTGGGATTTTTTTTTAATGATTATTAAGACTTTATAGTTATAATCATCCTTGGTGTGAATTCTGAATGGGCCTTACTTAGTGTTTTTTTTTTTTTTGTGCTGCATCAACGAAAATAGTTCCAAACAAAGAAAAGCAGAATTGACCGATGTCTCCGAGCAATGGTAGTTGTGTTTAGATCCTGAATTGATCAGGTTTTAATGATTCAATTAGGCTACTCAGTAATTCCTGAATGAATCTGCTTTTGAAAGGATCGGTTGAAAGAATGTATCTCAACCTTAAGGGACTTGTTTTGTTTCTGAATGAATTTCTTTTTGAATAAATCGACTGAATGAACGTAAAACAAAGACTTGTCGCCACCTACTGCCATAACTATACAACCAGCAGAAAAGGTCACAAAATAATTTTTCCCCCCGGTGCATTTTCAAAGGCATGCAGAATCACATCAATATTTCAAGCATCGTCTCTAACTCAGAATCATCCTGAACAACCATGAAATCCTCTCAGAGTGAGCAGATGGTCTTTCCTATATGCAACATCATCCATGTATTGACGACAATTCAATCCAGATGAGACCACATTAGACCGCAAATTGACATCTATCACAAAGACTGAATCTTCTTCTTAGTGCTGTAGTGATCTATGATGGGTCCCTCAAAAATCTATAGTAACATTAATGGTCTTGTTTCACAAATCCGTACTATTGATGAATCTAAAATCCATAAAATACAACATTTTTGTAGCTTCTGGAAAAGTAATAAGTCTTATGCATAGTATATATTTTGTAGACCACAAAAGTTAAACCAAGCAGTTTAGATGTGACGAAAATCCACACATTTGCTGGTCTCTTTTCTCATTAGGACACCTTGGCTCAGTCTACACCCTCAAAGTGTATCTGTTTACACATGGATCTCATTTGATGAGACATAAGGCAGTAATTGGATAAGGCTTGTGATCAGATGTTCTCTTGGGGAACTAATTCCACTCTTTCTGACCTGCCTAATCTTTTAAGACCAAGCTGGGGTTAATGGGCTGCTCTTCCCCCACCAACTGCTCAGGGGTGAGTAGGATATCCAGACCGCTGGATAGAAAACGTTAGGCGTGCTGTATTAAAGCGCGGCAGAAGGATGTGACAGTATAAGCTGCACAACACGATCCATGATAAAGTAATTTATGCATGAGTACTGGACCGCAAGTGAATAGAAGATACATTTTCATGATTAGCCGAGCCGAGGTCATGCGTAAATGGATATCATATAGCATCCCTTCTGACAAAAATCATTAATCTGACTGTAATAGTTCCCAGTTACTGGAATGTGTGTTTTCCCCCCTCCGTTGGGAGGTAGCTAACAAAATATAATATTTTAAGAGAAAGCAACCATATTTGTGGCTGCCTGCGATATAATGCTTTCATCATATTGTCCTATTTATGGAAAGAGACTGGAAGGGTTAACTATTAAGGAGTGGACTGGGCAATATATCAAATGCATTTCAGTTCATTACACTTGTATAAATAATATACATATACATATATATATATATATATATATATATATATATATATATATATATATATATATATATATATATATATATATATATATAGTTTGTTATTATTTAGTGTGATTGATCGCTTGAGTGAATTATTCAGTGACTCACTCATAAAGACAGTCAATTAGCACAATCTACTGTGGCTGGTTGCATAAACTACTTAGACTAGTTAGTCATCCAATTTTTTAAGACCGGTCATAACTTTTTTAAATCACATAAAAAGGTAGATTGTTCTAAATTGAATCCAAAATTATATATAGCTAACTAGCATAAGACAACAAACAAACACATGCACGGTGAACATCGGAGAGCTATTTCTCGACGGAGAGCTATTTCTCGAGAACGGTATCAGTAATTTCTGTGCAGCTCAGTCCAAAGATCATCTGATCATTTTATAAAGAAAAGTGGTAGGAGTAGAAAAAAAAAAAAAAAGGTTTTTAAGGTTCACTTAAAAATGGCGGACAAACAAAAGGATGGAAAATGAAAGATCGGAATAAGCCAAGGAATGGACACAGATTGGACAAGGACAGTCAAAATTTGGAAAATGTTTTCAAAAGTATTAAGCGTTTTTGCAAAAATCCATATATCTCTGAAACACTAGATGGCGCTGTGTTCAAACTTCTCAGGTCCCTTCAATGACATGCTGTTGATGACCAAATCAAATTGTGTGTCGATATATCAAATCGTTTAAAAGATATTGATTTTTTGATTGATTGATTAATTTCAAAATGGCGGACCAATGGTTCATCTGATCCTGGCGAAATCCATAGACATCATGATTGTTTAAGATGTGATAGAGAGAACAGGTTTCAAACAGTTTTAAACTATGGTACTGTATACAACAGATTTTCTTTTTATCTTCTTATTCAAGAGAGGGGACAGGAAGTGCTAGCATTACCATAATGTTCCAGCAAATTTAATTTTTTATCTCAAAGATGATAGATATCTTTAAAAATCTGCCACACAATGGCCACTGTCGAGCGTGTTGGAAATCCAAATGAACCACCTGCCTCCTCTCAGAGTCCCAAACCCTGTAATTGTGCATTGATTTGACAGACAGCTACATTATGATCATATGAAACAGAGCTAATCACGCTTTCCTGTCTCTTTCATCTGCACCAATGAGCTCCTTCCATACGAAATTCAATGACATTTCGCTTCTGCACCAAAGATGAGGAAAGGTCTTCTGTGACCTCTCTTTTCCAGGCCTGCTCACATGCAAAGCAGGTTATACAAGAGTCTTAAAAGAGCCTTCCTTTCAGCAGGCTACAGCAAACAAGGGCCCTCAGAAATAAAAGTGATTATAAACATCAGCCAGTTCGTTATAGCTATTAAGCTCATCTGCCTTTCAGTCTATTCTCCCCAGAAATTTGTAGGCAATTAATTAAATTCCCATGTCCGTGCCCGGCACTCATTAGTCTAATATCGGCTTTCAAGGGAGCACCGAGGCGGCGGTCGGTGTGCCAGGTCACATCACGAGAGACAGCGAAGCTCTGCTTCCCGTTTGCCCTCTACAGATCGCCTCTCCTCTTTTTATCACCATTCATTTTCCATCAGCAATACGATGCCAACATTATGCTTGACTGATGTGGAGAGACAGAGCAATTTCCTGAGACACTTAACACCAGGTCACATGGGGTTGAAATACGATAGACAGATACAGCCATTCACAGGCTGCTACTCGAGATGATGCCAACCCAGATGTTATGTCAATGGGTGAGGAAAACACTTTCTCAGTGCTTCGATTTTCGAGGACGGCGAAATTGCTCCTCGAGTGTGCTTTCAATTTGCCCAAAGGAACGAGGTGAAAGCGAGACCTCGTTCGAGTAGATATTCAAACGCATACATTGAACTGCCTCACGGAGGAGACTAAATATGGAAATTAACTTTGACTGCCAGATGTTTCCTCTGTGTAATAGAAGTCATTACCATCACATTTAGTACTTCGTTTCCAAATCGCCTCGCATTACGTGGTGAAATGTATTCCTCTGCAAGCTCGGTAACAGTGCATTACGCACAGATAATGATGACTTTGTTATCCTGTGGTCTGTGAGGTCCATTTCCCAGCTCGCCTAACTACAAATGTCAGCCCCGACAGGCAATTACAGGAGTCCGGTTACTCTCTCCTCTGCTATCGTTCTCCAATCTCAGAGACCCTGGCGTGGTGAAGAGCAAAAGTAATTTTCCCCGGGGGCTGAAACAAAGCCATGAACTTGGCTATTAAAGGCCTAACAGGTTTTGTCCAAGCAGTCTGCTGGATGCTTGAGTGACACGCAGTCGATATCCTCTGTCCTCTCGGGCCATCTCAACTGTCAGCGGTCTGAAGTTAGAAAATGCTGCACTCAACAGCTGATGATGTGAAAATCAGCCATAAAAGATGTTGAAAGATATATTTCATATGTGCAAATATTTATAGGCTAATAGTTTTCCTGCATTAGCTGAAGCACTTAAAATAATTAAATAAATGTATGTTGTAGGTGTACTTGCACTGCTCAGATAGCAATACACCCATAGAAGCCTTATTAACTGCTGTTTCAATGGGCCGTAAGCATAAGCTGTAAGCCGTCCGCCATGTTGAAACGGTCGAAGTCGGCCTGTGAACGTTCATCATTCGAGAGCAAGTTGACTGAGATTTTGCAACCTTAGTTAGACCGAGTTAGACGCATGTATGATGAATGTCTATATATGAAATAGACTACAGCAGATGATTTTGCTAAACTATCACAATACAAAATGACGAAGGCGTCAGCTAACACGAAATTAAAAAGTTACCATAGTAAAAGTAAAAAAAAAAAAAAAATTATAAAAACATTAAAAGAACCATAGTAAAAACATGTAGGCCAAATATTGAGTTAATACATATAAAACACAAACCAACACATTCTCACCTTTGAAAGGTTATCCAATTTCTTTGGGAATTTAAATCTTGGCGGTTTCACAACCAGAAGATGCGCTATGATTCATACTTTGAGTGACGACACGCTGACCGTTGCAAGATGGCGGAAAATGTACGTGTACGTATCTAAAAGGTGCAAGCTCTTCAGCGGGTTCGGGGTGTAATGAAAGCGCAACACCTCCACCTGCTGGACACATTCAGATGCATTTATTATTTCAGAGAAATACCGAATAAATTTAAAATATTTGAAATACCGTTCACTAAACATTTACATTGTAACCATATTTTCAGACAGAATATAAAAATTGTTATTGATTTACATTGTTACTACTGTCAAAGGTTTTTAATAAAATAATACTAATAACGTTATTAATCTGTTTAGGGTACGGGGTTGGTTTGTAAATGTTTTGTTTTTCCATTTTAGAAAGGCTACCTTTATCCAAAATAACAAATTAATGAACAACACAACATCGAATGGAAAGGCTACCTTTATCCAAAATGACAAATTAATGAACAACACAAACATCGAATGTTCTATAATGCAATAAATGTAATAATTCTGTTTGTATAGGCTACATATCACAAGCTATATCTACACGGTATGTTTAACCCTACATTATTCAACATGCTACTTGAGAGTATATTCCAATTACATGTCATTGCATGGGTGTTTCTTCAATTATAGACACTTTTGGTCCTGTAGACTAAACTCTCTTTAAACACAAACTTTCCACACACTGAAAGTTTCACAGTGTAATTTCCACCACATCTCTAATAACGTATTCTGTTCAATGACATCTGTGATGGAAATGACGGTAAAAACATTTTAGCAAAAATAAAAACATAATTGGATCAGAATCGTTGGTCTGGGTGAAAATGACGCCACCTCTAAGGGAATCAAAATTGATATTAATGATTTTCACACAATTAATATTTAAATGGGTTATTCATTTTTTAAACTCGTTTGGTAAACAAAGAATAAATAAAAATTAGGCATTATAAAGTTTCCAGTTTTCATATCACCTTCATCCATTAAAAAGAAAAACAGCTGAAATCTGTTAGTTTTATTAAAAAAGAACATGCCCTGGGAGATACAAGTGCCTGAAGTTGAATAAACACACATGTACAATTTGTTTAATGTCTGTAATTTTATGCATATCTCAGTGCCTCTAGGAACTTCACATCTTTGAAATGAGCAATTTCCAGGAAGGAATGCAGAACAAAATGATAATATTTTATCTGCAGCAGCAAAAATGACTGGAACATGATGCTGAGAGAGACAGGAGGTCAAATATTATAATAATGCCCCAGGAGTCACAATCATCATGCCAAGAATAGTGATGATAATATAGAGTAGTGGTGCAGCAGTGCTCAGGATGTCAATGAAGAGTTCACTCAAACCTCAGCCTCTGGTTCAGCTCCATCAGGGAACAAGCGCATATGCACAGCCAGTCGCCTGGACACGCCAACAGGCCTGATGAGAATAGCACCATGTCATTTCACAGGGATTTGAGCAGAATAAATACACAGCAATTTCTCCCTCGAGGGCTTATCAGACCTGAAGAGTATGATGAAACCTCCTGCAATATGGGGTCTCGTTTTTTTCCCTAGAAACCCAAGATATTTATTCAAAATCGAGCACGATGTGCAATGATGACGACCACAGGTTTCAAGTTTTACACACTTTATTCCTAAAACATTGGCTGCACCATCCATAGCGGCACACAATTGTATGTACACATTTATATACACACACACAATTCTCTAAATCTGTGATATAAAATATATAATCCGACAATGTACCTCTTGTCCTCTTATTTGAACACATTAAATTGCTGTACAGGAATTCTGTAGCTACAGCCTATCTTAAAGTCCCCACCACACAAAGGTAAGAACGTGAGCTCCTGTATACTTCATCTGTACACTGTGACAGTAAAAATTGTGGAGAAAATATTTCTCTAAATATTCCTCTAAAAGCAACCTACAGCAAATTCACTTGTGGGTTCTGTAATTAAGACAATTACATATATGACAAACCATTTTCATTTAATTTAGGAAGGCAATATGCATCTTCCCGTGTTTATATAATATAAAAGGATTAAGAAATTACACATTTAAAAACATACAATAAATAAGATATATGCAGGCATTTCAACTGGATAAAACCTGACCCAAACTGCAATTTCAGGCCTTTATCAGTTCACTGAGATGGTCTAGTTCCTTTCCCTCCAGTTGTTGAGATGGACACTTGGCATAAACTGGGCAGCCTGGCATTGCCATAAGTGCGCTGTCTGATTGCAGTTGGTTTGTCCAGCCGTGTCCACAGCGTGGAGCCCTGCGACGGCAGTGCAGTGATGCGGTGTCTCTGCAGGGTCTGTTGTGAGAAATCATGGCAACAGTTGTGCAGAGTCCCCCGTTTGTTAGAGCATGTTCATAATGAAGTTGTACATTTGGTTGAGCACAACAAAGTGCACGGGGAGACAAGAGCGCCGGTCCTGAGTCGCTGGGTCACAGGTCAGCCACGAGAGGGCATTGTACTGCTCCAGCACAAATCTGCAAACGCAACAAATATTTGGTTAATCTTTTTTTTTTTGCAAAGAGGAGGATATTGATTGCAGTGCTGTGGCAATGTTGAAAAAAGGGCAAGACTGAAATATGTGGTTGCGATTAAGCTAACTTTTGAGGTTTACGGTTTTAGTCAACCTAAAAATGGAAATTCTGTCATCATTTACACACCCTCAAGTTGTTCCAAACCCTTGAGACACTTGAATTCATTTACAAAACAAAAATGAAGATATTTGAATGAAACCTGAGAGATTTCTGTCCCTCCACTTACAGTAAATTACACCAAAAAATTGACACTTCAAAACGTTCATAAAGAGATCATAAAAGACATCCATATGAATCAAGAAATTTGATCCAAGTGTTCTGAAGAGACGCAATTGCTTTTAATAATGAACTGATTTAATTTAAGCCTTTATTTATATATATATACATACATCGATCAGCAAAAATACAGACCACTTCAGATACGGTAAATGAAAGCTCAAACGCAAAAGAACCAATGAGGTTCAAGCAAGAACAGTTGTGCTTACATTTACCATATTTGAAGTGTTCTACGTACAAGTGTTGATCGATATCTAAATGTGAATAAAAGCCTAAATAAAATCTTTCATCATTTAAAGCAGTGTTCTCAACCAGGGAGTTAGGTCCAAAAAAGGGTCTCAGAAAAGTTTTGGACAAAAGAGGGTTGAAAACCCCTGTTATAAAGAAAGCGATCGTGTCCCTTCAGAAGACTTGGATTAACTGCTTGATTCATATGGATAAAAAAAACAAACTTTATAAACAAGGTTTAGGTGTAATGGATTTCATTAAAAATATTCATTTGTGTTTCAAAGATGAAAAAGTCTTGTGTTTGGAATGACGAGGATGAGTAAATGATACCTGTGTGTAAACAATTTTTTTAAATCATTGATTTACTGACTATTAATAAATCATGTTTAATGCCATTAAATACATTTAATACAGTTAACAAATTTGTCTGGATATTTCATAAGTCAGCTCCCTTCCTTGTATGGTGGAGTTCTAGAAGCTCCAACAAGTATGAAATTGAACCAGCGAAAAACCCACCTGGGTTCATATTATAAATGTAAAGAAATATAAGAGGCATGGGAATATAGAGAAGAGTGACTGTAAGGCGTTCAGCTGATACCTGAGCACATCTGAGGTATGGCTGGAGTCCAGAGGGTGGGAGTGTTTACCGTGCAGCAAATCATCTGACTGCACTGACGAAACATTAAGGTGCAGAGAAGCCTGACAGGAAGACAGAAACAGTCATTATATAACACCTCTGCAGATCTGTTAAATAGATTAGATTATGAATTGTGTTTTGGACAATAAAGCTGTAATGAATCTCTGGAGTGAAATGATTATTACGTTTACTCAAGAGCTCACCTTCAGGAAGAGAGGACACTGGTTCTTTGCCTGTGGGCAGGAGGACCAGAACCAGTCAGGCAGTGGACCCGCTTTAGCTGTGGACACAAAGTAGCCCAGAGCCATGGGCTGCTGGAGGATGTTGGGAGATTCGTCGTGAGACTCCATCCTGTCTGTGCTCTGGCCCTGAGCACGGGAAAAAGACCGTAAGAGGTTCAATTCAGGAGATGTCTATAAAACACTGAGAAATTACCTCAGTCACTTATTGCACAGGTATATTTATTTTCCACAATCTGCTCAGTCTGGCGAAAAGTTGAGTGCACAAGCCTTTCAAAGAAGACTTTGTTTTCAAGCGCTCAAGTCACTCGCACATGTGCGGTTGTATGCGCTCCATCCGCCCGGACACAAACATTGGGCTGCACACGGACAGTGTGAGCAGACGTCTGATGACGAAAATTACATCACGCAACTGTGTGGAACACGGACGGGCGAAGTGTACTTTGGGCTTTATAATACTAAAGTAAAAAGTATGGATAAAATTAATTTTTATTACTCCTTAACTTAGTTTATGATAGTTACGACTTACGAGATACACAACCATTCAAAATTGAGGGGTCAGTATGATATATAAAAAATTTTTATTAAAAAAACTTGAATTAAACAGGGACTCATTAAATTGGTCAAAAGTGATTAGTAAAGATATTTTTCTGTTATAAACTATTTTCATTTCAAATAAACTTTCTACACAAAGAATCATGAAAAAAATCTGTTATCAACAGATAATAATATAAATTGATTCTTGAGCACCAGATCAGCATATTAGAATGGTTTCTAACAATCATGTGACACTGAAGACTGCAGTAATGACTGCTGGAAATTCGGCTTTGCATCACAGGAATAAATTACATTTTAAAATACATTAAAAAAAGAAAAGTGTTTTTTTTTTTTTATTGTAATATTTCACTGAATATTACTGAATTTATTATCAAACAAATGCAGTCTTGTTAATCACATGAAATTACTTTAAAGAATTCTCAACTCCAACCTTTTGAACAGAAGTGTATGTTGAAATTCTTCAAAAGGACTGTGCAAACAAGTTTACCTTGCTGCCATCTCCTCCGTGGTGGTAATGTGAGCCTGGTGACTGTACTGGGGAGGTGTTGGGAGAGTTGGGTAATATGTTAATGAGATCCGGGTCAACCAGATCATTCTCTGACAGCAAGTCCAAGATCCCATCCATGCCACCCATTCCATCTGTGACATCTGCAAACACAATGACAACTTATATTAGTCCGCTATAAACAATAATAAAGTAGAAGAGCTAGATGGGGTGGGGGTGAAAGTGTCTGACCGTTGATGGGATTGAATGCCTCGAGGCCAGCAGAAGTGGGGAACACGAGGATGTGAGTGCAGGAGGTGTCCTGAGGAGTGTTTAACTGGGACGTCTGCATGTTCAGGGTCGTGCTGCGGCCAAACACCGAGCCCGTGGACACAGAGTCTATGCAGAGATGGAGAAGGAAGGGAAATCATGACTAGGTTCTGAACTTTCATCAAGCATTCAAAAGTTTTTAAAGGCCTGAAAGGAAAAGTCGAAGTACAGCCCAATGAAGAACAACTGCTCTTTGTGAAAGCTTCACATTAATTACCTGGCATGATGACAAAGGAAGCCTGAGGTTCCATTGCAACTAGACATGTACTGAGAATGCTGGGACTGTCCGCAGCAGAGATACCGCACATCCTGCACATTTCCTTCAGTCGTCTGCCGAGAGACTGCAAGTTTCGCCTACTCAACAAAATACTCCAATCTGATTGGAACAAAAACAGCAGTTAGATCAACAGCAAAGGGCACATAATGCCAAACACTTATAACTTATATACATGATTTAAACATTATTGAATAATTGCAATACCTACCACGTAACTCCCCATGACCTATCCTTCCAAGCCGGCCGATCACAATGCGCCAAGGAAGTGAAGTCATCTGTACAAGACCCAGGCACCATTCCCAAAGTTTCTGAATGCCCTGTCGTCGTGCAGAGCCCTTTTTCCTCCGAGCTCTGTGAAAACATACAAACATCCCAGTCACATACAGGCTTAGGCTTGAATAAACTACGCCAATCACAAACCAACTCATGAGTGCTCACCGGTTGGGTACGTCAATGCTGATGATGCAGGTTTCCAGCAGCTCTCCGTACTGGTCAGTGCATGAGGCCAGGAGCCACCTCTGGTCATGTGACAGGCAGTAGGCCACAAACAGCACATTGTATTTCTGCGCAGCCTCTCCAAAAGTCTCACCCAGCTCTGTCTGTTTGTCCTTCACTGGTGCCAGGATGAATGGCGGTGCGTAGAGATGTAAACACTCTGGTCTCTGAGGGCGGCAAGGACCAAGAGGTCAATATTATTATTTATTACAAAGCTCTGTTTATCAAAATCTTTGTATAAATTTAATGAAAATGGTATATCTCAGGTGGTCTTAAATTTTTTTTGATGGCATAGACCCCAAAATAAAAGACCCCATTTTAAAATATAAAGGAAGTTACATTTTCATGAATAAAGATGCATTTATACAATGAAAAAAATTACATTTTGTTTTATTTATAATAAACAAATAAATGTGTAATCTAAAAGATCATACTTTCTATTAAGTTGATGATTTCCTTTCTTTTTTTTTACAAAGAATGAAAATGTAAATAAATATCAAATTTGGTAAATTTGAAGTTACATGTATTTAAATAAAGAACAACAATAATAATTTATTGAATAAATATATTGTCATTAATAGCAAAAGTTTTTCCTCTATACTATTCCAGAGACCTTTTAGGACTCCCTTGTGGAGATCAAGAATAAATTTGGTTAATTTGGAATTGAAATCTATTCAAATAAATAAACTTCTTGTTATTTAATATGGTATAAATATATCATTATTTTGTTACTTTTCCAAAGATCTTCTAGCACTATATTGCGGACCCCGTTTTTGAAACCCCTTGCCCAATACATTGGCAATTATTAGGTGTACCTCTTTGCTCTGTAGTGCAGTGTCAATGGCCAGACCGGGGCCAAAGCCTGTTAGCGTTTTGACATTAGTGGAGGTTGGCAGACGCCGTCTGCACTGTGTGTAAACTGAGAAAGCCAGAGACTTCAGGTGCTGTGCGTATATATGGCGCTCCTCACTCCAGACCGGCTGCAGCAAGTATTGGCTGGGTATAATCTGGTAGAAGAAAGCGCCAGATGTTAAGATCTAAGCAAAGTGAAACATTACAATCAGAAAGCTCAGACCAGATGAATTCTTACTTGGACATATACAGCATTCCTGATGTGAAGAGGAAGAAACTGAAGCATCTCCAGATAACAGCGGAGAAGACCCATCGTCCACACACTGGAATTGCCACCTTGGCCTGTCTCCTCATAGCTGAAGGGGTTCACAATGTAAATCACTATAGAGGGAGGATAAGTGACGGCATGGGAGTCTCCGTCAGTCGGCACCCCCACCTTCTCTCTATCCATCGTACTGTAACACAGATAAATCACAGATCAGCGCACACATCTGAGAGGATCAGTAAGAATCAGATTGTTTGGATATGAAAAGCAGTACCTCTCTGGGGGCTCAGACTGGACCTGAGGTTGGCTGGTGGTCGATGAGCCGTCCCCCAGTGTCCCTGCACTCTGACCGCTGCTCGGCTGACTGGACTGCAAGCCCTGAGCCACAAAGGCAGGCAGGGAATTGGGCTTGGAAGACGGCAAGGTACCCATGCCCTGAGAACAGGAGGAAGAGGTGGTGGATGTGGTGGTGGTTGTGGGGATAGTGTTGGAGGTGCTGTTGGTGGTAGGGGTGGCGGTCTGAGCGACTGTGGTGGGGCTGCTGGAGCTGGAAGTTTGCGAAGAGTTGGTAGGGTTTCGTTGTGAAAGCAGTGAGCTGTCCAAAGACTGGGATGCCAGACAGGACACTGAAGAAATAAGAAATATTATAAGATATATATATATATATATATATATATTATTATTATTTTTTTATTTAAAAAAATAAATTTCTCATAACATCAAACAGCTTTCAATTTGCTTCTTTACATACCCAAGTCTTGTCGGCACACTTGCGCAAAAAGTCTGAGCTTGTTGAAAGCCTCGCTGCTGCTGTTGATGGTTTTTGGGAGCCAGTCAGTAAAAGTCTGATCTGTGAAAGGCTGGGATCCAGTATCACTCACAGTCACAATGCCATCAGCGTGAGACTTGGCAATGGGCCTGTGCTGACCGAGCCGACAGGACTGCAGAACAATAATAAATCAAATCAAATTTATTTGTATAGCGCTTTTTACAACATGCATTTTTTCAAAGCAGCTTTACAGAAAATCATGACGTTAAAGTTTATAATAACTTAATAGCTTGATCTTCAAAGTCACATTTATCAGATTAGAGATTAGAGATTGAGATATCACATACCTGAGTGTACTGCAAGTATGAGAATATATCAAGTTGGATATATGAGTATGTCCAACTTTAGAGTAATTATGCAACAAAATAAAAAAAAACTATCAGGCAGCAGAGATTTTCTATATAATATATATCGCTTTACGTGAGTGTACTGTACATAAATATGAACAAACTATAACTTTATATAGAGCGCTGTGCAGTATAGCTTACATTTTGCGACGATGTAAACAATCACGCAGATGAGATTTCCTATATAGTATATATTGCTTTATGTGAGTGCACTGTATTATTGCAGGTTAAGTATAATGTACTATATATCCAACTTTTTACATATTGCTGGACGATAATATGGTTTACATTTTTCGATGACAATCAAACAAACATCTAACAATCAAAATAATTTTCTTTAGAGAACATGCCACTTAATGTGAGTGTAGCGTATGTATCCGGGTAAAGGTTGTACATATAGTTGTTTTAATAATTATACTTAATTCAAATAATTAACAAATTAATAATTCGTTAAGGGGTGATATTGAGAATTACAAAAACTGATATATTTCAATTTAATGATTTCGTGTAGTGACATTCCGAGGTCATTAGCCTGTTCTAACCTCATATACTGCTGTCAAGTCTCTGAAGAAAGTCTTGGCTCCATTAAGCAGAGTTTCATTGTCGGGACACACCACCATGTATCCGATGTCCCTCTGGGAGCTGTACGGGTCCAGCAGAAGCTTCTCCCAGTATGGCAGAGCGAAAGGAGACAGCACCACGTAGTCATACTCATAACCCACCAGTAAGGTGGGGATGGGGAGGGGCTCTGGAGATTCATCCGTGCCTGAGAGAAAAGAGTTGTATTAATTTACCTATATCATTTATAAACTATGCTGAGGAAGGTGTCTGTTGATTTAGGCCTACCGTACGATCCCCTACCAGCCATCTTGTGAAACTGCTGCCAGGTGAGGGGGCCCTGGACCCCCCAAGAGCGCACAGACCTCTTCTTCTGAATGGTGTCCTGCAGGACAGGCTGAAGTGACAGCAGCATCCTCACCACGTCCTGGGAGAACAGCATGCTCATATCGAAAGCTGCAAGGACACAGAGAGAGAAGTGTTTTACAAACACACCGGATTTTACTTCGAACAGATTTAATGCTAAACACACTTAGTTAGTTGCAGCTACTTCCATTTCATCGCAACAAACAAATCAAAAGTGTTTGTACTTAATTAAATACATGTTCCTAGACTTCCTGGATGGTTCATAGGAAGTCTGTGTATGTACTGTAGGTATTGTGTGTGTGTGTGTATGCATGGATGTATTATGTTTCTTGTATTTAACAGCAGACACTGTATTCAATCTCTCCCCTTCGACCACTTATCACATAGAAACTACTTTTCACAAGCCGACCAATTCTTGATAATTTACTCCGAGATGTCACATCATGGAAGTAAATTGACTGTAAATGTTTTATGCTGACTTTAAAACATGACTCGAATCACTTGTCACAACTTTTTTTCTTTTTTTACAAAAAACGTACCGATATTAAAAACAACAGTTATTGAAGGGGGATAAATATTTATATTATTTTTATTATATTATAATGGTATGCAAGAAATACATCTTTAAAACTTAAAAGTTTATTTATTTAATATTTTAATAATAATGTATTAATTTAAATACTTTTCAGTCATTTTGAGGCCTCCTAGTGAGCCCCAGCCCCCTGCGTGAGAACCACAGCTCAAACTTAAACTGAAAATAAAAGTTAAAGAAAAATAAAATAAAAGAATCAAAAAATATATCAACAACATCACAAGATGACGTCTCACCATTGCGTTTGGCCCAGTGGTGTAAAGAGGAACTCTTGACCAGTGTCTCATCGACTTTTCCTCCAGACATGTTGTCCATGAACTGTCTGCCATGCTCAAGAGCCAAGTAGCAGTCACTGTAATAGTCCCTCTCCTCCAGGCGCATGGGCGGCTTGAAACTGGTGCTGAGAAGCTGGGGCCTGATGATGGGGGAGAAAGGGTTTGTACACAGGTCCTGCAGCAGAAGGACGAGATCATCCGGGACCTGCTCTTTAAGGACCGCCCCTCTCTGAAGCGAGGCTGCACGTACAGCCTCAAAGTGCTTCTCTGTCTCCCGTCCGGCATCCGAACCCCGTCCCATGATGTCCAGCTCATCCTCCAGGAAGAGGCCGGCCCCGTTGCCATAGCGACGGTTCATGACGGCACTAAAACCGCAGGAGCAGGGGTCCATACTTGAGTACTGCGAGTCCATGTTGGGATCACTGATGTAGACGCCCACATCCGCCCCTGTGATGTTCATGTTGCAGACGCAGATGCAACAGCTGTCAAAGTTGCAGTCCTTGAAGAGGTTCATGACTGACTCGGAGAGGATGAGGGTGACGTATAAGCTGTGGGCTTCTGGGATGGAGGGTACGGTGGCCGGCTCAACTGAATTTAAAGGTCTGCAGGTGGAGGGTGTAGAGGCGGGAGAATAGAGGTCAGAGTTCTCATATTTCAGTGAGCCCTGGACGCTGGCAGGGCCTCTGGGGGTGCGTGGGGTCCGGGGTGTCCGTGGCGTTGGGGCAGAGATTCGTGGGGTGGCGGGGGAGGGCAAGATGCCAGCGCCGCTGTTGCTTGGTGGGGCGCTGTTGGACATAAAGGTGTTGTGTGTCTGAGGGGTGCAGCTCTGGTCCTGTTCAACTGCACTTCCCACACTAGGGATGTTACTGTCAAAGAAGAGGGGGACAAAGTGTCACATGTAGTGGTCAAAATTTCAAAGCAAGTGATATTTATGGTGAAGAAAAATATATGAAATATGAAAAAAGTATTTGTCATGAATTGTTTTTCACCTCCTGAGTTAATTAAATTCAGGGAGAAATTATCAAATTCCAAATCGGAAGTCGCAACATAAGTTCTGCTTTGACCGGCCAATAGAAACAAGTAGGTATAATAAAAGGGTCACTAAGATATTTACATTTATTTGATAAAAAAATATAGTAAAATTTTAAGAATTTAAAATAACTTTTACGTTTCAATATATTTTAAAATGTAATTTATTCCTGTGATGGCAAAGCTGAATTTTCAGCATCAAGAAACATTTCTTACTTTTATCAATGTTGAAAACAGCTGTTCTGCTTAATATTTTTGTGGAAACAGTGATATATTTTTAGGATTCTTTGATGAATACAAAGTTCAAGAGAACAGCAATTATTTGAAATGGAAATCTTTGTAACTTTATAAATGTATTTACCTTCACTTTAAATCAATTTAATGCATCCTTGCTAACTAAAACAAGCATTGGTAGTGTATAATCTGCTCTAAACCACCAATAGAAATTAGGCCAGTAGATACAGAGGTCATGACCTTGACCATGTTCAGACTGGAGGCAAAAAACAGATTTTTTTGCATATACAGATTTTATCCAGACGGGTTTTAAGAGTATGAAGACAAAAAACAAACAAAAAAACAACCACAAACGCATTTGGAAGTGGTTTGATATGCAATTCCAATCAGATTTCAAATTGTCTTTTGCATCATTCATCACACACAACGATAATGTCGAAATTGGTGGTAAAAATGACAAAGTATTCATATAGATTTGAAACGGTATGTCGAAAGATTTTGGCCGTGACTACAGCACAGGGCATCACAAACTCTGCGATGGAGGAGACTGGTATATATTGTGTTGTTCAACAGAGTTCTGCACCGCTACTCGATAGGGCATTTATTTGAGGAGTGAGATGATTTTCCCTGCATCTGTTTTCAAAGCATCGTCCCATACGATGGTACGCCTACGTCGTTACCAGAGGTGTCAAAAGTATTCACATTCGTTACTCAAGTAGAATTATAGATACTAGGGTTTAAAAAGACTTCTGTAGAAGTTGAAGTATCAACTAAAGTAACTGGTTTCAAAACTACTTAAAGTATAAAAGTAAAAGTAATGCAAAGAAAAAAAATGCCATTAAGGACAAAAGCTTAGGCCGCTCCACAGGGGCACTACCACCTCCTCAAAACAACATGTTTCTAAAGGCCATGACTATAACGTTATATTAAAATGTTAATGTTGAAAAATTTGGGATGCACTACCTGTTTCAGCCGCATATATGCCCATAGAAAATGAATTTCAGTCCAATTTCCATTTTAGTAATATGCAAATACATTAAAGAACCATATGTGTGTACTACTGAGCATTAACATGTGTTTCATGGAGAGGAAGATATGATGACTAGTTGCCTATAAGTATTGTAATGGTGCAAAAAGTCAAACTTCAGAGGCATGTTATCATCGAAATGGTATATGTTTATACTTCTCTTTAAGGGCGTAGGTTTGATTTTGAGATTAGTGGGGACTGGGGACATCCACAGAAGTGGAGGAATCAGGAAATTAATAGGATAATGTATTAAGGTTTTTAGTCTATATTGACCTTAACAAATACGTTAATTAATTAATTCTGTAATGTTACAGGTAACTAATAAAGACAAGGAGGCAGTTTAACAGAGACTTAACTTTACTCCGTTTATAGTGCAATGCAATAGTGCAATACTGTCTTGTTCCTTGCTTTTTAAAGAAGCCAAACACGTCGGCATCTTTCATTAAAAGGATATAGTTCACCCAAAAATGAAAATCATTTAGGCTACTCACTCTCAAGTTGTTTCAAACCAGTTTCTTTCTTCTGCTGAACACAAAAGAAGATATTTTGAAGAATGTCGATAACCAAACAGTTGATTGTAGCCATTGACTTCCATTGTAGGAAAAAAAAAATATTATGGAAGTCAATGGCTATCATCAACTGTTTGGTTATCGACATTCTTCAAATTATCTTCTTTTGTGTTCAGCAGAAGAAAGAATCTGGTTTGAAACAACTTGAGAGTGAGTAAATGATGACAGAATTTTCATTTTTAAATAAGTGAACTTATCCCTTTAACAGAAATTTACTGTTGGCATATATGTTTTGCATTAGTACTGTCAAGTTTGTCCTGTTAGACATGACACACAGCAATACTGTCAAGTGTCATTGTGACCATTGCTCTGAGACATGATTTCAGCGTCCTAAGTGCACTGAAACTTCTTTCAGTCCAACTGATGAGACTGGGATGACAAGGGTTCAACTTGATCAAACAGGCCTCTGACCAACAGACCAAGCAATGTTATTTTTTCATGTTTTATAGGGACTTTCCATACAATGATTTTTATACGGTACAAACTGTGTATTCTACCCCCCTACACTAACCCTGTCACAGATAACTTTCTGCATTTTCAAAAAACATCACTTAGTCTGATTTATAAGCCGTTTTCAAATAAAATTTTAAAAAAATCCCGGATATTATAAATCCCGGACAAGGATTTCTTTATGGGGATATTTTGATCCTATAATGTAGGGTTACACACAATCTCTCAATCTCTCTCTCTCTCTCTCTCTCTCTCTCTCTCGCTCGCCACTTATCCCTCGATTGTCTCACAGTACTATTGTAAAAACGGCTGTCCCCAAATCAATATTTGACGCGATTTGCCCCGTATTCTGGAGCAGAAAACTGTTGATTTCTCCGTCACTTACCGCATCTAGGTTTCTTACTTCCTTCGGATGAGTTTTGCCGCTTCACACAACCAAATGTAACAGCCTCTCACAAGTTAGAAAGAAAACACAAAGCCAATCAGTTTAGCGATGTGTGTTCAGGAGGCGGGACTCAGATCTATTAAACGTTTGTGTAATTGGCCATTTTTTGAACGATGACAACCCGAAATGAAAACAAGCCGAAATGAAATAGGAGTAACGAGGCTATTTATAAAATGTAAGGAGTAGAAAGTACAGATAATTGCGTGAAAATGTAAGGAGTAGAAGTAAAAAGTCGGCTGGAAAATAATTACTCAAGTAAAGTATAGATACCCAAAATTTCTACTTAAGTAATGTAACGAAGTATTTGTACTTCGTTACTTGACACCTCTGGTCGTTACCAAAGCAACCCATGCAGAAAAGTTGATTATGTCTGGACACACAAATCATATTTGAACAACTGCAATTAATAGTGCAGAAAGTCTACCTAAAAAGATTGCTTGCATTCTGAACATAGCCATAAATGTTGGTTTATCTGAATTTGGATCTCTCCACCAAATTGGCAAACATTACAGGGATGTTTAAGAAATAAAAACTCAGTGAATCAATGTCTCCCTTCTTCCCTTACAGTTTAAGTGAAACTACACCGGTGGCTACTCTGTTGGGAACTGTCTTCATAAATCCACTACAACCACCTTGGAAACAATTGGCAAGTTATTGCAAAATAGATATCAAAGTGAAGTTAGTTTTGAGAAAAACGCTCAGATATGGTAGAAAATAATCTCGGCATTAAACAGATGCAGGTACACATTCTAAAAGTTGAGTGTGCTTGGCATCAACGCTCTTGGACACATTCCTCAATTAAGGCTGCACTATCATTAATATTGAATGTCTATTTTGGGCTGGCAGCTGCATGGACTACAAACAGCAGAGAAGAGTGTTCGGTGCTTGTTAAAAACCTGACCCACTTACTTCAACCACCACCTGCTACATACAAGAATCCCCCTGCTAAATAAGTGAAATCCATCTATTTAAAAGCCTTTTAGGCTTCCATACATGGCAACAAGCTGATGCTTGAATTACTCAATGTCTCAATGTTTTTTTTGTTACAAAAGAACAAACATGCAAAGAGTGTGAATCATTAAAATCTGATTGGGTCATTTCTTGGCTGGTGTACCTGTCCTTGTGCAGGAAGGTCATGGCTGCCATTGGCTGCAGCATCTCCAGTTTGCCGACTGTCCAGCTGGGCCGGTAAACGCACTCTTCTGGAAGCTTGATGGGAAGCAGACACTGGCTGGGCAGCATCTTCAGAGGGGCGTAAAGGGAGCAGCCAATGAGGGCTTGGCAGGACTCAGTCTTAAACACGTAGGAGAAGTCCTGTAAATATGATAAAGAAACAGTCACGCATCACAAAATGCCTCTTTATGAAAATATTCCTGGGAATTCACAGCCTTAAGTTCTACCTTAATCTCTGAGGGTCTAGGGCTACAGAAACCCTCCTCCACCTCCATCTTGAAGTTCCCGCTGATGGCCCCATCCAGAAGAGACTGGCCAGCAGCTGACTCTGTATTGCCCATGTTTATAGGAGAGTACCCCTGCTCCAGTGATGGAGGGGTTGGGAACATCTGGTGAAGGTCTGCAGAGCCTAGATCAACAAACACACACAATGAAGGAACAGAATATTGGCACTATAAATAGAAAATAGTTAACAGATGCTTGCAGATACATTAACAGTGTCAGTCTGTGAAGACGTGTGCAGTCCTATAACAGTTTTTGTTTGAGAAAACTAAATTTTATTTTATTTGAATAAAATTGTATTTAAATGATACAAGTAGTGTTATTTTAGTATTATTTATATATTATTATAGCATTTATAAATTATAGTATTTACTCTATTTGGTTTCATTTTCTTTCAGTTTTTGTTATAGTAATTTTAGCATTAGAATTAGAATAGTTGCCTTGGCAACTAAAGGAAATAAAATAAGTTTTTCATCTATTATTCAGTATACAGATTTAACAACATTAATATAAAAATTCTCTATATGGATATTAACTTTTATTTTCACGTTCTAAAACAAACTGCTCACACACTTCCAGTAACAACAGTAATTAGATCAAATTTATTAGTAATGATGTAGATTCAGCAGGGGTTATGATGTGGAGCACATACAAGGAAGGGGGTCAGGCACTGCAGGTTTTGGTTCTTTCCCACCAAATTTTTCCTCTGCTCCACCAGCAGCTCTCCTGGATCCAGGCTGTTTGGGGTAAGACAAAGACAGGCTCACTTTAACTGCTCCACTGATTCCCTAGTTCAGCAAATAAAGAACTTTATGAGTACCTAAGCATTTTTCTAACGAGGCAGGAGATCCAGGAACAAAGTGGGAAACTTACAACTGACACTCTCTAATTTGGCACTGATATCCAAATGATTCATTACTGTTGGGGCTTCACAAACTGTGATTCATACCAAAAACTGACCAAAAAAATTTATTTACACTGCTTAAGTTAGAATAACAAGGCCTTTTTACTTTCCACACACAGTTGTGTGCATTTAGGCAGTGGTTACCTGACGAGTTCATAAGAGTACTAACCGTCAGGTCATCCTCGTCAGAGTTAAAGAGATTGTCCAGGTCATTAATGGACACAACCAGATCAGTCTCATGGATCAAGCTGGTGGTAGGAAGTGGTTTACCTCCACCTGACCCCTGGGCATCTGTGTGCAAACAAGGTGTGCTCAAGATCAAAAAAAACCCCAGACATTTCCAAAAACACTTAAATATTTTATTTTGCTGAGGAAATATCTCACCATCAGAAGATGAACTGTCATCATCCCTCTAAAAGTACAATAAATAAATGGATAAATAAATAAGACTGTTCATTTTGAGAAACACAAACATACATTTTTTTAAAGGCACACTGTGGAGGAATTCCGTTTTTGTCAAACAGCGACCCCTTGAGTCGCTGTGGAGTACTTGAATTTAATGTTACTGTCGTAAATACCACTCACCAGAGATGTCTCTGCACTCACGGCCTGATCCCCTCCCCCTGTATACCGGTACCTGTTCAGTAGGATGGAAGCTGTAACCAGTGGAAATAAGGCGTGGCCCCTTTAAGAGCTGCGCGCGCTCTGTTGAACTGTCAGCAGTCTGTATTGAATGCGCGCCTTGAACACCCCATGTATGCGGGTTATTTCGGTTTCATTCTCATTCTTATCCTATTTTTGTTTATCAAGTAACGCTGTGGACGGTAGAACGTGTGACAGACAGTCACACAAGTTCGATTGGGGAATAAAGTGCAAGTTGTGAGATGCCAATTGCCTCTGTGAGTCTGTCTGGCCTCTGTAATAACTTCATCTGTGAGCTATCCCTATTTTCCCTCCTGACACAACGCGTTACAAAGCGTCGGACATCGTACAGGCACAGATAGCCTCCGAAGATGTCTACTAGTCCATCAACAAGAACGCCAGGTCAGCATCGCTTTTGCATCCATTGCTGATTTTTAGCTCTCGCCGACGAGTAAACGCCTGGCCGAGTGAGACTCTTGTCCGGTTCCTCACGCGGTCAGTTTCTCGTTTTAATTTCCTTGACTCTCCCGACCGCGTTTTCTTTGTCGACTCTGCCAAGATTCAATTCTGAAATGCGTGCTTTGTTGATGTATGTGACATAGTGCCGTAAAGCAAGTCGTGATTCTCGCGATATTTGTCGGGGGCGCTCCTCTCAAACTTACATAGCTGTTTTTTCCAGCGGCGTCCCCCCCAAGCTTTACTACCAGGATAATTCGCCCTACTAGGAGTTTGTTTACCACCAAAATTACTTTGAAGCTGTTATATAAAGGTACAATTCCTCCACAGTGTGCCTTTAAGAGAATTACTTTCTGACCTTATTTCTCTTTCCGGTTTCCCTCTCGGGTCCAGGCTTTTTGTCTTTATCAGAGAACATAAAATCTTCGTCACCTTCCACAAAAGCGTAAGGATCAGATTCTCGCTCCTGGTTTTCATTGCACACAGCTGCAGAAAGATACTGGTTTTTCTTATGTTCGTACATCTTCACCAGCTCTTCCGACACCTTCAGAGGCCTTTTGGAGGAGGACATAAGCCTGCAAAAAACACCCAATACTACATTACACCTCTAGTTATTGGAAAAGAATGAGTAACTGATAAGTTACACCAACCAACAGTACTTTTCCCATCAGGTTGCTATCAGCATTCAGGGGAGTCAGACTGGGGGTAAAACTAGTACTGATTACCAGGGCCCCAAGGGGAGAGAGGGCTCTTGAAAAGTCTGGAATATATTTTTTGACCTGGATATTTTCATTTCCTAATTAAATTTCATAATGAATGTCAGATGAAATGTAAAGTTAGTGTATTGGCTGAATAACTTGGTTGATTGACTGACTACATTTTGTATACAAAAAAGTAAAGACTATCTAAGGTCTCACGGTCCCACCCCTTGCTAATGCGCCAAATGGTTTAGTCCATCAGCACGCATTATGTTTATGTTAGTTAGTTAAGCATCTGGTGGAGCGCAAATGTCTGCTATAGAAATGTCTTTCTCAAAGAAAGCCGATTTGGCCTGATTTAGGCCACCAAAAAAGAAAGGAAAGAAAACAAAATGAGGGGAAACAATTGGTAACTGACTTATTTTCAAAGAAAGGTGAGCACAAACTAGAACACGAAATCTTTAGTGCTAAACTGCTTGAATATCTCTGCGATTGTTGGTGCTAAAAATGAACTGAGACAATCCATAGAAAGAGCAGAACATACAAAACATCAGGTGTGGAGCAAAAGCCTGAAAGTAAACTCTTTAGAGACACTGAAGCAATGACAACTGACTATTTATCTGTTCAAGCAAAACATCATTAGGTCACACAGAGTGCAATACAATAAATGGGCAAGCATCAGGAACCAGTTCAGTCTCTCTGCCCCTACCACAACTAGTCGAAAACATGTTTTCACCAATTACTTTTCAGCAAAGCTGCCTGATGTTATTGACAATAGGGCTGCAGCTATCGATTCTTTTTGTAATCGATTAATCTAGCACTTAATCGATCGATTAATCGAGTAATTGGATAATTTTTTGTGTGTTTTTAAACAACTAAAACAAATAATGCATTACGAAAATGATGTCGCTGTAAAATGATCAAGCATTTGGCTTTTATTTCTCAAAAAACAAACAAAAAAAACTTTTTCCAACTTCAAAATTTGGCTGCTAAACTAGGCCTATTTATTGCAATTTTTACCCATTTAGTATAAGTGCCAACAATGTTCTATGCTCAATTACTTTGGTAGCCAATTAAAATGTCTTCCCCAAAAGTACGAGTGGATTTGGAGAAGCAGGCTGGGGAATTTCATTTTTTGTTGTTGTCTGTAACTATTTGGAAGACGTGACATACAAACAAGGTCTCGCAAATACTGCAATACAATATGTGTTCCTCCATCACGTCGCGGTGTATACAGTGAATGCATGCTGAAATTATTGTTGCGTGGCTACATGAAAGTTTAAGCATATGTGATGCATTGCCGCAATTGATCTGACTGGCGCGTGAGAGAGACGAGGGTGCATGTGTGTGTGAGTGTATGCGTGTGTGTCTGTGTCTGTGTGTGTGTGTGTGTGTGTGTAAGTGAAGGGGTTCACACACCGAACGCAACTTTAATTATTTGCGCTAGTAGATTACATACAAAGTCAGTGAAAAGACGCGAACAGACGCTCTATTCGCGTTCGGTGTGAACAGACCGTTAGGTTATGTTTCAGTGACGCTTGGTGAGAGATGGAGTGGATGTTTTCGGTTCAGATTCTGAATCATTGAAGACGTACTGTTGTGGTATGCCAGGTCTACTTCGCAGTAGACACATTGCACCTTGTTCTCTTCCTTTTTAAGTATGTAATGATCCCAAACTTTAGACATTCTCTGCCGTTTATGGACATCTTTACTCTCCGCCATCGTGCCAAATAAATTCAAATTGTATCACGCGCTATAGTATAGATCCGCGTATAGTGAATTACATTTTACGTAGGAATTTAACGAGGCTTCGAGGCAGAGTTTAAGCCTCGAGGAATTTTTGTAATCGAGTAACTCGAGGAATCGTTTCAGCCCTAATTGACAACCACTGAAACAAACGACTTGCAAAAGGGCCAAAGTAATGTTCTTTGTGGAAGCATAACTTGCCTTTTAGACACCATTATTAAGATTTTTAAAGACTAACCTATTAAATTAAAGCTTTAAATAGCATAATTGGCACAATGTCACTAGTGTAGAAGGCTAGAGAACTTACTCTGTAACTGAGACAACACTGTCCTGGCTTCCGGCCCTGTTACCATCCTCAAAGAGCGTGACCACAGGAAGATGAGGTGTGTGGAAATCTGCATTCTTCCCTCCAGGCACCCTAAAGTACTTCCAGGGGTTATGCGACATGTCCTCGTTGGGGTTTATAGCGGAGCCCATGTATACGGTGGCTTCTAGGGACTCTGGGTATGGAGGTGGGCAGGCTAAGGGCAATGGGTCAAGTAGAGAATCATCTGGGGGTTTCTGGGGCACCAGGCAAGGCTCAGAGGAAGGAGGATAGAAGTGTTGGTGCAAGGGCGAGGAGGAACTCTTTAGGCCGTCATTGGCATCCTCTCCGTGCTCGCAAGGATGCGGGCTAAGCGGCGGGGGCTGAGGGGAGCCGGCCATCTCGTCAGCTGAGCTGTGCAGCATTGGGGTCTTGCTGGAGGTGACGTCGGCGTGGAGGAGGCTGGGGTAGCGGCTGTCCTCGTGGCCCTGCAGACAAAGCCTGTGAACACCCTCCCCCTGCTCCAAGTTAGGATGTTCTTCGCATAAAGAGCTACGGTGGTGGAAGGGCGTCTGGGGCCTCTTCTGCTGCTTGTCCCCCTTCTCCAGCTTCTCCGCCATCTTATGTTTGGTAGATAGCTGAGGAGTTTGGCCAGCAGATGGAGGAAGCCCAGGGGTGCTACATGCCCGCTGTTTCTGGTTCTTAAGCCTGGAGAGAAAAGCGAAAGATTGAAAGATCAGTCAGCTTTCATTCATTCACAAATTTTATTTAATTACATGTAATTGGTTTCAAATGTGTAGCTTTTGAGCATACCTTGAGCAACTGCACTGTGACCTTTGAGATGACTCTACAAAGTCCCAAACAGAAGCTTTGTCCGTTTCTTCCTCGCAAGCTCCGTTAGACATGGTTGAAAACTTTCTCCTGCAAAAATAAACCATACCAAATGCCTGAAGTTGCTTTGTTCATACACAATAATAATAATTTCCCATTGCTAGGTTATTTGCTCTGGCTGATTAGTAAAGCGGTTGTTTTTATTTCCATACTTGTTCTGGGCTCGGTTAACATTGCACTCCTGCCAGACTCGTTCCACCATTTGGCTGGCTAGGCGGCGGGGGATCTTGCCTCTGTGATGACTGCTGCTGTCCACACTAAAGGCGCCTGATATAGCTGAGAGTTTCACCAACTTCTGGGCAGGCTGAAAGACTGCAATGGGAAAAAATCATACTAAAATATTGCATAACTAATGGCTTTAACAGCAACTGAGAATGCAAGTGCGTTTGATTGTCCCTGGTCTTATCCATAATTCACCATTGATTTTAATAAAAATAAATATATTAAATAGTAAAAGATTTTTTGTTCGACACCAACATGAACAAAAAACGACTGTCCGATACTGATATAGAAATTTGTTAGTTGCTCTCTTATTGGTAATGAAAATAGATGCGTTTTGATCATGTTTTAAATTAGAAAAATGAATGAATTAAGGCATGCATTAATACTGGCTATTATATTGACGCATCATAAATAATTTCTATTGAACATGTATTGGATCTATTTAACATTCAAAAGGCCAACATAAATACATGAAATAAATAGTTGTTTTTCCAGGTAGGTCTAACAGTAGTTTTCAGGTACACAAAGTAGTCAAATGTAAAATAACAGCATATTCTTCACTGTATGAATTAAATATATATTTATCCTTATTAAAGTTATTCAGTCCAGAGTAGTGAGTGATTTTGTTTTGTTTTTTGCTGTTTGATTAACATTATAACAGACAGCAGTGCAGGAGGAATATTAGGCTGAAATGGCCGTATAAGCCTTCCCAGATATATGGCAGCAATAACTGTTTATCTAAGATCATTGCCAATGTATTTCCTCCTTGGCATTGTGTTAACAAATAAAGTACATAGTTTCTCTGCCTCTAAAATTAAATTACAATTACATTAACAAATTACATTAAAGGGATAGTTCACCCAAAAATGAAAATTAGACCATGATTTACTCACCCTGAAGCCATCCTAGGTGTATATGACATTCTTCTTTCAGACGAATACAATCTGAGTTTTATTAAAAAATGTCCTGGTTCTTCCAAGCTTGATAATGAGAATGAATGGCTGTTTGACTTTGGAAGCCGATTAAAGTGCATCTATTCATGATTAAAGTCACGGATCTGCGGGGGTAATAAAGGTCTTCTGAAGTGAAGCGATGCGTTTGTGTAAGAAAAATATCCATATTTAAAACTTTATCGACAAAAATAACTAGCTTCCGGCAGACGGCCGTATGCATCGATCTACGCCAAAAGAGTAACACTTGAACTTGACGCACAACGTAATGACGGCAATTGACGCCTCTCGCGGTTCAAACATAGAGTCGATAGTTGATAAAATGTACATAAAAAGGTTTTAAATATGGATATTTTTCTTATACAAACGCATCGCTTCACTTCAGAAGACTTTATTACCCCTGCAGATCCTTGTCGAGCACTCGAATCATGAATAGATGCACTTTAATGGACTTCCAAAGTCAAACAGCCATTCGCTCTCATTATCAAGCTTGGAAGAGCCAGGACAATATAACTCTAATATAACTTTAAAGCTGCAGTCCGGAACTTTTTTGGGTTAAAGATTATCCAAAATAATAATAATAATAAAAAACATAACTAGCCAGTGTTCAAAAATATCTTCTTGCCTTAGCTCGATTCAAAACGATTAGCTTGTAATAATGATTTTAATTCCAGTGGTACTGGTGGATTTCCGCGGGAAATTCGAGCATGTCTTTGCATCATTACGTCACATCTGTACACAAAGAGAAGGTGTCTTTTCTCACAGCACTTTAAATAATTAAACTTATGGCGCATCCAGAAAGGTTCAAACGACAATCACCAATAACAACTGGAGATTCACCAGTTGAATTCGAACTTTGGAGTGGTAAAAAGAGACTGCAACCGGGCCTACGCGAAAACAAGGATAAACAATGGCAGGGCTTTTGAAAGGTGGCGTGAACTCCGTGATTTGAAGGGGTTCAAAACGGACGCAGAGACCGCTTTTTTCTGCTGGACAGGTAAGAATTTTCAATATTCAATCATGTAACAGTAGCACACTTGTTCGCTTAATTCACACTGTTACGGAGTTTCCTTTGTTGTAGCTTTTTTCATTTTGCTATTATGGTAAGTATGAATTATTTTGTGCTAGCTATGAGAGGGAGCAATTCACTTCTACTCCAAGAAAACCAAACCCGCCTTCTCCGTTGTCAAGCATTGGAGCTGAATCAGATCGGTAAAGTGAAAATGTTCCTGTCGTAAGATGTTATGCTTTTTTCCCCCTTAGTTAATCAGAACAAAAGTGGATGTTACTTACTTGTTCAGATGACATTTTCCGGTGAAAATTTGTTGGTCATACTGTACTTCCAAAAAGTAGAATGTGTGATTCTGAAAGGCAGTATCTACACCGGCGCGGCGACTGACAGACGCGCAGTCTCCTCAAAACATTGTGTTCATCCGCGCTGTTTCATGCCGATGTACGACTCACGTAAAGTTTATAATTCCGCGAAAAACTTCAATTACAGATTTCGAACAGAGATGGCGACAGAGGAAAAGCTACGGACTGCAGCTTTATTATAACTCTTGCTGCGTCCCAATTCGCCTACTTATTATACTACGACCTAAAAGTATGTACTCTTTTTGTGAAGAAAAAGTACATACTTTTGAGTGTGTAGCAAAAGAGTAGGCAAGCTTTGGGACATACTATCACGTCATCTTTAACGGACAGTTGTGCATCCAGTCACCGTAAACTGCCCTGTCAATCATCCTGTCACAGTTAAAATCCTCCATTCAATCGAATTTGATTTCCTACCGTTTCGGGGAGCACGTTCATCTGCCAGTCGTGGGTCTTTCATGCGGAGACTCTCCTCATGTGTTTGCAATTTGAATATAATGATGCATATAAAAGGTAATGGCTAAACATATGTTTACAAAAGTTCACAATGCTGCTGCAGATCCAATATAATGTACACAACATTGAATAAATACATTTTCGTCAGGTTAGATACTGATAATTAATCACTCAAACCTCTTTATCTAAACCTCTCTACATAACCACCGGACTCGCGCGCGTCCTCCATGTCTGTAGTTTTTTAACACTTTTCACTCGTGTTGGTAGTTCTAACCGAATCCTCGTCCAACGCGCGATGGGTTGTGGGCAATATTAGCCGTTAGAGTGTGCATCGATCTGCACTTCGGATTCTGACCGGAAATAGTAGACCATCCGGGTATCTTTGGAACACTCATTTCAACACACTGCGATTTGGGACGTACTAATTCTATTTTCGAATACTATTTAGGACGGATAGTATGCGAATTGGGACGCAGCATCTGATTGTATTCGTCTGAAAAAAGAATGTCATATACATCTAGAATGGCTTCAGGGTGAGTAATTCATGGGCTAATTTTCATTTTTGGGTGAACTATCCCTTTAAATGTATTAAATAAAATACATTTAAAATATTTATTCAAATATCTATCTATCTATATATATATATATTCATAATAATCTAAAATTACTCTTTCATGCTGTATTAGGACAAAAATATAAATAGTCACATAACCAAACATGTTTCCATTAAATCTAGTCCAAATTAAAAGGAATCAAATTATGTAGTACCTTAAGTTAAGCATTTTGAATATTTTCTCATTTAGACAGAATTATTAAGAATGAAGTAGTGGTACCTGCTTGAGCCTCCTCAGGTGAAGTGGGAGGAGTCAGAGTGACCGAAGAAATGCCAGTATCTCCATGGACCATCTGACTGTACTGACCTCCTGAGTAACAACCCAAGGAAGTGGAAGAGCTCACCGTGGCCATTACCGGAATGTCCGACTGGGCCACCAGCACCAGGTTCGCTGGGTACACCATCCTGACCCCAGCTGCAGCACATCAATTATTACTCGCACTACAGATCATTTGATATTACCATGAACTCTCAATGGGTGTTTTTCAAACGGAAGGCTGCATCCTACGAAGGATCCTCCATTTCGCGTCCTTCATTCGACCCGTTTTGAAGGATGTAACGGATGTATACTTCACTGCTTTAAATCACCCACAATCCTTTGCACAGATTTAAATTCAAGAAAATAAACTGATGGAAAATGAGTCTGTACTGAGCTCGTCTGAGTTTATTATGAAATGTAAGACAAAAATTATGTTTTCGGACATGAAATCATAGATGTCACCTTTAGTTTTGCTATAAATTAATCACTAACACTAAACTGACAATAATCTAAGTCACTGGAAGACCTATTCACTGTATCGCATTAATAGAAAGATTTGTAATAAAGTATTTTTCCAAAATTAAGTTTTAGTAGTATTTTCATGTCATGACCTTGGGGGCGGGAACATGTTTGACGCAGCCATGCACACTTACACTAGACCGTCTCATTCTAGAATTTAATCGCTGAGGAGGACACTAGCCTATGCCTCAGAAGGACTGGACTAGGAAGGATGCAGTCTCGGTAGGATGCAGCCTTCTGTTTGAGAATCACCCAATATGCAGGGGTGATAGTAGAACAATTTTTTTTCCCTTTTTTCCCTGGGACAGATGCATAAGGGCGAGTTTATCCTCCGCTAATTTCTGACACAAAGTGATGAGCGATTGTTCTTCTAGTCTTCTTATATTGTTGTCATATATTTTTTGAAAATGCAAGACACACACAAACACATTCCTATCTTCATAATTCTTGACTTCTAAAGTTTTTTGAATTTTACCCAAATCCTAAATTTCACTTGCACTGCACTGCAATGTATTTTTTTCATGATTAATATTGCATTGCAAAATAATGTGTGCTGGTCAACTAGTCTAAAATTAAGAAACCCCTAGAAAACAGTAAAAAATAAAAAATAAAAAAAATTGTACATTTAAGATAGTTCTACTTAATTTGTTATTCCAATATCCAAATATGATAGCCTACTTGATAAAAAGAAAAGAAAAAAGGGCTTTTATTTGTGCCGTGCTCTCTTTGCATTTGAACATTGCACATTTTAAACAGGACACGCATTAACTGAATAAACGTTAGCCAATACAAACATACTTATAGAAAATAGTTGACAATGAATAGACAGGAGTCCTGTCACAGGACCAATAATAGCAAAACGAATCACTTATTCTAAAAAGAATATCAAGTATATGTTAGAAGAATCTGACATAGGGCTGTGTTAATAGTAAAACGTCCGTCATTTAACGAATTTTAAAAACACGGGATGGATAATAAAAAATGCTTTCTGGCATTTTGACAGGAAACAAAAACACAACCAAGAACAAAACATTTCGTCAATTTTCATTTTACAATTATCATCTCTCTCTGTGCGGTCTGTGTTTGTGAGAGAGAGAGAGGGCGCAGCACTGATACAACGGTTTCTTATCCATAAGTAACGCGCTAGTTTTCATACAAAATTATTATGTAACATAATTAGGTACTTTAGTTATTATAACACAATAACGTAACAAATGCACTATGATTGGTCGAAGTTCGAACTCCGCTTCTTTTGCTGTTGCTTTTTTTTTTTTTTTTTTTTAAACACCTCTGTACGCCGTAAAATCCGGCGTGGCGCCGGAGCGCTATCAGGCCTGAATATGTACAGCTGGAAGTTTCATTCTTACCAACAACAACTTCAACAGCAGCCAAGGAATCATCCTCCCAGTCGAGGTCATCCATCTTGTCGTCATTGACCTCCTTGGTGTTGGGCCCTATGGGATAGAACTGCTTCCATTCTTCGATTAGCTTCTGGGTCGGTGCGTCTGAGAGCTTGAAGGACTGGCCCGTCAGAGTCCCACTCAAACCATACGGAGAAAGGATCACTGGGGTAAAACAGGCAGCGCATGGAAAAGTGTGTCAATGTAAATGCAAGAGTGATATTTCTTTGTAAAATCTCTGTTCACTTTGTGGTAACATGAGAACAATACTTTGACCATGAAGTAAGCCATAAAATGAAAGTCAAAAGCTCTGCCAATATTTCAGACTGACAAGTTCACACTAGATCTGAAACGGGATGATAAAATGCAAAGAGCCATTTTCTTTTTGAAGCATCATGAAACACGATTTTGGATGTTAACAGATATTTCTCGTAATTATTCATGATACCACAATCAAAAAAAGCTTACAAGTTATTGAATACAAAAGTGCATTCACATTGCTGATGCACAGAACAAATTCAAACAGATTGGCATTTATTTGTGCATTTCATTTCAAGACATACATTACCATTCAAAAGTTTGGGGTTGGTAAGATTTTTAATGCTTTTGGAAAGAAGCCTCTTATGCTCATCAAGGCTTCATTTATTTAATCACATATATAGTATAAAGCTGTGAAATATTATTACAACTTGAAACCGTTTTTCACTTTAATATACTTAATTTTTGAGTTTTTCATAAATGTTCATAAAAACAGCATTTATTTGACAGAAATATTTGAAACATTATAAATGTATTTACTGCCACTTTTGCCGAATAAAATAATACATTTCTTTGAATAAAAAAACAATCTCTTACTGACCACAAACGATTTAACTGTAGTGTAAATAGTGTCTTTTTGCAACATATTTACAAAACAATAAAATATTTGTGAATGTGAATTGCAGTGTGCATATTTGGTAACTCCATTAAAGCAAAATGAAAGTAAGTGGAGCACAAACAGTTGTTGCATTATCTCCACTCCTCCTCCTACAACGTCTGCAGCTTTCCACACCTACAATTACACACTATTCAAAACTGTGGTGAGATCTGATCTGCACTGAAACGGAGAGTTTCATGACTCTTTAACAAACCAAACAAGTCAAGTGAAAACTTGGCATGTCCCTACATGGGTATGAGTAATACAAATGAAATGCAAAAATAAAAAATGTTTCTAATAGATTAATTAAGCACAATTGTGAAAAGCAAGAATGATACTCGTTTCAATCAGTTAAAAAAAAAAAAAAAACGCACTGGCTACATTATCAGTAATTTTCCATGATAATAAGCATTACTTGAGAGGATGTTTGGCCCCAGAATACAAGACAATAAAATATGAAGGGATAATAAGGAGGAGTGTACTTGGGATTCAACATCATTGCTTTTGCAAAACCATCTAACAAGAGTCTAACATAAGCATTAGATTGCCCTCTGGGAAACGGTTAATGAACTAACACATGCCAGACAACTGAGCACAAGCCCTGTGAACAAGCTCTGCCAAAGTCAATCTTCAGCCATTACAGTGACAACAACTGGAATAAAACAAAATGAAATCAATCCGTGACTGTTTGTCACTTATAATGCAGCACAAACAAGATTTAGATAAAGATGTAATCGCCAATTTTGAGGAAACAGAAAGGACTCTTCATTTAAAATAAATGTTTCACTTTAAATACACCCACAAATGAAAATGATGTCATAATTTACACTCTCATGTTGTTCCAAACCTGTGTGTTTCTTTCTTCCGTTGAACACAAAAAAGATATTTGACAGTAGGGGAAAAAATACTATGGAAGTCAATGGGTGCCGTCAACTGTCTGGTTACTAACATTCTTTAAAATATATTGTGTGTTCAAAAGAAGAAAGAAACTCATACTGGTTTGGAACAACATGAAAAAAATTTTTTTGCTGAACAATCCCTTTATGTTATGGAAGCTTGTTCTGAACACACAAAAAAAATCTGAACTGTAAGATAAAAGACACAATTACCTGTGTTTATTCTGTGGCAGAAACAAGTTTACATAGCTTAACTTCTTTCCTTATTTGTCTCGCATTTCTGATATTATATCTCGCAATTTTCTCTGATATTATATCTCGCAGAGTTTATATGTTGCAATTATAAAACCAAGTTCATAACTCGCAATTCTTTTTCTGAAAAAAAAAAAAGCCAATTGCTAGATATAAACTCACAATTGTAAGTAATGAAACCAGACTTTATATCTTACGATTCTGAGAAAAAAGTCAGATTTGTAAATTAAGTTATTCCATGGTGAAACAAGCTTCCATATTAAGCCCTACAAAAACTCAGGTGTGACTTTACAATCGTTTTTGGCAGGATGCCATCAACAGATCAGGGCTTAATTCGTATTTAACCTGGAACAGACCTTATTCACAGCAGCGCCATCTTTGATTTTTAACGGGAGTGAATGCGAGGCTGTGAGGGATAGGCATGCGTCTCTTCAGTGGGTTGAACAGTTATTTAATGTGTTTTTGGATTGTTCTGCTGATGAATCACTGCAAAAATATCTTTCCAAGAAATGTCAGTAGACCAAAAAAAACAGACAATATGAGCTGTGGAAAATTATAAGTGATCTAGGAGCTTTATACAGCTTTTTACAGGATGCCATTGAAAACACGGTAACAGGTTTCCCTCACAGCCTCGGTTTCATACCCGTCATGGCACTGCTCTGAATAAGGTCTATTCTCCTTTTTAAAAAAATAACAGCATTTCCAAAGGTTAATTAAGGAATGACGTGGATGAGATATAGAAGAACAGGTTGAGGAGAAAAACAGATGTATCTTGTTCATGATAAAACATACTGTTCCAAGTGGTAATGCAAGTCACAAGCTTGTGAACTCAGCACCCTGGAGGGAACGTTGGTGATGTAACAAAGCTGAAAACAGGAGAAGAACTGAATCTGGAAAACACCTCATCAGGGCCACAGTGGGCCTACACTAGGATAATTACTACCACAAGAGAAGCAGCATCTCAAGAGGTGTTAACATGATGTAGGCCTTCCATTATTGCGCCCTTGAGCAGAGGAGAAAACGTTTTTGCCACCAGACTGACTGCTGAGGCACTGACAAACCACAAAAAAGACAGCAGAACAAAGAAGAGGGTTTGTCATCTTTTCAGTTTCAACAATTAAGCGTAAAATTCCCTCTAAAGTCTACTGTCATCTTGTGCTTCACGGTGAACACACACATTTTCACTCTCTGTACAGTATATCAACATAACTGTGGGACTTATTGTGACAAAAAAGAATTTAAAAAAAAGAGTGTAATGGGATTTTTCACATAGACACATAAGTCTGGTCCACATAACAGCTTATTCTGGCCAAGATTCAGGAAAGTGCCCCGGATCTGGTTGTTTTTTCCCTACTTAAATCTGAAATCGGATTCAGTACAACCACGAAATATAGGAACACTAAGGTTCATAAGTTCATCAGTAAATGTTTTTAAAAGAAGTCTCTATGCTCACCAAGGCTGCATTTATTTGATCAAAATAAAGCCAATAAAAAACATGTTCTGAAATATGATTACAATTTTAAATAACTTTTCTACTTTAGATTTTATTTTAAAATGTCATTTATTGCTGTGATGGCAAAGTTGAAGTTTCAGCTTCATTACTCCAGTCTTCAGTGTTACATGTACCTTCAGAAATCATTCTAATATGCCGATTTGCTGCTCAAGAAACATTTCTTAATATAAATATTGAAAACAGTTGTGCTACCTAATATTTTTGTGGAAACCATAATTCTTTGATGAGCATTAAGTTAAAAAGAACAGCATTTATTTGCAATCTTAGAAATCCTTTGTAAGATTATAAATGTCTTTACTGTCACTTCTTTAATTTAATGCTTAGTTAAATAAGTATTAATTTCTTTACAAAATAATTCTTACTACCTCATACATTTAAATATTGTGTATTATATTATTATTATAGTGTACAAAAAGAAAAAGTAAGGATATTCATTTTGAGATTTGCTGAACAGGATTCAAGAAAAAAATAGGGGGAAAAAACAAACAGGAAATGCTTAATCAACATGGTATCAATATATCATGAAAGAATCCTTATTTTTATGTGCAATATCCATTATACAGCTTGTGCATGTCCTGAGCTTGAGACTACAACAGCATGTGAAGCACTGCAGGTTTCGTCTGGGCCTACTGATTAGAGCCCGACCGATATATCGGCCGATATTTTTCATAACTATCGGTATCGGCATTTATAATGGCCGATGAATTAATATTTAAAAAAAATGCGGCGTGCAGTGATTCATGTAAGGGTGGTGCTGCCAATAAAGCACCTAAAAGCTATCACAATGAACTGGCAAAAGCAATGATATGAATACATCAAATATAGCAAGGAGACATTTTAATTGTTTATTAATAACAAGTGTTTTCAGTCATTGTGGGCTGCAAAGATGAAGTTGAGGATGCGGACTCGCGATCTTTGAACGCGAAAGAGAGAATGAACATTTCAGAATGATTAGGCCTACGTAAGCAGAGAGCAGTTTGTCTTTCGTTTTGATTTGTTCTGTTTAAAAGTAGACATTTCAACATATATATTTCTCAGGTCTATACGCTGAGTTTCGGTTCATCTATGAGAGGAGTTGCAGTTCACTCGCCGGCGCCTCCGTTTCGAGATTATCTAGTGTCTGTTATATTTACTTTTTATTTATTAAATCCAGGCATTTGGTTGATGAAACATTGATTAAAATTAAGATATAATTAATACAAAACTAAATTGGATTTAATCAAAGGCTTTGTGCTTTCTGTTCGAGCTCTATGTGAAAGTTTTAAAGCACTTTAGTGCCGCTTGCGGAGCTTGCACGTCCGTTTTTTCCTTATAAATGCGAACACGAAAAATAAAATAAAATGAATATTATATGTTCTGTTGAGAGCCAACCCTTCTTCATCCAGTGGGAAGTAGACTATTACTTTTGATTTGCGCAGTGTAATTCACTGAATTGATTTCTCTGCTGCTAGCCTCTGCCACGTATTGTGTGAGCTTATGACTATTGCAAGCGCGCAGCTGAGAAGTCCTGATTATATTGTTTGCTATACTTACTTTAGGGCTGGTCCGAATACCATTTTTTGAGCTTCGAAGCTTCGGTAGTAATGAACATCGAATATTCGAAGCTTCGGCGAGAGGGGGCTGAACATATTCTTTTCACTAATAAAGGCAGGAATCTCTGTGTTGGTCTGTCTTTTTGCATTTTGATTATTTCGAGAACCGTTCATCCAACCGACTTCACAAGGGAGTGCAGTGTTGCATTTGGTGCAATATAGATGGACACGCGAGACGCGACACATTCAGAATTAATAAACTTTTAGTCAGCTACAGAACAGCGCGAGCGGGAAGCAGCGCACCTCACGCGGGCAGGGTTTATATGCTCCGAGAATGGACACTCCACTATGATATAAAACGCACACACACAGGTCTGTTAAATTAAGCAATACTTTTAAGGTAGTCTAATATTTTTCTGACTAACAAATTACTGACACAGTAAAGGGTAGATTTAAATAAAGAAAAACGAAATTTAAATAAAGAAAAAAATTTATTTAAATAAGGAAAAACGAAATTTAAATTAAGGAAAAAATAAATTTAAATAAAGAAAAACGAAACTTAAATAAAGAAAAACGAAACTTAAATAAAGAAAAACGAAATTTAAATAAAGAAAAATGAAACTTAAATAAAGAAAAAACGAAATTTAAATAAAGAAAAATGAAACTTAAAAAAAAGAAAAAACAAAATTTAAATAAAGAAAAACGAAATTAAGTTAAATTAAAAACGAGATTAATTTAGATTGATAATAACGGGTAAAAGGCTAATACATTTTGTTTCTATTATTCTATTTTCCACAATGTCAAAGCAACGCAGCTTAACCCAAAACACAAGCTCAGGCATGCACTTCGGTCCATACAAACTCCGCTGTTCTGCGCTCTAGCCAGAGAACACTCCCGTTGCAGTTAGGCGTCGGTTCTATTTCTAGCATGCACGCATTTTCCGCGTGGCTCGAGCCGCGCCTGAGACGCGTGTTTCACACAGGCAGTGTGCAAACTCCAACCTGTTAACATGGGAGCTGAAATAAAAACGTACATGCCACACAGCTGAGACGCTCACGCCATGCAGCCAGTGTGTCGCCGGCCTTATTCAAGCGCGAGTGAGAACCGTTTCGCGGGGGATCCCAGGTGTGCAAAAAAAAAAAAAAAAACGAATATTCGAATGTCAAATTTTCAAATCGAATACCAACCCACCGAATGAATATTCGAATATTCTGGTCCAGCCCTAACTTACTTCTTATTTATTAAATCCAGGCAATTGATTGATTAAACATTGATTAAAATGCGTGGTGCGAGCGACAAATCTCCGACAGTAAACGGATGGCCCATTCTGCTCTGTAACGGGTGCTTTTCCGCGTCTCGGGTAAACAGCTGTTGCGACTCACGCGCACAATAACGGCCGAGTCCGGTGTGTTGACACCGTGTTAAAGCTCATTCTGCCTATAACGCTACATTACAACATCAAGCAATATTCCAATAATTTATATAATTATAACACTTTATATAGGGCCATTTTGCATTAAGAGTAGCCTAGTTTCACGTTTAGTAGTACATTTTGCTTACTACTTATTTAAAATAGTATAAAAGTCTGTACATTATGTAATTAAAAACGTTTTCATTATGATATTATAAATTTTACTTTAGTAAAAAGATCTGAGTTATTCCTCTACTTGTAGAGATTAGAGGAATTAAGACTTAAAATAGAAGATAATTTCAGGGACACTTTTGATATATTTATTGATACAAGTTGTTTTATATAACGTGACTAAATTAAAAGAAAGTCGTTAGTGAAGAATATAATACAGTATTTAGAATATAATATAATATAACATGCAATGCAAACTAGTTTGATTACAGCTCAAATGTATCATTCTCATTCTATCATTCCCCCTGCCTCCATTACATATCTTTGTCACACAAGTTTTGATCACCACATTTGAGTGAACATTGCAAAACGTTTGTATATTTATTCTGTTTAAATACTATTCTATATACAGTACCCATCAAAAGTTTGTACACACCAATAGGAAAGCGTGTCCAAATTTTTGACTGGTACTGTACTATAATACACGTAAATAATATTGCTACTGTACACATAAATAATATCGGCTAATATATCGGTATCAGGCTTTTTTTATCGGTATCAACCCCCAAAGATCCATATCGGTCGGGCTCTACTACTGATCAGTAATGCTCCTACCTTGAACCGAGCTGCTGCTCTGATGGGCCAATGTCAGGTGCTCCTCACTCAACAGGTACACAGGCTGGTGCTGGTTAATCTCCACGCTGGTGCACACGTTACTGTCTCCATGTACGAAGAATGTGAAGGAGCAGGACAGGTGTTCACTGCAGAGAAAGAGGAACAAATGGAGGATTACTCAAGGACTCTGGAGTCACAGCCTGGGAGAAAGTAGCATGCTTCCTGGAGGTCTCTGGGAATGGTGTGTTGACAGCTGAGGTCTACACAGTGCGTTTACAGGCGTAGTGTCCTAAGAGCTGCAGTTAGTGACTGAACCTTGACCAGGAGTACTATGAAAAGAAATACTAGGACATGAGATACACGAGTATACTATTACACGTTCAGAGAGTCATCTATTAACTTCAACTTTGAAGTTTTATAAAATAAAGTTTTAAATTAAATTCTTGAACCCATAATGAATGCGTCATAATCTGACTTGCTTTGTAGCACATATTCTTAAAGTTAACAACCCAACACCTGTGAGTGTGTGACCTGCAGGGTAGAGTAAACAGCTGTTACTGTGTAACCGAACATGCAGATGATGTGTGATCAAACTCACGCATTCAGGAAACATCAACTAAACCTATTTTTTTACAGAAGCCTTAGTTTGACAGAATTTGTCCCATTTATTTTCTCCATATGGGTTAAAAAAATTACTGATTAATTCTGATATAACAAACTTTCATTTGAAGCAAAAATCTAAAATAAGGGAAAGCAAAGCAAAGCTGAAGCAAAGCAAATAACAACAGAATAAAAGACAACAGTAAAATATAAACAATAGGTTATTAACCAGTAATAAGCTTTACAAATGTACTGTATGTGTGTTTATTTGCAAATGCATAATATACAAAGAGAAGTCTGTTTTTTTCCATGGTGACAGCAAACTTCTCTGATAGGTGGAATTCTCCTCAAATATATTTTTTAAAAATAACATTGAAATCACACCAACTTGTGGCTTTTTCAGATGCTTTAAAGTCGACAAGAAACAAAAATTCACCGTATCTAGAACCAGGACGACTAATTTATTAGTAATATAAAGCATGTGGTAAGCATAACTTGGCTACACTTTGACGTTTTGTTCTACAACAAATTACACACACCAGCCTACCCGTCAAATGTGGGCAAATATACACACCTATATATACATTATATATATACATTATATATGTGTGTGTTTGTGTGTGTCTGAGTGTGTCTGAGTGAGTGTGTGAGTGAGTGAGTGTGTGAGTGAGTGAGTGAGTGAGTGAGTGTGTGAGTGAGTGAGTGTGTGAGTGAGTGAGTGTGTGAGTGAGTGTGTGAGTGTGTGAGTGAGTGAGTGTGTGAGTGTGTGAGTGAGTGAGTGAGTGAGTGAGTGAGTGAGTGAGTGAGTGAGTGAGTGAGTGTGTGAGTGAGTGTGTGAGTGAGTGAGTGTGTGAGTGAGTGTGTGAGTGAGTGTGTGAGTGAGTGTGTGAGTGTGTGAGTGAGTGAGTGAGTGAGTGAGTGAGTGTGTGAGTGTGTGAGTGAGTGAGTGAGTGAGTGAGTGAGTGAGTGAGTGAGTGAGTGAGTGAGTGAGTGTGTGAGTGAGTGTGTGAGTGAGTGAGTGTAGATAATACGATTTTCAAAATGGGCACAACATTTTCCACCAACTACAGTATTGATTTTGTAAAGTTTATTTCTATTACACTGATCCCAATTGGCTTGCCAAATATTTATAATAGGTTTGAGGTCTGAATCTAGATTTGGGCATTTTTGGAGCTCTAATGATCCATGACAGGTCTGAATTTTAACGATAACAAACATTGCAATACAAAATCGATTTCATTTCTGCTGCACTGTAATTATAGATACTACAGACACTAACAATCTCTTTTATGGCATTTACAATTTGACTTTCCAGAACTTTACAGTGGGAGGCTGGGAGCATTGCCTCTTTGCATGCCTGAACAGTGTAGTCCATTCTCATTCAGAAACACCAACACAGAGAACCAGAACTTCCTGCCTTTAATCCAACAGTGCATGCGCTCACTGGAGTGATCGAGCGACGGCCCCTAGTAACACCAGGGAGTACAGTGCCAGCATCACTTTGTGCAGTGCCAGGCACGAATGAGAGAGAAAAAGAGAGAAATGGGAAAGTCTGCATTCCTCATATATCTGTTAAGTACTCTTACGAGTGTCATGGAGTCTCCACACTTCAAAGTGTGTACACACTACCACTCAAAAGCTTGGTGTTGGTAATATTTTTTGTAAAGAAATTTATACTTTTATTCAGTAATAATGATACATTAAACTGATCCAAAGTGACAATACATTTCTAACATTACAAAAGATTTCTATTTCAAATAAATGCTGCTCTTTTTAAATTTCTATTCAATAAAGAATCCTGAAAAAAAACAGCAATCAAGCACCAGACATGCTTAACCACGAGTATTATTGCTTATCAGGAAGAACTCTGGATGTTTGGCATATTTTTAAGTTCAGGCAGAGCTGAACAAGTGAAAGCGAAATGGTGGTTCCTGTTGACCTACCTAGTGTGAAACCACGAAGTCAGTGTTTTGTGAGAAGAGTAAACTCTTCATTAAAACTTCGACAGAGGAAACAACTACACTTTCCAGCTCTTGCATCCTTAACTGACAGAGTGCACTGCACACACGCCAACAGCAGGAAGCCATATCCTCCAACCCATAGATATACCACAACACCTCTGCCCTAAGGAAGCCAATGACATCTATGCAAATGAGACAAATAATTAGATGTACCGCATCTTTGGCCCCTCCCTCCTATAACATCCAAATATTTCACTTAAGACAGGAGCTTCATTGGAATGATGACACGCTTTGGTGCAACTCTCACGCAAACAGAGTATCCCAGGAGGAAACACAACAGTATTGCTGGCTTCTAGAGCAGGGGCTCTTCCCCCCACAAGGATGCCAACAGCCTGATGTCACTTGTCTGTGACAAACAATGAGGATCATGCTGTTAAAAGCGGCAGCTTACGGCATGCATCCACATCGCTGGGCATGAAAACACACCAGGTTATCACCGTAACATAAACAAGTTGCGCAGCTACTGTTTCAATCAGCGGTTTGCACAACGTGTCTTTTACCTTTTGTTGATGGGCTTCTCATCCTTCTCGTAGGGTTTGACGAACCACTTGCCGATACGGATGAAGGATCTGTTCATGAGGCAGCGTTCCAGCAGGTTATGAATGGCTTTGAAGAGCAGCGTTCGGCACTCGTAGGTCAGGCCGCTATCCCATGAACCGTCCTCATTACCTGTGCAACACAGACGATAGATTAGTAGCTTACTCTATTAAAAGGGTTTTTTTGCATTGAAAATATTTTAGCGGCCGCCAAAATTAATCTTTGTCAAAGCTTTCTATTTACAGAATGTTTTTGCAGCGTTAAGCTTTGCAGCCACAGACATATCTGTTGATTGCGTAAACACAATGGATAATCAGATGTTTAAGAATCCGTTGTAGAGAATCCGCTCAACACTGCTCAAAATGGCAGAGTTTTTGTTCAGTGTGAGATCTAGTTTGTATGAGATCTTTTTTAGATATAAATTTACAGTTTTTTAAAATATAAAATAGTTCTAAGCACTTTGTTTTATAATCTGTCCTGACAGAGATCATTTTTTTTTACTATATCAGGAATAAATAGGATAATATTTATAAACTGTTTTTTTGCATTTAATTTGGATTTTATTTATTTTCAGTACTAGGCTCGCAGTTCACGTGTTGGGTAGTGTGTGGATGGCTGTGTTCGTACGCCACAACCGTAGACCATTCTTGTCTCTAGTCTTGACCCATGAAAAACCCTGTATTATATCCACATGCACATGCTCAACTGCTGCTGCCCCAGTTAAGTGCCTAAACATCACTTTTTAGTATACCATAATGCATACAATACAGACAGAAAGATAATTTCAAGTGATATGGCCAGTGATAATGTTGGCAGGCATTTTATTTTTATAAACATTTTATCCAGTCAGAAAAATATTCACTACCTTTCAAAAATTTTGGGTCAGCCTAGGTGTACATATATGACTTTCTTTCAGCCAAACATAATCCAAGTTATATTATAAAATATCCCTGTGAACGCACAGATGGTCATTACTGTAAGCTAGTGATTACAGTTCATAAAGTTATAATTATGGATATTTTTCTTACAAAAATGCATTGCTTCACTTCAGAAGGCCTTTATTAACCCCCTGGTGCCATAAGGATTACTTCTATGATGGATGGATGTGCTTTTTGGGCTTAAAAAAATTGTACTGTTCACTCCCATTATAAAGTTTGGAAGAGCCAGGATATTGTTTAATATAACTCTGTTTGGCTGAAAGAAGAAAGTCATATTCACCTAGGATGGTTTGAGGGCGAGTAATTTATAGGCTAATTTTTGGGTGAACTAACTCAAAGTGGCACAACAGTTTTCAACATTGATAATAATAAAATGTTTCATAAGCAAATCAGCATATTAGGATGTTTCTTAAGGATCACGTGACAGTGAAGGCTGTAATAAAGCTGAAAATTCAGCTTTACCATCACAGAAATACATTACATTTTAAAATGTATTACAATTAAAAACATTAAAAATATTTCACATTATTAATGTTTTTGATCAAATAAATGCTTCCTTGGTGAGAATAAGAGACTTCTTTCAATTTTTTTTTTAATTCTTACTGACCCCAAACTTTTAAATGGTAGAGTGTTTATATTTCTTCATTTAATGTAAGGTTAGACAAAATGAGTAGGATTTATTTGCAATAATAGCTGGAAATAATACAAGTTATACAACTATACCATGGCATAAAGGCCAAACATTGATTTATTTGATGCCTCTAAGTCACTCCTCAAGTCATTTTTGCATTTATCACAAAACATCGCCTACGTTAGCTAGCAATAACAGCCCTGGTCTGATAGGTCATTGTTTCTCAACCTGAGGATCCACCTAACAGAATGTTTAAGATGTTTCACTCGTGTTAAACAGGTTGAAACTAAAAAACGTTCTGGGAGGTGGGTCCCGAGGACTGTAGCTGAGAAACACTGTGATAGGTCACATGACTGTAACATCTACTGGCCTGAAGCTCAAATTTATTGTTGAGTCCTGCCAACAGCTCTGGCTTGAATCTCTTAATAGTGTTTGTTGTTGTAAGAGAGATTTTACAAGGGAGCAAATTAGCAATTTTACAATCCAAAACATTGATCAAGCTATTATTGTAATAAAGGTGGATCAGAAACATGTTTTATATGAATTCTTATTCAATTCTTCAAAAAGAATTGAGCCATGCCAGCAAAATCTAAATAAGCATTATTAACTTTAGTAATCAGTTTCCTCTTCCATATATGAAGAGCTACTTATACACTGAGTAGGGTGTTATTTGCTTATTTGTTATGCAATCTCGCAGCAGACATACTAAAATCCTTCAATACTTTGTTTCTGTTCGGACGCAATTGAAATGAATGCAGTTAGCAAACCTCAACAACTGAAATAACTGGTCTATGACTAATGTCTAGAAAACCCTACAGTCTAACCACTGATTTTGCCATGAGAAATTCAGTATCCAGCCCCTGACAAGCGGAATGTCTTCTCTGACTACACGTATTTCTTATTCTGCATGCACATGTGTTACGGTTCAGAAGATGTGTGTCAGTTAAACAAGGGCGCAGACGTACATGATAGGTCATGGTGGACGAGCTCGGCAAAGTTGGGGTCGTCTCCCCACCAAAAGATCCAGAGCTCCCGCCGGCCCGGGGTCTGGTGCCTCCGCCACACGCTTAGCACGTCTGCCTTCAGGCAGCGACTGAAGCTGCACAGGATGGGGTCCTCCTCCGTCACCGGGAAGAGGATGGGGGACGAGGTGGGGCCCTGCCATACAAAACACTTCCATTTAATCCCCGTGAGGTCAGCCTGAAGGCAAAGAGAGAGGGAGAATGTGTTAGAAAAATCCATCATGTGGGACGGCTTAGCAGCAACCAGTGATAAAGCAACAACTCCACTGGAGTTAATAGGCATGCATATGCAAAAACACAGCCAAACTGGCAATCTATGTGTCTGATTGTGCAACTTTGATAAATGTGGACATGTAAGAAGAGTTTCTCTTTAACTAATGCAAGATGACGCCATCTAGCCATGCCCATAAAGCATCATGAATCAACATAGGCCTATTCAAGTTCACTGTAGCATTAAGCTAAAAAAAAAAAACGTTGACTTTTGCTTAGCTAAAATGTCAATTTGATAAGTATCTGAAAACTTCTCTCATATGCATCATTTGCTCATCCAAGAGAAATTCTACAATTTAGGGAACATTTCATGTCCATTGATGAGGAACACACATTTTTTGAGTTTTTTGTTTAAAATTACAATTTTACACAAAATATTTTGTGCATCCCATTTCATTTTGCTTGAAATTGCCTTGAATTATTTTTGCAGTGTACATTTCAAGTCCGTCTCTCGAGTTATAAAAAAATAAATGTTAATAAATGTTATAAAATATCAAAATGGTGTTTAAAGATTAAAGTCTGCATGAAACGGAAATTGTCATAATCTTTTTTCCCCTTATTGTGTTGTAAATCGGAGTGAAACAGCTTCTAAAACAAGAAAAAAATATAAGACAGGACTTAGATTTTGAACTGATTGGATCTATGAATAATTGTTGTTTGCTAACTGCTGTGATATTACATAAGTGACAGGTTGCAGGAAGGGAAGGATTGTCCCGCCCTCGAAGAGGACACATGAATTTAAAAAAATAATGATGTTGTGCAGAGATAAATAATTTATAATAAACAATGCAACACTGCATAAAACATAAGAATTGTCCATTTTGATTTCATGGTGACTAAGCTTGGCAACTAGCAAATGTGTTACACTGATGAAATACATAAACTGAAACCAATAGTAATTGTATTGAGTAAGCATATTGTTTTGTACTTTTTTGCTGACGTGAAATGTAGACCCGTTTATAGAATAACATTTCAAATCTACATAATCTGCATTAAAGGTCAATTCACACAAGTTCACAGCCTGACCTGGATTAGTCTTTGTAAGCAGTTTATCCAATATGTCCATATAAATATGAGCTTTTGATACAAGGAGGAAGTGAAATAGGGCCTGACAGACAGGAAACTTGTCATGAATACTTGGCTCAGTGTTTACAGATCACTCTACAACCACAAATTAAAGAAACTAAGTAGGTGTATATAAGAAAATAGTCTCATATTACCGCAGATTACACATACAAAAAAGCAAAAAGCTTTACTAGTTCTCAACCAAGCAGATAATTAGACTAGCTTGAACCATATAGACAAAAAACCAAAATGGCTATTATAACATGTCCTTTCTTGACAGTTCACACATACCGTCTAAATATCAGGAAGGATACAATGAGATGTGAAACATTACCTCAACTTTTTTAACTGATAGACATCACCATTCTTGCATAGTGTATTAATCACTGTACATTTTTATTACAAGCTTACTAAATAGTTAAGTTTATATATGCAAATATCCTCTAGTCTAATGTGCATATATTTCCAGAACAAAACGCCCAAACATTGAATAAAGCCAGGTTAAAATTCTTAGTTTCATTTTGCTGACATATTTGATATCTCTTTTTCCCCCACTGAAAATAGGCCTACTGTTAATAGCCAAAAAAGAAAACTGACAAAATTTTTTTATATAAACCAGGTGAATGACATTTAAGCAAACCCCTCTTATTGGATGTGCACAAATAAAAATGATGTTACTATTGTTTGTCTGTAATTAATACTTTTTTATTTTAAATTATTGATGAAAACCATGATTAAAAACATTAAACAGAACAAAAGTCCTAAATCTACAAAGATTTTCTATATAAATATTTTCTCCTTTATATTGCAAATGTTTTTACAGAGGAGATTTTGGGAGTCTCTTTTATCACCCCATAAATCAAAAAATACTGTCAACAGACTTATTAAAAACTTATTAACAATGTTTTCAGGACTAAAATGATATATAAACCAGGTGAAATATACATAAACCCCTATAAACCTTCTTAATATAGATAGGATTAAAACTGGAAAGTTTGGTGTGTAACAATGTAATAAAGTGGGACATTTCTAGCTCATTTTGAGAAAACAATATGTACGTTATTGTGTATATAAAGATAAAGCTTGCTAAGATAAACACTGAAATGTGTATTTTGGATGTTTACTTTATACTAGCCGAAAAGAAGAGATGTCATGAAAGCAAAATAACCCAAAATCTCAAAATTGGCCAAAGGTTTTGCACTGTTGATGTTGTTCAACATTCTTCATTAAGGTATTTTTACTGAGAGTAACTTCATAACAACAACTTGCAGCTTGTTCCGGCCAGTTAGGTGAGCAAGTGTTTACCAACGTTAGCAAATAACGCAACAAATCCGTAACTAACATAACGTTACCAACCTCCGTTCACAAAACACAAACCTGAATGTCTAATATATATTTATAAACCAGCAGCAGTAGCGGTTTAGTTCGTATTAAGATCAACAGGCCTCAATTTGATTGACTGGTCGGCTAAAAATGGCTTCTGGCCCTCAGTCAGTTGATCTCTTACCAGACAGAATAGATTGGAGTGGCAGTCCTCCAGGCTCGCCCCGTTGGGTACAAAACAAGAACTCATCATCAAAGCGCTGCCCGGCGAGCCATCCTCTCTTTCAGATCCCAGGAACAGATAATGCGATGGCTTTTGGACCGGGTCTCCGTCTCTCGGACACAATCAGCAGAACGGGTTCGCGTCCAGCGAGCTAATTAGCTTAGCTCAGCTCTGCTATTACTCCGCTAGAGGTTACTCACTTACCAGAAAAAAATTGCGCTACAAACTTCCTGCGCACATTTACCATGATCCGCGATGAGACATTTTTCTCCCCCCAGATTTGTTACAACAAATAATATGTAATTACAGAAGTCCGAGGGGGTAGGGGGTGAATTCAGCCCTCCCCCTTTAGCTTAGCATAGCATCAGGCTAGCTGGGGTTAGCCTGGCTAAGCGAGGCAGCAACAAACAGTTCAAGCCAAAAGAGTTCAGCTTTAAATTTCTCTAAAAATCACTATTTCCTTTCCGAGTCTTCGCCGGACTGTCGTCAACGGCTATTCGCGGAGAAGCTGACGATGGAAGTAAACCGTTCTGATTAAAAAGTACAGTTAAAAGAGGCACGACTGTGCTGTGCTCAGCTGTGTCTCACTGGTTTGTTTGAATACATTGGTCGCATCCTTTAATGGCGGCCACAGGGACACAACTCTACTACACTCTCCAGTCTACTCTACTCGGCTCCGATTGGCAGCGCTGCGACTCAATAGAGGAAAGAGTCGATCCTAGATTCCAGAAAGCTCCGAAGGAGTCGACTCACCAATAGAGCTGTCAACTCTTTTTAGTGCTTTTTAAATCTTTCAGATGCAACGGACCCCCAAAATATGATCATAGTCATGCTAGGGACAACCATTCTAAATAAACGTAAAAAGCATCATTATAGTTTCTGGTGTAAAGAATCAATTTATACTGTCAAAAATATTATTATAAATGTGATAATTTTAGAAAATTAATTTATTTCTAATTTCCATTTAGCTAATTATTATTATGTTTGTCTACTCATTATAGTAGGCTACTGTACTTATAAATGTTATGTATTATTTTTATTTATTTATTTAGACAAGTTTCTATGAAATTTAATCAGATTTGTTTGTATTATTTATTAATTTGTATATTTTACTACACTGCTTTATTCTTAACATTTCTATAGCCCCAAAATCACTTCCCTGTGCCCCCCTGGGGGTCCCTGGATCCCAGTTTAAAAACCAACGGCTTAAATAATCTTTGCTTTAATATGTCATGTGAAGTTGCAGTATTTCTACAATAAAGTAAAGTACAAGTACAAGTACAAACACGTACATTAACAGTAACACAATATTTCGGTCCCCCTTCCACACAAAGCTAATATTACTTTATTTATCATAATCATGATATTATCCTACCACAATCTACAATAATATATCATATTAGAATTATACATAATATCATGATTATATCTATTGTATTCCTGCTTTGTCCAGTGATTAAGGGCTAACAGATTTTAAAATGTGCAAAATGTCATGTCTGAATGACAATACTAATGGTAAATCTAATCATGCAGGTATAAGCACAAATTAAACAAAGTGGAAATTGAGTTTTTGTCATTAATTTAATTTTCTTTGTCAAAAGTATGAATTATTTCTGAAATTCCAGAAATAATTTTTTAAATAGCGTTTGACAGAATAAAACCCTTCAGATTCCAATATCAATTTCTTCTCTCTTTTTATGTTCTATTTCATAATGTTTACAACATTTTCCGAACACATGAATCAGACTCAGTCCTATATCTGGTCTCACTTGTTATACCAGCTTGTCATTACCTCAACATATTTGCTTGGCGAGCCATGTTCATTTTGAGCTTGGAAACTAATTATGTGAATCATTAATGAGAGAAGCTGGGTAGGGCCATACGATGACGCTGACATCAAAATAATAGCAACTATGGCTGAATATATGGATGAATGGAAATACAAGGAGATCATGCATGAAGTAATAGGGCATCTGGATGATTTGGCTTGGCTTGCTACACTGTAAAAACGCCAATTAATAAAATGTTGGAAGAGCAAAAATATTTAAGTTTAACCAATATTCATGCTTGGGATTAGTTAAGAAGACATATTATATTAAGTCTGCAAAAATATATTTGAAAAAAAATTTAATGAATGGATATTTTCAAATCCAGTCAACTTTAGGATGTCTAATGTCAAAGTCAGGCATCACTATCACTTTATCTCATATGTTTGCTGGCAAGCAATGAACCAGCAAGTTCATGACTCTTAAATAAAAAGTTTGATGAATAAATGTTTGATGAATACATGTATATATAAAATACATTATTACATTAGTACATTTATGCTATGAAAAACTGGGGCTTCACTCAGTCATGCCGACTGGACGAGATTGCCTGGTGATAAAGCAGAGCCAGTAAAAGAATGAATTGTTTCAGACATTTGTCATTGTTCTTATATAATGACTTCATGCTTGAAATGCTGGCAAATTTGAAATGAAACCAGATGATTTGGAGTTAACACTAATTCAAAAGAATGAAAAACGTTTTAATACTTTTCAAATTCATAGTTTTGACTGGCAGTGAAAAGTTGACTAGATAAATATTAATATTATAATTCATTACATTATTAAATGACAACCTTGAGATTTACACCTATAAGTGCTTAGCCTACTTTTGCTTAATGTGAAACATCATTAAACATCATTAAAGTGTTTTATTCTTTTGTAGAGTGCATTACACACCCATTATGTGTTTATTAAGTTGACCTATTCCCGCGTTTACCCCTGCTGTGTCTTTGATATGCATGCAAAGGGAGCTCTTTTGTGTTTAATTAGGTTCAGCAATGACAACCTTCTTTCATCATTATCAGAGTCTTTTCTTTGTTTGTTTGTTTGTTTGAGAAGCGCGCCATCTAGTGTACTAAGACTTTCCAATCATTTTTATTCTACGTCATTTTTTATATGAGAGAGAGAGAGAGAGAGAGAGAGAGAGAGAGAGAGAGAGAGAGAGAGAGAGAGAGAGAGAGAGAGAGAGAGAGAGCTGACCAATTCATATCGTTTCTGTAAAAAATCTAAACCATCAAAATTGAAAACATAAATTCAATTTATGAAAAATTACCTTTAAATTTGAGCCTGAGATAAATTTACTGTTTAGGTCAAATCATAGTGGTGGTGATGTGACCACAAGCAGTGATATGTTGAAGTTTTTCCAAACCATTTTAATTACTGAGACGAAAATCGTATGGAAATTTCTGCGCATGCGTCCATGCTGTGCTGACTTAATACTTAGAGTAGGCCTATTTATTCCCCATATAAGATGGTCAGTCTACTCAAGAGGACGAAATACCAGACATACTCGACAGAAGCCCATATGGGAGAGTCTGTTACCAGATTATTAATGGCATTTTATTCCACAACAGTCCTCCACATATTGGTCTCTATGAATTATAGCAGATTATGGCATGTTGCTAATGAGTATAAGGGCTTAAGTGGATTAATGATCGTTAATCACTTGTTGTTTTGGCCAAGTAATGCTTTATGTACACTAGCAGTGACATTTTTCTTTCATTTTTCCTCATGCATTTTTTTGATCAATAGTTGCTTTATTTGCATCTTTATTTTAGAAAGCGTAATATAGGCTACTTGCAGTTAAATGGCAGTTTCCCATTGATGGCTTTGTAGTTGCAAGCCTTTAAAGTAGCCTATATGCCTATACAGAAATAGATTTTCGAAAATAAACTTAATGGAGTAAAATGTGTTGGTCATCGCCTTATAACCTAGTGCTTCATGTTGTTTTAAAATCTGGCAGACTGCTGGTTTCAAAATTATTTAAATAAAAAAAAAATGACTGATCACTGTACTCTTCACTGATACAGTGTAATAAATATATTTAGTGTGTCTTAGCCCTTGCGCATGCGTCTTTGCCTTGGCTTGGAATAGCGCTCAGCACCAAGGACAGCGGCGGCCAAAGACACGCGCAGGCTAGATGATGATGTGTTAGGGTCGATGTGACGTCAAAGCAAGCGAATCACAGGAACACACAAGCTCACAGACTAATGTAACTCACTTTTGTTGTCAGTGGATAATTTGACCCATAGTGCTGCATTTCAAAAAAGGAAGAAGAGCAAATGTCTGATCCTCCGTCATTTATTATGTGATTTAATATAGCCCTATGTACACTGTAAAATAAATTTTCTTCCTGTAACCAAAATATCAGTTTACAAGTCTTTCATATGTAGCAACATGCAGAGTACCCTAAAATTAACTGAAATGTTGTATCTTTGATTTCTTTTCCATAGTGCTCACACAGCAATATATACAGACTCATTGAATGAAAAATTATATTTTTAGAATACAAACTGGTAAATGTCGACTCACTAAACGTTATTTGAATATTTCTTTCCATCAGTTTTTTTTAGGTAAACAGCCCTAAAACTAATTATTTTGATCAAATTTTCTCTAAAGTGTGTTTGTGTTGGTTTGTGGTTGTTTTTTCCAGTATTGATTATAGCACAATGAAATTACTGGTGCAATAAATAAGTCTTGCAATACATAAATAGTCCATCTTGATTTCTTTCACAGGTAAATCTGAATAATCTCATACAAAATACAGTTATCTTTCATGACAAGATAACAGATTATTGGATCACTAAATTATCCACTTAAATATGATAAAAATAATTGAAAGATTAAAGATAACTGCAATTGCATAGTACCTTATAAATCAGTCTTCAGTCATGTGCAACTAAAATAAAAATAAAATTTCATCCCTATCAGTTACAGTCACAAAAGTCAAAATGATAAACGGTATGATTAAGGAAACATAGTAAATCCCAAAACTAAGCAGTGTTTTCATCAGTAGTTACAATTTTTACCATAAACACTCTTGTGACCCCTGCAATTTACAATTCTAAAAGACATTTCTTAGAGATGGTTGCACTATATATTCAAATGCTAACATATATCAATTCCAGAAGAAAAAAAATACAGTGGACCCAAAAAGTATTTGGACATTTTCAGATACACAAAATGTATGAATTTCATTGTATTAGAAATCAAATGATGCTAGACTTTTTCCATGAACACTTTTCTTGACATTTATGCAATGACTTTGAACCAACTGGTCCAGAGGTGATTTATTTGTGAAATTCTATGCGAACATGTTCGATTTGTCATATGATTTGTCTTAATTTTGAACAGTGTATCTAAAATGGATCATTTAAAACTTCGTTTGTGAAATGTTTGCTTGAAAAGTGTCTTTTTAAAAAATAATAAATGCCACTTGGTTTGATATTTTGTTATATAACGCAAAGACATTCATACATTTTTAAGTGTGGCTAAAGTGCCACAATATTTTGGTGCCACTGCATTTCACACAAGCCTTTGCAATGTTAGTTGTGCAAAAACAGTTGTAGGGATTCCAATCGTAGTGTCATTTTCTCATAGATCGTGCAATCATGAGCATCGCTAAGAAAGATGCCTCTACTTAGCTCCTAATGACATGACAATGGCACATGCAAACATTTTAGAAACAAATGCTGTGCTGTCGGCATTGTTCCATTGTTCCAGATGGATTACAGCATGTCATCCTGGTTTTCCCTAGCTGTAGTCCTTCCGCGCCGGAACCGCATGCTGGAGAAGAGGGACGAGGCGGTGAGGGCGATGCGGCTCAGGCCAACATTTAGACAGTGTACTTCTGATGTCACTGGCACCTCAGCGAAAAGAGCCCTGTCACGGGACACCCGCATGACGCTGTCGCTGTTCTCAATGTCTTTCACTATATTCAAGATCTCCTGCCTCTCTGTTTGTCGGGTCATCCCACGGATATTGAGTATGGCAGAGACGTGCTTTCTCCTGCAAAATACAGGAAATATGTATTCACATTTATTGATGTACTGTATGAGATGTACGGTCATATTAGCAATAAACACAGTGTCATATAACAATGAAACATTAAGAATGGCTAAACTACTTAAATAAACAGCAACAGGGTCTTTATGGTGTGTGATCAGCACTGAAACTGTTCTTGAAAACACTTTAATATTCTCGTTATATTCTTTGTTTCTCTTAAAGTACAAGCCAAAATTATTTTAAAAGAGAAATGGAATATAAATATAATATAATGGGAATTACATTAACTGTAAATTCTTTATGATATGCTATAATGTCCGTAGCATTGCCAGGGTGCAAAGAATCCTTATTTAACCTTCCCAGAGTTGGCTCCTGTTTATTTAAAGTTTCCTAGATCATAAAATGTACGAGGATACGGCTGGTATATGGGAGAGATTCCAAATGTTCATCAGTTTAAAACCCAAAGGTGTTGCTAATCCTAAACAATGGAGCCCACAGCACATCTAGGTCATGTATCTGAAGCTTCAAGCTTTATTTAGCACACATTCCACATACGAGAGCTTCCTCTGGATTCGGCAGAACTGTTGATTAGGCAACTGCCCTCTCTAGATTAAACCATGGAGCTTTGGGTCAGGCCCTGGCAGGATGCCTGTGTTTTTGCTTTGTCTTTGTGAGGATCCAGAGCTGGACAACTGTACACCTTTCATGCGAATCTAGGATAACCAAACAGTCTCTCATAAAAATCAGGAAACCGCAAAGGTCTTGTTTGCTTTTACAAGCCCCTCTTTCGCTGTCAAACAGAATGACCAAATTTGTCAGATGACCTGAGCTCTCTGCTATTTGACCTCGATCATATCAGGGGCTACAAGGTGTCCCGGCGTAGCGACACACTGCCCCTTAAGACACTCACCGTATGTCAGGGAATTCCCGTACCAGTACGCCAACTTCCATTTGGATGGAGGGAGTGTCCTCCAAGAGAATGATCTCCGATAGGTGAGGAATAGCACTGTCGAGCCATGAGGCGGAAGATTCCTGGATGGGGGCAAACAAGCAAGATAACATCAGATATGTCAAAATCAGATAGCTAAATCCTTCATATGCCGAGACCAATCAGCCACTGGAACGTGTAGATGAACACTCGGATTAAAAAAACAACTGCCTGGTACTCAAAATAAGACTCCCATAAATGTGCTGCATTTTCCAAAAAATACAATGTACAATGACTTCTGACAGACAGCCAAAGATCACAGGGCCCTAACAACTCCGACTTACAATCAAAAAAGGCTATTTTTACCCTTGTGTCTGGAAAAACAAAAACCTAGAGGATTAAGTGTGGGAGCACATGTTGTTCCGATTGAGAGTAAATATCTGTATGCCCGTTACACCAAGGCAGTTCTTCCTGACTCTCAGTTTGACCTTAAAGTCAAGTCATGACTTCAAAGGCCCAGGCCTAGATATTCTTCCATAAACAAGGGCATCCTGTTGTCCACCGAGGTGACAAACGGATGTTTTAACTGGAGCAAGGGGCAGACGCTGCACAGGGGAAAGGAGCGTTTGGGTGGGTCATGGAGATGCCCTTTAGAGCCAATCTCTAAAGAGGCAAGTTTGGCCATCTACCTCCACTCCAGAAATGCCCATTCTTCAAAACGTCTCTTTTGTTTGAAAGTTGTCGGCTGTAGATGATTTTGGGGTGATTAAAAGATACTTAGTAACTAGCTAAAAACAGGACATGACATTTTGCCAAGTGTGATTAATCTGGGGAATGAGGATTTCATGAAAAAAATATGTTTATAAATAATATATATCAAATAAAATGAATAATAAAAGTACTACAAATTAATCTCCAAATTTCCAGTAAGGTCTACATTGTCCATGTTACAGTGACATACGAAGTGTTCAACTTGTTTCATGTGTATAGGATGAAATGGAAAACAGAGAACCATATTTACGCAACTGCATAAAAAAACAAGTCTTCATACTGGCACCTTTAGTATATATATATATATATGCACTGCATATATCCAGAGAAGTGACTCACCAATTCTTTGAAGAGAGCTTTTAGGTGCTTTCCTTCATCACGAAGGCGGCCAGCCATTCTCTTCCTCATTTTAAGTGATGTGCAGATGATTCTGCCCCTCATGATGGCCCTCACATATTCAGTCATCACGCGCCGGTGAACCTCCACCACCAGGACCTTAGAGGACAAAGTAAATAAGAGATAAAGTACACTCAGTTGGTTTTTATCTCAAAATAAACCTAAAAACAAGACCCAATTTATGTCATGTATGTTCTTATACATGACATTAATTGGGTCTTGTTTCAACCTGAAGGGGTTTATTTTGGGATAATAACTGGCTGACTGTGCATTATTCACCCTATTATATGGCTACACACAAAATACATAATTGGTCATAAAAATAGATTTGAGCTGAAATTAATTTATTATGTAAAAGCAAAAAGTTGAGAGAGCTATATTGATATTAGCAATCATTTTCCAAATAATTTGCCCACAAACTTTTGATTGACAAATCAGATTTCAAAGAGCCTTGTAGATATGAGGAATAAAGATAAAAAAGTGGCTAAAAAACAGTAGAAACACATTCTGTTAAACATAATTTATAAAGATCTGGCAGGTTTGAGGGAAAGAATTGACATGATTGACATCTTAGTTTACCTCGTAAGGTGGATTGTCCATCCTGCGAAACTTCTTGAAGTGTTCCTTAATAAGTGCCTCAATTTGCTCAAAAGGCTCAGTGTTGCTCAACCATTTCCGTTTAATCAGCTTATCAAAGAGGGGCTATGTGAAATGAGACAGAACGCACTGGATTAGAAATGACATACACAGTACACACTGGAATGTACTATATTTGTCTTCATCAGGATGTGAGGGCTTTCATATTTAGAGTCAAGATAGTACAGCTAACTTCCTGTTAAAGCACCATCATGGTAAAAAAGGATGCAGCGAAACTATGTGGCCCATGAGAGCTGGTAATGCCAGTCTGTACAGCAATCACTGAATTCTGTTCGGCGTCAGGCCAAAAACATCTAATTCACTAGGGTTTTTTTCACATAGTGCTGCTATTTTAGTGTCTCAGAGATAGAGTAGCTGTGCAAAACAACATCCTTGAGAACAACCCATAGGGGAAATGCTGATAAGATATTCTTTATATTCTTGGACAGAGGTATGCGATGAACATAAGGTATTTCAATAATATGTGCGTGCGTGCCTGCGCCACAAACATGTCTATGTGAGGAAGTGTGGGGTGATCTGTGGCAGCCTCACCCTGATATGCTCAAAAAGTCTGTCGTTCAGCACTCTCACAGTCAAGTTGACTATCCTGTCCAGAGCGGAGTTAGCTCTACGAATCGAGTCCTCGCTGGTTGAGGGGTCACACTGGCTGCAACGCTCCACAAAGCTCCTAAACACACCAATTTATATTATAAACATGCAGTGTTAGGTAGTAATAGGGTAATCAGGTAACTGTAATCAGGTAACTGTAATCAGGTAACTGATTACATGCAATCTGTATTATGTAATAACATTCCAAAAATCAAGTATTTGTATTTTTATTATATTATATTTAAAAAATGTGTAATCAGACTACAGTTACTTTTTTATTGATTACATGTTATTCTCACAATGGCAGTAAATTATTAATAATTCATTGATTTTCCCTACTACACTTTTTTATAATTTACCTTTCTAAAAAAGCCTAGTGCTTATATACAGTGCGTTCAGAAGCTCTTCCAGGTTTGTGGAATTGCACACACAGACCAGCCACTAGTCATGCGTCTATCACTGAAAACTGAGACCTACACAATTTGATCACTGAATTTACAGAAATCATTTCATTTTTGTTTTCTCCGTGTTTTCCCAAGTGTTTTCTCAGCATTGCAACATTGAATAGCTAATCATCTTCCGATGAACACATTATTATTTAAATGATCACGCAGTGAGTCATTTAACCATGTATTACTGTCTTTGGAAGGTTTTTGTCTTGCAAACACATTAAAATGTGCAAATTTTCGTTATTTACATGCAGTGCAGAGATTCCCAGATTAGAGATTTTTTTTTGTCAGCTTAACCTCTTATATATTCAACCTAATATATTTATTTGAAGAACCCCCTGAGATTTTAAGTTACTAAAAAATTTAATTTAGTTCATGGTTCTCTGATGTCGTACATAACATGCAGGTACACAACAAAATATTTTTAGTAAGTATTTTTCTTTTTGTTAAGTATATTATTTTAAACTCATTTATTTTTATGATTTAATTTCTTAATAGCTATTTATTAAATTCACATACCCCTTACAGTTCCACCACGAACCTCAGTCTGGGAAACCCTGATGTAATGTATTATTTAATGCATTTCATGTGGTTGATAAAGAATGGAATATATTTTCTTTCTCTTTGTAGTTTTATATCAATATGTTACAATATTATCCTATTCAAATCAATGTGATAAACAAGTTAGGTAAAAAGTCATCTAAAAGCAGATTATATTACTTTAAATGTGTAATGTAATGGATTATGATGGACACTTGTTGTCATGTACTTTGGAATCATTAACCCACTACAATTTGTAAGTAATCTACCCAGCACTTTAAATGCATTTAAACAAACAAAACATCATGTATTAATGAAAGATTTCAAGGGAGCCAACCTAAACGGTGGACTGCAGTTGACAAGGGCGATGGTTTTAGCGATATAACCATCTTCATTTTCTCCAAAGCTGCTCACAAGCATCTCATGGAACATCTCCACCTTTCTCTGAAAACTATGCATAAAAAAACAAAGTACTTAAGGATGGTATGTGGTTATTATTACACATTTTCTATGGAAATTAACTAAATAAAAAAAGAAAAACATTTTAAGCATTTAGGACATACATGGGTTGTAATTTAGGCTTGTAATTTGGAAACCCATATAGAGCCCAACATACACTACCATTCAAAGTTTATATTTTTGAAAGGAACCCTTATGCTTAACAAGGCTGAATTTATTTGATAAAATAATTATTATTACAATTTAAAATTACTTTTTTAAACTGTAATTTATTCCTGTGATGCAGAGCTGAATTTCAGCATAATTTCTCCAGTCTTCAGTGTCACATGATCCTTCAGAAATCATTCTAATATGCTGATTTGCTCAAGAAACATTTCTTGTTCTTATTATCGATGTTGAAAACAGCTGTGCTTCTTATATTTGTGTGGAAATTGTGATATGTGTTTTCTCATGATTCTTTGATAACAAGAAATTTCAAAAGAACAGCATTTGATTTGAAGTAGATATCTTTGGTAACATTATAAATGTCTTTACTGTCAATTTTTGATCAATGTAATGTATCCTTTCTGAGTAAAAGTATTAATTAAAGAAAACAAATCTTAATCAGTCCTATCATTTGAATGATAGTGTCACTTTACGTGTATTATTTTCCCACCTGTAAAGGAAATCTGCCAGTCCGTTGAGACTGCATTGAGCAACCCGTGAGCCCAAATGTCTGTTTACAGCTGCAGATCTCTCAAGGTCCTCCTGTAGCCTCTATAAGGCAAAATGTAAGAAAATATGTTATTAAGTGAATTTTGTGTATTGAAAACAGTTACAAAATAATTTCAATTCCTCAATTTAGTCTTGAAATATTTTGCTCAATGCTCTTACTACTTCAACAACAAATAAAGTGACTGACTATTTTCCTTAATACCCTTTATGACCACTAGGGTGCAATACAGAGCCTACAAAAACAATATACTGTAATGGAAACATGCTCACAATGTGAAGTGTTTATTTATGTCGATTCAAGCTAGGAGACTATTTTCTTGTTACAGAGGTGCATGATTGCCCTTCATTGTTCTAACAACAGACCCAGTGTCTAAAACCTGCTGCACATATTGCAAACGAAACAGTGGGCCATTATTATACACAAAATCAATACTAAGAAAATAAGTTAAGGCAACATGTGATATCACATGCTCTTACTTCATATGTCAAGCACAATATCTTATTATATAAATAAATGAGCATAAATAGTCCATGTGGCCCTGTGCTGACCTGAATAACAGTGCGAGCCAGAGGTATCTGATACTCTTCGATGTTCAGGGTGTCCAGCCATTTCTTTTCCTCCTCCTCCAGAATCTGAGACAGCTCATTGGTCACTTTCCCCTGGAAAACACAACATTTCAACACACTCATTACCAGCGTCCTTGCTGTGAGAGGCCATATAGGGCACTAGGTGCATATTGCATCCATAATGAAACTATCACACTATTAAGCCATTCAATGCATTAAGTATTCGACTAATGTCACTCTTTTCTGGATGGGCTAAAGGATTATCAAAAGACGAAACATTCATGTTGCTTAATGAGTGAAGGGAAAAATGTGTTGTCAAACTGACTTCTATTGTGTAGTGCTCAATCTAGACAGGAAAGCCGTGCACTGACCCTGAAATGCCGCACTCTAATTGACCGTGCAGGTTAAAACGACCAGCCATCTCTTTGAGTGGACAGGATATGCCGTTGTTTGAGGGACGCAGAAAAGGCTAGAAGATACTTGGGGATGAGGTTTGAGTATTTCAGTTCTTACCCTGACTGAGTTGAGGCAGTCAAGCTCCAATTTTTCCACCGTCTCTGTCGACAGCAGTGGGCCGAGCTGCGAGAGGTTAATGGGTGTTGTTATGGTGACTGTTCCAAGGACATCTCTGCAGCAACAACAGGAAGAGCAAATCACAAACTGAGTCTGGACTTCACTCATAAGGAAACATTGAATTATGAAGGAACAGGAATGGGAAGGTACAAGAGTGGGTTTCACCTCTCATATCAACCAGAAGCTATTTATAACAATCTGTTTTAGGTTTGCTGTAGTTTTGTGTGGCTTGACAACTGATAGAGTCAGTGCAACAATACAAACTAGAAATTTTACATTATCGTTCAATTAAACAGGTTGGGGTCAGTAAGATTTGATAATATTTTTGAGTCTCTTAAGGCCTGTTTACACCAAGCACGATAACGATAACAATACAAACAAAATACGATAACAATACAATACAAAATATAACGGCACAGAGAAACAATATAATTGATATCACTTTCAGAAGGATTATTTCCAGTTAAAAACATTGACAGCCTATCAGAATCCATCCTGCAATAAAGACCTCGAGCATTTAAAGCGGCAAACGACATAGCTGTTTGCGTTCAGAATAAACAATATCGTGCGTTGGTGTGGACCTTAATATAGTTATCACTATAGTTTTATAATTTTTGGTGTGAATGGTGCTTTATGCTCACCAAGGCTACATTTATTTAATAAAAAAAACATTATCAATTTAAAAAAACTGTGTTCTATTTTAATATATTTTAAAATGTTCATATATTTAATATATAAAAAAATATTTATTTCTGTGATGGTAAAGCTAAATTTTCAGCAGCAATTACTCAAGTCTTCAGTGTCACATGATCATTCAAAAATCAGAAATTCCAATATGGTGATTTGCTGCTCAAGAAACATATCTTATTATCAATGTTGAAAGCAATTGTTCTGCTTAATGTTTTTGCCATTTTTTTTCAGGATTCTTTGATGAATAAAAAGTTCAAAAGAAAAGCATCCATTTTAAATAGATACGTTTTTTAACATTATAAATGTCACTTTTTGTCACTTTTCATTATTTTAATGAATCCTTGCTGAATAAAAGTATTAATTTCTTTCACAAAAAAAACAAACAAACAAAAAAAACAATTAGTGATCCCAGTAGATTTTCTGTTTTCGGTGAAACACACAAAAAGATATTTTGCATAATATCCTGGAACGTTAACAAAACAAAAGTTAATGAGGATTGGGCCTGTCAAGCTCCAAAACATGACAAAAACACCAAAAAATTAGGGATGCACCGAATGTTCGGCAACCGAAATTATTCGGCCGAAAATAGCAAAAAAAGCAGATTTTACCGAACAATGAAGTTTTTGATGACGCGATCAAATAATAACTAGCGTCGAGTGAGATGCGCATGCTTTATAAAGGCAGCAAACATGCCCCCTTTGAGCAGATAACAAAAGAGAAGCTAAACTGATGCATCGGTGACAGACGTTATACCCTTACTTGCAGCACTAAAGCGTCTTTTAACCCTCTGGGGTCGACAAACGTGCCGGCGCGTTTTGCTGGATTTTTTTCACATAGCAGCAAAATAGACTTAAATACTCCCCCATTTATGGTTATACCGACTCAAGAAATATGAAAAAATAAAAAATAAACTGTTAAATGTCTACTTGTGTCAACTTACAATCGAAACAAAATAAAGAAAATAAACAGGGCGTGGTTTCTGAACTTTTTTTCTGGAGCACGTCTCTAAACTTAAACAAAACTCAGCGAATACTAGTCACACAAGCAAAGGCAATATATCTTTATAATCATTTAAGTGTCTACTTTTAAATGATCTAATTCAAAACAAAAACAAATATTCTCTGTTTATGTAATCTGTATGAAAAGAGAGAGATGTCAGTCGTTCTCATGGCAACTCCTTATCTGTTAATCGTCACGGAGAGCGCGCGCTATTGAAACCAGATCAGATTCATGTAGGCCTACTTTACTTGATCTTGGGACGCTGCGAGGAATAATAATAGCCTAATAGTAATATAATCCTGGAAGAATGTACCTCAGAAGTGCTGGTTTTGGTTTCATTTCGAGGAGCAACGGATCCAGCTGAGGATTGTGAATAGTAAATTCTTTATAAGTGCTTTGTTCTAATCACGATAAAGTGTATGTAAACCGCAAAAGTAGGCTTATGTCTAGGACAGTTATTCATTTGTTGTGGGTTCATCCACATTTTTTTTGCACTTTTCAATGCACTTTTTTAGTTACATTCTTTCAGCATACCATAGGGTATTCAGCATATAGTTTTTATTTTACTAATTTATTTATTTATTTATTTTAAGTTATATTGTGTTTTGTTTAAATAATATCTGCTGCAATGTTAAAAAAATTTCAGTGTTAAATAAATTGTATTTTTGCAATTTGATTTTTTTCTCTGAAAAGCAAGACAAAATAGTAAAAAGCATATTTTTACTATTTAATTAAATGCAATGGTGAAAAAATTGATAAAATAAATGGAAAAAATGCGAAACACCGCGTTCGGTTTTCGGCCTTCGGCCAAGCGCTTCGGCCAAGAATTTTCATTTAGGTGCATCCCTACAAAAAATAATCCATATAACTAAATATGCTAAATTTAAAGTCTTCTAAAGTCATATGATGAACAGCTTGAAGTTTGAGTTGTCAATCACACAAAAAATCTTCAATCATCAAATATCATTTGTACCCATGCATATTCAAACTCGCTGCATTTTATCCAGTTGCAAGAAACACAAGAACCGATGCCGTTAAACCCGAAATCACATTTGAATATGGCTTCAAAAGACGTCATATGGACCACTTTTATAGTACTTTTTTGGAGCTTGACAACCCATGGTCACGGTTTGGTTTCATTTTATGAGAAATTGGTGTTTTGAATATTCATTAAAATCCCTTTAAGGAACTATCCCTTTGAGGATATTAACCTAGTCAAACTACTGTTTACCTATTGTAAATGTTGTAGAGCCAGTCTAGCATAGAGTATATGTCAATGATCTGCAGATCTCCACTTGTGATCGCCTGGAGACGACGGGTAACAGCCTGGTGGTAGCTGTGTGTGTACACTTGGAAGGAGTCATATTCTACCGGATATACAGACACCACATTACGCCGAGCCGCCCCGAGGTCCTCCACCATACGGACTCTAAGCTTATCCAGGTAGGCTGCTAGCTCGCCTGCCCGTGCTTCTTCATGCTTGGGTAAGTTTGCATCAGCTAACTCGACTACCGCCTCCCTCCAGCGTTTCTTGAACTCCCTCGGCCGTGGGCCTCCTGGAGCGGCTCGTTCGCTCTGAGCCCAGTCCCGATCGGCTTCCTCCTCCTGCTGAAGCACCTGGACAACCAGGCCCAGGTTGGGTCCGGCGGTGGGGCAACGCAGAGAATCCCTTACCACGTCCCACAACTCTTTCTGCAGGGCCTCGTACAGCAGCTCCACATCTTTGGCTTTGCGCCGACTGCTGTCTTTGCTGCTGGGGCTGGTGAAATCCTCAGTGCCCCCTGCCGTAGGAGATTCCGCCTCCCTACACTCCTGCTCCAGCTCCAGAATGTGTGTGTCAGCCAAAAACAAATCTCTTTTTGTCACCAACTGCAGGATCTCCAATACTGACAAAACAGAAAATAAGGTTATCCATTAGTCACACAGCAGAGACCGAATACAACATTTTGATAGTTTAGTCACCCTCATGTTGTGGCTAAACCCATAGACTCTAAAAAACAAAAATAATAATTTTGATGTTGTAAATAAAACAAAGATTAATGGTGTGTGTTGTACAAGACAACACCATTCGTATTTGTCTTTAAAAAACTAGCCTAATTTTCAGATTTATAGAACTGGAAAAACTGAATGAATAAAATATAACTCCATGGACATTTTTATTATGAAAATATGTTGTTCTAAATAAGCCAAGCTCCCTATTTTATAGTGTAGAAATTGTCCTTATCCACTAAACCACAAAAATGTGAAAAAAGTCATGAACACTTGGAATATAGTTGTGAACAATGAGGGCTGAGAACTACTGCTCTAAAACACCCAGAAGATAGTGAATATGGGAACATTCTCTTGGCCATCTATTACAATTCTTTAGAATTCCCCCCTTAGTAAATTTCATACCGCTAAACCTAAAACATAAATGAAGTATATCTTCCAGATGGTCAAAAGGACTGCCAATGCACTTTGCTGGCTATAGTTTATAATGATCTCACTTGTGTTTCTTATGTGCAGCAGCACTTTTTTACATTCCAAAACATTTCTTTGATGAAGCAGACGGGCTCTCATTGAGGTCAGTGCTCACACCCATCCTTCATCATTTCCATTCCTTTCCTTTGGGATGAACACATTTACATGGTCTAACAAATTGGTCTGATTACTGGAGACGGGTTTTGGGAGGCTTCAAGAACAGCATTTCATTAACCAGTTGATAGGAAAGTCTAGAGTTCAACAGGTTCACATACTGAAAGGACTAGCAAAGCTGGTCACCAGCATAATGTGTTACGGATGCAAGTGACCAGGATGTAAAGTTCCCAAGTTCTTAGCTTAACCAGACAAACTTCTATGGTATATACTATATATTAATAATAATAATAATTGTACTAAAATATTTAAAAAATATTTGTAATTATATTTTTTCTAAATAATAATTGTATTTGAATTAACAATTATATATATATATATATATATGTGTGGCGAGCAGGACAAAGCCGAGGGACGTGAGAGAACGGCGCGAGGCCGGTGGCGTGAGTGATAATGAATGACAACTGTGAGACGCACCGGTCTCGCATCTCTCACGGAGGAGTGTAAGCATTAAAGGAGGAGTGATGACCCTGACGATCGAGACTGGTGCATCTCACAGCAGGTGTCATTCATTATCATTCACGCCACCGGCCACGCGCCGTTCTCTCACGTCCCTCGGACTCATCCTGCACGCCACAATATATACACGCACAAACATACAGTACTGCTTAAAAGTAATATTTGTTTTTAATGACACAACAAGTTAGATTAAACCATAAAATATGAGAAAAATATTTTACATTAAATATTAGGGAAGAACAAAACAAAATTGGTTGAGGTATTTATCTGACAAAAAAAGGCAAACTACAGCAACAGGTTTATTTTACTATGCAAAAAAACAAGCTCAAAGGAAAAAGTATACATTGATTACAACATAATTAGTTATTAATATTTCATTGGTTCTCTCTTTTTTTTCTCCATGTGTTCATAATTTCTTTGTATGACAGCCTGACCAAAAATTATTTCAGCACAATTTGTCATGTTTCATTGCCTTATCAGAAATAACACACTTGACTGCAAACACAACTATGCAATACGTTTATAAAATCTTTTTCATAATATTTGAATAAGAGGTGAAGATATCAATTTCACCCAAAAAAAGAATCAGTTACTCACCCTCATGTCGTTCCGAACTCGCAAGACTTTCGTTCATCTTCAGAACACAAATAAAGATTTTTTAATAAAATTTCTGTATTCTCCATAGACAGCTATGCAACTACCACTTTGATGCTTCGAAAGATTCATAAAGAGATCGTTAAACTAAACAAAATCTATATGAAATGATATTAGTACAAATATTCTGAACAGGCACAATCACTTTATATGATGAACAGATTGAATTTTAGGCTTTTATTCATAAACATTCCTCACCTCACACATCAGTTGTGGTAAACAGAATGCTCAAGCATATTTGCTTGATGTGAGAGAACCAATGAAGTTCATTCTCATGTTACGCTGCACGTTTGAGCTTCAGCAAGAACCAATGAGGTTTGTTCTTGGGTGTCAAGCATGTTCGGTTGAGCTTCTGTTTATGTTCGCTGATCAGTGTTTAAATGTGAACAAAAGCCTAAATTCAATCTGTTCATCATATGAAGTGATCGTGTCTCTTCAGAAAATTTTGACTTAACTGCTCAATCCAGATGGATTCGTTTCACGGTCTATTTATGAACTTTTTTAAGCGTCAAATTGGTAGCTGCGTAGCTGTCAATGGAGGGACAGAAAGCTCTCAGATTTCATCAAAAAGATTTTCATTTGTGTTCTCAAGATGAACGAAAGTCTTACGGATTTGAACAACATTAGGGTGAGTAAATTATGACAGAATTTTCCTTTTTAGGTGAACTAACCCTTTAAGCTCACTTACTGACAATTCTCAACACGCATCTATTGAGATGAAGATATGTCACAAATCAGCTGTGCAAATAATTGGCCCTGCTGTTGAATTCCTCAGAACATTGAACGAACAGTAAGGGGCCCTTTGCGGTACTGAGTTGCCCGTATATTTCCTGTGACTTCCTGACCTCTTCTTAGAGGGAAGGATGCGGGGGCGCTTGGTTGGCGCCTGACTCATCTGTCCCTATCCCTATCGAGGATGGACTGCCAGTACTGCCATGACAGACCCCACACCCTTCTCAACCGTCTCGGATAAAAACAGCCTTAGTGTGCCAGTCCATTGGAAGGAGATCTAAATATAAAATACAATACCAAAAGGCTTATCTCCAACACAGACAGGGGATAAGGTGGAAAAATGAATGTGCTGCCTGTTAAAAATTATAGTCACTTCCTCTGAAACTCATCCATGTGAAAAGTCCTCCACCCAAGGACGACATGTCACTGTATCATCTAAGACTAAGTGACTTTGAGATAGGACTACTTGACGTTCAACCCTAGGGGAAGTAAAAGTTGACCCCGTAAGCTTCTGTCTGAGAAGAAAGGTTGTGCAAAATTCGGAATTTAGAAACTGGCTCCCTTTTAATGCATGAATGAGAATTAAACACTTCAGTACTTTGAAAGGGAATAGAAATAACAGGAATTGAAATTTACTTAACTGCACTTCAAAGAAATTCAAAAGGTTATGGCATTCCAGGTAATGAAGCATTGTTCCACACCTGCGCATAAATCTGTTTGTAAGGCCCATAAAACCTTCAAACTTCAAGACTTTTGCAGGCATTTTAACTTTAAAACAAGGTTGTGTTTACAGTATGCGTTATATAATAAAGAACTTACTTATAAATACTTGCATATTTGTTCAATGGTTTGGGCAGAAATAAATGCTTTTTATTCAGCAAGGGTATATTAAATTGATCAAAACTGACATTAAAGAAATTTAAAATTTTACAAAGAATTTTATTTTAAATAAATGCTGTTTTTAACTTTCTATTAATCAAAGAATCCTGAACAAAATGTGCTGCATAATATATATATATATATATATATATATATATATATATATATATATATATATATATATATACTGTATGACAGAACTGTATATATGTATTTATTTTGAATGACAGACTTTTATATTGGACAAGCAATGGTCCAGATGTTAAAAGCCATGCAGTTTAAATGGATTTATCCCACAGTTATTAAAATGCGGATCGATGCCAGTAACTGAGCTGAGCTGTGCGGAGAGGACAACACTAGTTCTTTGTTTCCAGAAAGTCTCATGCACTAAATTCATGGTGTGTAGAGCATACTTCACTTAAGCATGGACATGTCACCACCCTTCCTTAATGAAAACCACAGGGATTGAAGTGTTGCCTTTTAAGGGCACATATGGCACTATGCTACACAAATATACCTCCACCACGTTTTCCAAGAAGAGGTAACGGTATTTACTTTTGGCCAGGGATTTTAAAGGGTGGGGGCTGACAATCAACTCAACTGAATAGATCTGACTAAGCAAGATATCTGCTAACATTGCACCAACACACCTGCACAACCAACACCTCTCAGCAGGACCAATCAGCCATTACAAGGAAAAGATTACCCTGAGTTCTAGGAATGTAATGGAATATGATCTGTTCTTTGTCGTGCCACAGGTTCAGGACCATTTTCCATGAACCCTCCCCCTGTAAGAGTTTCAGAGTCAAAATCCTTCTGTCAAGCCGGAGCACGAGAAACCGAAGAACTTGAGAAATAGCAGCCCACTGAAACTCCCTTTCTCATTCATTCACTTCCCCCATTTAATGCTCAGCATGTGCAGAGTAGACATATTTTTCCCTAGAAGTGAAATACTTAATAAGAGAAGGGTGATTGTATTTCCTGCATCTGCCTTAGAAGCGCAGATGGGTAGAGTAATACTTGGCGGTATTGTCCCCTGTGCCCAATCCTGTCCAGAAGGAATTTCACATGCCAAAATCTTGTTTCAATGTCCAGCCCAGTGAGATAAAGTGGCTATTAAAGTGACAACTGGCCTCGCCTGCCACTGGAGACCTTAGGTCAGGACTTGAAATGATGACATGAGCCCTTCTCAGGACAGAACGGTCCCACTCCCTTCTTAATTCATTTAGACATGGCCAACGTCAACAGAGCAAACCTAAATTGGACCATTTGGAAAATGAGTACTCCACCTTACACTAAGTGGTACCCTGCCCTCACTTAATGCTTGTTGGTTTATTTGACATGCATGGACAAATCTTCCTGCCAAGTGTTAGACAATAGCTGGATAAGGTGGAAGTGTTGGCTATTCCCTTTTACGAATGACTCTGCCAGTTGGCATGTGGGAATATTTAATATCATAAACGGGAGTGCATTGATTCCATTCAGATACTGTTCCCATAGCGGCCATGACAGAATGGCTCTCAGCTGTAGTTATGGCTTATGGTTGGAAGTTGCGGGTAGTAATTTGGTGAGGTCTGGAAATCATTCACTAGAATGAGGGGTAAACGCCCGTCTATATGGCTGCTTTATCAATTCAGTCAGATTTCATCTTACACTCTGCCAATCCCAAAGACAACTGAATACATTCAGTTCTGATAGATACCAGCCACCCGAACGCAATGAAGACCTTGCTCTCTGAACAATGAGGTTTAGTTGCAACATGCTTTGTGTACCAAGAACAATTTCTTCATATTTTTATGTCAAAACAAAATGGAAAAATTTGGAAAAAAGAAAGAACATTTTTGTTAAGGAAACATGCAGCATAACAATTTGAGTGAAATTTTGCATTGAAGTTTAAGTTTAATCTACTTGTGGAGCACCGGCTGTTGTCAAACTCCTTGTGCATTTAAAAATATTTTTTTTTGCATTTTTTGGGGGGTGAAAATACTAAGCCTAAGTAAGTAATAAGTAAGTAATAAGTAAGTAAGTAATAACCAAGCCTAAGTAATACTGTGCCTAAGACTTTTGCACAATAATATATATATATATATATATATATATATATATATATATATATATATAATTATATGAATCATATGTTGAGCTATTTAAGATTGGTAAAGCAATGACACAGGAAGTAGAAGCATACAAAATGTTTTGCCTACTCATCAAGAGAAATCTGATCTGGTTGACAATTGACAGTTAACACACTCCATGAACAGGATTGACGCCCTGTTCTTCGCTCTATTTTCTGGCTTTTCTTGCATGCGCAGCAACCGAGGAATGGTTGCATTACACATTATTTGAAGCATAACTTCCCTATTTAATGTTTCTTTCGCTCCATATTCCATTTGAATGCATTACTGTGAAGATGTTTGCAAACATTCTTAAAAAGGACTCTCTGTGAATTAAATACTGAAAGTCTTCTTGATTATCATTCACTCAGGAATGTGCTGCCACTTGAGGACAGCTGCATGGATGAAGCAATGCTTTCTTTTGTCACAACACTTCCATCTGCAAAATAAATGGGAATTATTATTTAAGCTCATACAGAAGACCTTTCTGGAATACTTAAGAAAGGATCACAAAAACAGATACTAAACAAAAAAATGGGTTTAGCATTGGAATTTTGTATATTTAATATGACATCCAATCAATGTGTAAACAAAAATGCTCTTCAAGCAAATTACAGATGGATCGTATAGTGTCTGGTGGTCTTCTCAGCTGATAGCTGAGAGTTACTAAACTAATAACTTGGAAACCCACATGACTGTTGCGGGAGGTCACCAGAAGGTTTCCTGTCAACATAATGTGGCTAAATACACAAATAAAAAGTGATTTTTTGCTGTGTCAGCTGGGACATGCAAAGCACCAAGAATCACTAACCCTTTCCCCCCTGCTGAAACAAAGCAAAGACATGACCAAACATGACACTGTTGGGCACATTCAGTTCCCCTTTTATCAGATTCCTCTTTTATCATGTTCCATGCTGCATTTACGCAAGGTAAAGAGGCTGATGGTTTCAAATTTGACAGCCCTCTAGCCCGTATAGTGAAAACACCAGATTTTTACTGGGCCCTCATTCTATGGTAGGAACGATTCATTCCAAAAAATGCCTTGATAATCAGCTAAATGCATGCTGCTCTGACAGTCATTTTCCCCGATTATCAATCTTTCTGCAAAATTTAGTTCCAACTCTAATCAAAAACATCTGAACCTGCTAATCAGAGTCTTGCTTCAAAATGACACACAATTGTGTAAGAGCATAGCTGAAATTAAATTCTAGGTTGAGCACACAATGAACTCTGTTGACTGTTCAACAAATGCACCAGCAACCACTAACACTGTGGATATGTTTGCAAAACAGTCCAGTCCTGTGACGTTAGCAATTCGCATTGCTAGGTTGATGGTATCCATTCTCATCCTTCACTACCATTCTTTATGCTCTTTTTTCTTTAACAAAGAGAGCTTGCAATTTGCTGCCAGTTTTGAACCTTATCTCTCATGGTCTTGCAGTAAAAAGCCTGAAACCTGAGCACGCAATCATGTGCAAATTCCTACGTAGCATGTTCCATGCTCATGCAGGTCAAGCTACACAGCCAAGCTCTGGTACAGTTGTGGTTAAAAGTTTGGGAAGTTAAAGATAGTTAAATATTAGTTGTACATTTATAGTTTAAATGGTGAATTAATTAGCAAATAATGCCATGTTTAGCACTATCACAGTCTTTGATGACTGCCTGTAGATTTTCTAGAAGGGCAATACAATTATGCTTCATAAGAAATTAGAATATTCAGAAATACTGTATTACATTGACACAAACAATTACAAAACAACTGTTTTAAATAGCTAAACTGCTAAACATTTTATGTATGTAAAATGAGAAACACATTAAGAACAAAAACAGTTTTATAATGTATATTATATTTGTTATGGACAGGTAAATCTGGTCCTTTTTTTTTTAGGAATTTGGGTCTGTTGCTGAATGCTGCTATACAAATGCACAGCTTCAGTTTCACTAGTTGACTGTTTACCTGAAAGTGGCTCCCTGGGTTTGACCTCAGGCACCTCCTCAACTGGCTCTTCCTCGGGGCCCTGGGATGAGTGGTCCTGCATGGACTCCCTCTTCATCTTTCCCTTGCCCACCATCTTCAGGAAGGAGAGTCTGCGACTGGTGGAGTCAGAATCAGCTTCTGAGCATAGGTCACCATTGGTCAAGCTCTCCTTGCGATCTTTACACTTCCCTGCCATTCTATAGGAAGAAATAAGTTGATTAGTTACATTTAGATTTTCAAGACACGTTTATCCAAAGCACATTGCATTTAATTCACGGTATACATTTTCATGTATGTCCTGGGAATCAACCCCATGACCACGGTGTTGCTAGAATCATGCTCTTCTACTGTTTGAGACTCAGTAATGATGGCTTTATGAATTATTAAATAAATTGTTGCAATAGCACAAAAATACATGGTCTTCCATAAACTAATAGTGTAGTAAGAAAACTATGAATTTAAAGGCATGTGTCTAGAACAGTGTGTCTATTCTACTAGTGGCAAATAATGGAAATACAAAAATTATAATAGTTTACAAATGAGTTTCCCAAACACTCCTACCTCCCTCTGGCAATAAATCATCATATAAATCATTAATTAGTCCTAAACTGTTTATCACACTTCATTTCTTTCTTTTGTGCAACAGTGCCTGTCCATTTTCATCCATCTTGGTTCCAGAGGTTTTCTTTTTATTCATTCTTCCTATAGAGATTTTCATAATGTCTTTGTTAAAGAGTTTTAAGTTATCAACCAAATCAACTAGCTACAAATTGAATTATTTAAAGCAAAAAAGTATTTGAAAATCAGACAAAAAGTCAAATATACAAGACTGTGTACTTAATGGGTTCAATGAAGGAAAGAACTACAATCCCATGATGCATTCCAAATGAAATTACAATTAAAATATAATATAGAATTATAGCATTACAATATAATATAGTGTTGCTTTTAAGAAATAGATATAGTTACATATCTACACAATATATTCACATTTTTTTTGCTAAATATCACACATACACAAATATTTATATAGTTTGAGAGGATAGGGAGACTAACAATTACATCACCAGGAATTAAAAAATAACTTATTAAAAAACAAGTTAAAATAATGCAGGCTAATGGCTTCAACAAAAGCATACCACCAATGATTAACAAACTTGTAGCTCACAGTAGATCTATCTTTAACGGTTTATAAGGTTATAAGTAAAAAAACAACCTGAAGGTTGCACTTTAAAAATGCAACCGGAACCAAATGACATTCTTTTACGTTGATGATTATCGCATGTGCATTCTTCTGCTGAAGATCACACACACATTGTTCCCTGCACTATTTAATCAACAGCGCAGACTGAACTCTGCAACCAAATCTACAGATGAAAATTATCCCATGATTTACTAAGCCATTCTAAGTGTATATGACTATCTTATTAGTTATTTAAATATCATTGCTCTTCCAAGCTTTATAATGGTATTGAATGGGGGTTCTGATTTTGAAGTCCAAAAAAGTCCATCATAAAAGTTATCAATATGACTCCGGGGGTTAATAAAGGCCTTCTGAAGAGAAGCGATGCATTTTTGTAAGAAAAATATCCATATTTAAAACTTTATAAGATAAAATAACTAGCTTTTGACAGACGGCCGCACACATTGATTTACTCTGACCTGACGCATGACGTATTGACAAACACGTAAGCGCAGAGGATGAGCAAAAAAACTAACAATTCACAAATTAGAAGTCTAAAACGAGAATTTTTCAAGATAAATGTCGGAGGATCTTGAAAAAGAAAAGGAGCTTGAAATTGTTGCCCAGCCCTATTTATTTGAACCACAAGAGGTGTCTACTCTCACCTTAGCTTTCGCCACTCCTTGTACGTCATACTTCACGTCAGGGGTTACTCATTTGGAGTAAGTCGACTTGCGTAGGCTGTCTGCCGGAAGCTAGTTATTTTAGTTTAGAAAGTTTTAAATATGGATATTTTTCATACAAAAACGCATCACATCGCTTCAGAAGGACTTTTTTAACACCCTGGAGCTGTATGGATTATTATTTATGATGGATGGATGCACTTTTTAGGACTTCAAATTATTATGAAGCTTTGAAGAGCAATGATATAATTTTAATATAACTCTGATTGTGTTCGTCTGAAAGAAGATAGTCATATACACCTGAGGGTGAGTAAATCATAGGATAATTTTCATTTTTGGGTGAACTTCATTAAGAGGAATTGGAACCGGAACCATTTCATTCTTTTCAATTCCCATCCCTACACACCATACCGTAACAAGCTCCCTTCTGAACTCCGTCTGCCCTTCTTCTTCCTCCCCAAGGGTGAGGCTGAACCTATAGACCCCTGTGGGGAGGGTGTTTCCCTGCCCTTGCTCCTGGCAGACATGCGCAAGTTCTTGCCCAGTTTGCCCAGGGTCTTGAGGGGCGAGACCCCCTTCATGCGTTCCAGCGTGCCTTTGAAGGAGCTTCCCTTCCCTGAGCCTCCACGTCGCACCTCATTAGCCTCATTTTCATCTTCCTCATCCTCAAACGGGTTTCTGTCCCGCGGCACACGCCCATCCAGGAGTGAGCCTCCGTTGCTTCTGGGCCAGTCCTCATCTGAGCCAGGCTCCTCAAATGGATTGTGGTTAAGACTCATTTTTCTGAGAATGAACTCACTACGTGTAGTCTCCAAATCCACACTAAATCTGCCTCCCTTCAGCCGAGACGGGAGGTTCTTAAGGACTGGCATGGTTGCGCTTGGAGGATATATGCTGGAAGAGAGATAAAACAGTTATCTATCAGAATCCCCACTGCCAGTATGAATTGTGTAAGCCATTACAGATGCCTCTTCAAACAGGAAATTACTGCCAAACAGGCCAGCACTGGAATTCATCCATCATGCTGCTATGAGCTTTCATTTTTTATGAAAAAGTTCCTTGGTTCTTTCTCACGTACAATACAGACGAAATTAAATAGTAAAATGCACATAGAAATAGAGAGACCGGATCTTGTGAAACTGTAGATTTCAATAGGTAGTGTCTGGTAATGTGGAAACTGTGGTGACTTTAATTAATTTAAAAATACAGTAAAAATTAAAATCATACATATAATGGAAGATTTGTACCTCTTCTTTGATAATCATGTTGTTATGTTCTGAATTTAAATTAGTTTTGACTCTTTCTTTGGGGGATATACAGTCAAAATGTCAAGGTGATTCAACTTAAAATAACTGAAGAAAAGCCTAATTAAAAATGAAATTCTTGAAAAGAAAATTTTAACTAGTCTTGCTATCTGTTATTATTTCCCTCAAAAAAATATAAAATATAAAATATTTGAAAAAACTTTTTCTGCCAAATGAAAGCCATGTGGTACAACCAACATGCAGGGGAAAAAATACATAAAAATAGGAAATGATGTCACAAAGAGGACCACTTCAAGGTGCAAGGTGACCTCGTGGAGCAACTCCCCAAATATATAGATATTATGAATGAATCATTTAAATTATTTGTTAAAAATACTTTTTATATATGTATATTATTTATATATAGTAATGATTAAGTTTAACACTCATATTCAAGGTTTAAAAATATATATTGTTAGCACATGCATTTTTACGGAGCCCTTCACATTAAGAATTTGCTCTCGCAACATATTAATTCATGGCCATGTTTTATTAATTCGTTCCCTCATGATAATTACAATATCGCCGTGTTATACTAATGTGCTCTTTCATTTTTATTTAGTTAAATCGTGGCCCTGAAAAAATTTGTTTTTTTTCTTTATTAGTCATTGACCCATGTTCTGTTGAACCCTTTTCATTTTACTGATGTTTTCGCAGTTTTAAACATCAACTCAGCAATATCCGCAATACAAACAGCATTAAACAACACAGATAAGAGAGATCTGACAGTTTTATTTGAAAGATTACTTATTTTATGATGGCAGAATCTGAATCACACCCTTTGGTTAAACTTGAAGACAATTATTATGAGGACTTTTGATGTTGGGCCTGCCTATATCCATATCCTATAATCAAGAGAACGAGAACAAACTTCTGGTTAGGACAAGTCACCCAAAACTTTAACATCTGACATTTTATATTACATTACTCTGTTACAACTTAATATGCAAAATCTTATGTAAATAAACAAAAGGAGGCTTCAACTTGATGAACCGAGTCTATTTCAAGAAAACGTGTTTGCCTCTTTCAAAGGCTTCTTGGGTAGAATCGCTCACTTGGATATTTATGGCTGGTGACAAAAGGGGATAGGAACAGCGCTGAATCACATCCGGTTTGCTAATTTGCTTGTTGTGTATGTGTGTGCGCATATGAGGGGGCCAATACTTCATGAATGATTAACTTTGGGTTAACGGTCATCTACCTCGCTTCCTCTTGATAAAAACTACATTCTGCCATTTTAACAACTGTAAACAAACAAACAAAAAAAGTTATATTAAAACATGTTTCTGAGATCAAAGTCACATTCTATACAGTAGCTTGCAGACCAATTTCAGTGTGTAACAGCCAACAAGCCTTAAATTCCTAGAGAGGGTCTATTGTTTGTGGCTTCCTACCTCTTTTAAATAATTATGTCTGCATGATTTTTCCATATGGGTCACCAACCATTCAGGGCTTATTCTATTATGATCATCCACATTGCAAGATGTGTGTAGTACACTGAAAGTGTCTGACAAGGTATTTCGAATAGGGATGCACCGATCCACATTTTTTCACTTCCGATCCGATCCCGATACCTGAATTTGGATATCGGCCGATACCGATACTATTCCGATATCAGAGCTGTGTTTGCTTTAATATTATTATTATTGTTGATTTTATATGATGCTGAAATAAACTCCTCTCAACAGGCAAGTATGATATGTACGTATGTATGCATGTATGTCCCAGAAGGCAACTTGAGGTAAGTATAAGGTCAGAAAAGGAAGTCAGAAAAACAGGAAATCCTGTTAACAGGAAAAATCCCATTCTGAAAACAAATATGCCTATGCAACTGTAAGGGTTTCAAATTGATTGTCATGTCAATATTTATTACATTCCCAAAATGTCAAATACTTGAGTCTTGAAATATAAGAAAAGTGCAGGTGTAAACATCATACACACACTAACATTATCAATAAATCAGTGTGCATCTGAACAGCACAAATCAAGTACACTGGCTCTTGTAGCATCAACAAATCAAGGCTTTAAAATGTGAAATATCTGAAATATAAGACAATTGCAATAACTGTAAACATAAAAAATCCTCATTCTGTATGATTTAGAAGCTTGTGTGCCCATGGGGACCTCAATTTAGGTCCCCATGTGACATGAGTCTGTGTGCATTCAATTTTGAGTCCCTACCGGGATAGAAAAACATGTATGTACACACACACACACACACACGTACACACACACACGTACACACACACACACACACACACACACACACACACACACACACACACACACACACACACACACACACACACACACACACACACACACACACACACACACACACACAGAAGTGATTCCTGACGGCTCCCGTTGTCTTTCTGCCCTCTGGCAAAAAAATCCTTGTGCTCTTTAACGTGGTGCTTCTTTAAATGTTTGATTGCGTTTGTTGTGTTGTACGACGCAAGAGAGCTTCCGGCTCTCTGAATTACGGATTTGCAAACATTGCATTTAGCTGTCGTGCTCTGCGGTGTTTCCAGTGTGAAGTCCACGCAGCGGACATGTTGGCTAGCTGCAATGCTGCTCAATGCTATCCATAGATATATACACTAGATGTCGCCTTGGGGTTCTAAGCATGCGCCAAAACCGCCGCCATCTTGGAACGGGGTCTTGTCATAGGAAGTAGCTAGGTAACGCTGAATTCATGGATGATGCCGGATGGGACGGTATGAAAATTTCATATCACGATTATAGTGACCGAAATTATCGTGATTATCAATATTATCACGGTTTTGTTAAAACAAGATGAAAGTGTTAAAAAAGAACTGATGCTCACACTGAAAACATTTCAACAAGTTTTATATTTGAGAATCAACAAACAACAAATAAAACGAGCAGCTCTATGCACTTTTTAAAGCAAGATTCTATTCTGTGGCATTTCCTTCCTTATAATGGCCGTCGTCAATAGCAACGCATTATAACTCAGCCCACATCCATGTATATCACAACGGCCGCGCGCTCTCATTTCATTCAAATACAACTTGTCATCTTGCGTCTCCGTTTTTGATTGTATTGAAAATGAAATCAGAGTTGATTTATTGTTTACAGAATTTGATAATATTGTCTAGACGAGTTTTTTACACTGTACAAAATGGATTTAACAGGAAAGAATAGAGACATTCATCTCTATTCAATATGTCCCCGTAATTATGTGGTAAAAAAAAATCGGTGTTATAAGTGTACAACGAATATACATTATTATCTCTTAAATGTCACTCTTAATAGTCTTGTTTGAACTTGTTCGTTCGTCTTTGGCTCAAAGCCACTTATTGCTTCGAACTTTTCTTCGCGGATGCTGCAAGTTTATTTCAAGTGAGTGAGATAAAATATTTAAACTCAGAACAACATTTTGTGCCCAATTATTTCTCAGACGTAGTTTTAGTATTGAGATCAAAGTTAACTTGCCTTGCGTTCGCTACAACAGTGGATGATGGTCACACAGGACGACTCGGCAGATTTGAAGTGTTTCCCCCTATTGCAGCGACTTTTTTTGTGCATGTTCTGCAGACAGAGTGACCATCCTCGATTAAGTTTCCCTCAGGATTTTTGTAAATGCCAAAATATGACCACACCTCAGATAGGGTCCTCCTAAAAGGCTGAAAAATCTCCCGAGCACGGTCACCGCCTTCCGCCATTCCTTCTCGAATAAAAAGAAAAACCCCAAGATTGCGTGCCTGCGTCAGACTGTTGCTGGCTGGACAGGATTTATAGAGAGTTATTAAAATCGCGATAATCAAACACGGTTTTAATGATAATTGAATTTTTAACGATATTACTAACCGTCAGTACATTTTATCGTGACTTATAGTGAAACCGGTAATCGTCCCATTCCTAACTGCGTATGGATGTTCACACGAACGAAATCTAAAAACCAGACAGCAAGGGATTACATTTCACAAGAATATTAAATTTAGTAATTTTTTAAAAATTTCTCTGGACTCAATGATAAATACATATCTGACCGTTGAAATGAACCAAAACAACTACAAAATCGCATTCATGATGATTAATGGTGATTTTATTTCTATTAGACCTTTTCCTACATTGATGCTGATGCATTAAAAAGGAGGGGCTCCCCCGTTCAATGATGGCGGCTCTATTAACGCATTCGTTCCAACCAATGAACTGCCGTAGCCAAGGCGACATTTAGTGCAGTGGTTCTCAAACCTGTCCTAGGGACCCCTCACCACTGCACATTTTGTATGTCTCCCTCATCAGACACACCCAATTCAAGTCTTGCAGTACGTACTAATGAGCTGATAAGTTGAATCAGGTGTGTTAGGTGAGGGAGACATGCAAAATGTGCAGTGGCGAGGGGTCCCTAGGACAGGTTTGAGAACCACTGATTTAGTGTATATATTTATGAATGCTATCCTGCTTGGCTGCAAACTGCGGAATGGATTTCCTGAACAGGGGCGTGTCTCATAACTCTGTGTCTCATTGAGCCGCACCTCCGTTCAGGAAATCCATTCCACAGTTTGCAGCCAGCTAGCAGACTAGCCGGCGGGAATCACTTTTGGAGTGATTTCAGCAGACAACGTTAAAGAGCAGACATGGCTCTTGGATATTGGATATCTCCGCAGATTGGATCGGGAAAATCCGATACGTGAATTACGCTGGTATCGGTCCCGATACCAATACTGGATCGGATCAGATCGGCCCCATTTGCATTTCTTTTGCATTTCACAGAAAAAATAAAGTCATACAGGTTAGTAATGAGAAAATAATGACATAATTTTGCATTTTTAACTTGGCTGTCTCTTGGTTGTTGAATCACTAGTGAGATGTAATTATTAGACAAGAAGGACACTTACATAGCAAATGGAGTGAATGAGGAGGAGAACGTAAGTTACAGAACTGCTTAACAACAGTGTTCATTTAAGCTTGAACCATTAGGAAATTAACTATTTAAATTAATGATTTAATAAGACACAAAGCGACTGAAAAGTCTCACGGCTTCAGTGATTGAAATTCCATTGCAGATCATCCTCTCTCAATATTTCCACTGAAATTCCTGCTCTAATTATAAACCTTACAGTGGAGCCAATATGGAACGTCGGGTTAGATCATTGGGTGAGATATAAAAACCATACTACCGCTTTCCCAGACCAACTCCTCTTCCTGTCTCATACAGGTAGGGGATAAAAGGGACAGGCCCCCCCGCATTACAGCCAATGGCAGTGACATTACGTAATAACTTTACTGGATAAAGTCAAGGAGAAATCAGACAGACGAGCTATATCACGGTATATATCCTGTTACATCTACAATTAATAACCAGCAGTTGTGATTGCCGCATTTGAGGTATTACAGGATGGCATATTAACTTACAACCATATTTCATGAAGTGATATAATGTCAGTATACCATTCTACTACCATTTTTTTTACCTTAAAATGTACTGATAACAAGCATAATAATACACTATGGTCAGGTCGCAGTTAGTCTCAGCCTCAGACTTCATGCCCACGGACCGTTGGTTGAACATCTGATGCATATGGTACACAAAATGGGAAAAACATGGAGTTTCGAAGTTGTCGTTTGATTGGTTGAATTCTACAGGATGTCTGGGAGAAACGTGTGTTGCGTGCTTTAACGGCCCGTCTGGAGACAAAGCCATCGTGACGCCAAACCCCCTCATGGAAGAAGAAGGTCATTGTTTTTTACAACTGTGACAATGAGCACTTTAAGGATTTTCAAAAGTATGTGAAGTTCAAGGCTCCATTGTTGCAGTAAACTTGCACAACATTCTTGAATCAATAATTTATTAGATGCACGCCGGTCTGTTATCGTAGGGACATCGACGTTACATTTTCACGCCCCTAAACATGACGCAAAACAAAACGAACTGTGTTTGGGTGCGTTACATGTCAGTCAAACGTCCTCTTGGGTGGACATTGGCCAAAGAAAGCTGCGATAGAGTCCAAACTTTGTGCCGTCAGTCTGAAGGTCTGGCTACGTGAGACTAGGTAACAGTTAACCAATTAACAGATTTTTACTGTAGCATATTTTCTCCTGAAAAAATATATATTTTTATTAGCATTTACCATAGTTTCTCAGCAAAAACTATAATAGTTTTTCTACATTTTGGTTTGTGTCAAAGATGGCTTCTGGAGGATGCAAAAATATCAAAATCTTGTTATATAAGATGCATCAGCTAAGTCTCACTCTATCCACACCATAATCCTCATCAACTGCACCTACTATTTCAAAATTATGCGGAACCACAGACTGCAGTGCCAGTGGGGTTCAAAGTCTATCATCTTGTCTCTTAGAAGGGATGGGCAATGAGTTACACTGAAACAGAGGGAGGACTGGTCTTAATATGTTACGGATAGAGGAACTGCTTCTGTTGTAGCTTTGGGTTTCAGGGTCTGGTTAAAGGAAAAGCACTGGAATGTTGGAGAGCGCCAAAGACAACCTCCATATGACTTTCCCCAAGGTGAAGTTTCAGTGCCCCTAAAGTCATGGGGTAATGCAAGCTTGTGATCTCAAACAGGTCCAGTGAAAGTACTGATTATACTGGTTAAATGTAAGAGGTATATTGAGCAATATTGCAGACAGACAGACAGATAGACAGACAGACAGACAGACAGACAGACAGACAGACAGACAGATAGACAGATAGATAGATAGATAGATAGATAGATAGATAGATAGATAGATAGATAGATAGATAGATTTTTGTTTGCACGTCACTGAAGCCACAGATTCGACTGAGGATGGAAGTGTTGAAAAGGGTCCCTTACGACATCATTCATCACCACTATATTACAGATGAACTCAAAACAAGCAAAGCATTATATGGGTACCACAAGGTCAGATTACTTGTTTTGACGTAACCAGCACTGTCAAATCTTAGTCGACCATCTTGACATTGGAATATGCCCGGCTATAAAGGCTTGTGCTTTTCCAGGACATTATCTTTTACTTGTGAGTAAATCTTTAACTGTGCACCAGCAGAACAATGTTAGATGACCTTATACGATTGTCTGTGAATGAGGATGGAATCTTTCTTTTTTTAAAACAGGAAGGATAAATATTTTACTTAATAAGCAGGAAGGGGAAAGTATTAAGTCAGCTAGTTTAGAATTCAGTCGTACTATTTTTTACATGGTCATGTGACGAGTTTGCACAAAAGACGTGTAAATGAGGATTAAATTGAAGGACAGAGAGGACAGTAGCTGCTGTGACACTAACTAAAGACATTGCATTCAGTTCAATTTCTCTCATAAGTGATGTAGAACAGTTTAGATTCACTCCAAAAACTGCCTTACAACCGAGTTAAAAAAATCAATAAACAATATATTTATTGGCGTTAAGCCTGATTTCCCTTTAATTCTCCCCTTTTAAGACATATTCAACATATTAATAAAATATACAAATATTTCATTCATTTAACAGATCGATAACCAAATACATATTTGAACTATAAAAACAGCAGCGTTATTGTAGCATTGCGTCGGTAAATTCTTCAGAGTGGTTAACATGGTGCCAAATGACACATTTTATAAGCACTTTATGATAACAAAGGGGAAATATAAAAAAACTTACGGAGTCCATGTCGGTCTGTCTTCATGTCCGAAAAATACAAATATTTAAATGAAATAATGTGACATCAATTCAAATCGAGGAACGTCCCACTTATGTGTGTCAACACCACCGTTGAAAGTAAATGACACGAGCTGCTCAGTCAGGACTTTTACTTTTAGTTTGTGGGCAGGTCTAAGAACTCCCCCAATAAAAAAATAAAAAAATAAAAAATAAAAAAATAAAAAAATAAAATAAAAATAAAATAAAATGAAACAAAATAAAAAATAAAAAAAAATAAAAAAAATAAAAATAATAATAAAATAAAATAAAATATCAAATAAAATAAAATACATTATTATCATTAATAATAATATTTTAACTTTAAAAAACTTTAAAAAGGTGCCTATAGGTTCTCCAAAAGGATTTGTGTGCCAACAGTGTGCCACAAGTCTGCTACAAGTACCTTTTTTATTACAATCATTTAGTGTGTGTCAGGGTTATGCAGGCTGAAGATGACGAGGAAGGCTGAAGGTTCCAATCCAAAGTGTTTTATTTAACAAGTACTCAGAGATATACGCATGCAATCAAGAGAGAAACTCGTAACTTAGAGCGTAAATGGAAACAAACTAATTTAGAGGTCTTTAGAATCGCGTGGAAAGACAGTATGTCACGTTATAAAAAGGCTCTAAAAGCAGCAAGGGCTGAGCATCTCCGCAAACTAATAGAAAATAACCAAAATAATCCAAGGTTTTTATTCAACACCGTGGCTAGACTAACAAATAAACAAACATCACCAGAGCAAAATATTCCATTACAATATAGTAGTAATGATTTTATGAATTACTTCAATGAGAAAATAGAAAGCATCCGAAACACAATTGTAAATATACAATCCTCTATGATGTCTTATGATTCAGCCTCAATTATGGCCCCTCTAGAACAACTATACCGCTTTACAACTATAGGACAGGAAGAGCTAAATAAACTTATCATTGCATCGAAACCAACAACATGTTTATTAGATCCAATACCCACTAAACTACTGAAAGAAGTGTTACCTGTAGTCGAAGAGCCTCTTCTTAATATTATTAACTCGTCTTTATTTTTAGGTCATGTTCCAAAAATATTCAAGCTGGCAGTAATAAAACCTCTCATTAAGAAACCGCAATTAGATCCAAATAACTTAGCAAATTACAGACCCATCTCAAATCTTCCATTTATGTCTAAAATACTAGAAAAAATTGTGTCCGCTCAATTGTGCTCTTTCTTACAAGAAAATGATATCTATGAAAAATTCCAGTCGGGATTCAGACCGCATCATAGCACAGAAACTGCGCTAGTTAAAATTACAAATGATTTACTTTTAGCTTCTGACCAAGGCTGTATCTCAATACTAGTTCTACTCGATCTAAGCGCTGCGTTCGACACTATCGATCATAAAATACTCCTGGATCGACTACAAAACTACACTGGTGTTCAGGGACAGGCATTAAGCTGGTTTAGATCTTACTTATCAGACCGTTACCATTTTGTCTGTCTAAATGGGGAAAAATCAAAGATAACGTCAGTAGACTATGGAGTGCCGCAAGGATCGGTGTTAGGCCCTCTGCTATTCTCAATATATATGCTGCCACTTGGTAATATTATAAGAAAACATGGAATTAATTTCCACTGTTATGCTGATGACACTCAATTATATATCTCATCACGACCAGATGAAAACACTAACTTATCTAAATTGACAGAGTGTCTAAATGATATAAAATGCTGGATGACGTGTAATTTCCTGCTATTAAATTCAGATAAAACGGAGGTACTACTTATTGGTCCAAAAAACTACCCACAAAATCCCTTACAATACAACTTTAATTTAGAAGGATGTCCTGTTACTTTATCCACTACAGTAAAAGACCTGGGTGTTATACTAGACCGCAACTTGACTCTCGAAAATCATATTTCATATATTACAAGAACAGCCTTTTTCCACCTTAGAAACATTGCTAAGCTACGCAACATGCTATCTGTTTCTGATGCAGAAAAGTTAGTTCATGCATTCATGACCTCGAGACTAGATTACTGTAATGCTTTATTAGCTGGCTGTCCTACATCCTCAATCAACAAGCTACAGTTAGTGCAAAATGCAGCTGCTAGAGTTCTTACTAGATCAAGAAAATATGATCATATAACACCTATTTTATCATCTCTACACTGGTTACCTATTAAGTTACGTATCAATTACAAAGTATTCCTACTGACCTATAAAGCCCTAAATGGTTTAGCTCCTGTGTATTTAACAGACCTTCTATCGCCATACAATCCATCGCGCTCTTTAAGATCACTAAATTCGAGGCTTCCTGTCATTCCTAGGATATCTAAGTCCACTAAAGGAGGGAGGGCGTTCTCGCATTTAGCTCCTAAACTCTGGAATAGCCTTCCTGATATTGTACGAGACTCAGACTCGCTGTCCCAGTTTAAAACTAGATTAAAGACGCATCTCTTTAACCAAGCATTCACTTAATGCTTAACCTTTGATACTGCTGAATCAGTTCGAATGCATTAACATTATGAACATCAGCTATGCTAATTATTTCCCATCTGCCTTTCTGCTGTTATCTCGGGACGCTAGTCCCGAGGTAAATAGCGTTCGTCAGCTCCAGTTTGTATCCAGCCTCTCACGGAGACTTCAGATGCCCCAACGCCTGTGAAGAGACGACTCGACGCCTGTGAAGAGACGACTCAAAGCCGGCGATATGTTATGCCATAAATTAATACTTGATTAACTAACTGTATTTTTCTATGTACATTTCCGAAATGCAATTTCTGTAAAGCTGCTTTGAGACAATGTGTATTGTGAAAAGCGCTATACAAATAAATTTGAATTGAATTGAATTGAATATAGCAGGTCACACAACAACGTTACACAGACGAGAACGGACCAAGACTGACTGAACAGAGGGAACTAAATACAAGTACAAATTAACACTAACGAGGTGAAGACAGGTGACACAGATGATGAAGACGATGAACAGGTGGGTGATTGAGGGAGTGAGTTCAGGTGCGGAGACGAGGAGGATTCTCGGGGGTGTAGTGAAGACGAAGACAGGCTGGTGCAGACGAGGACTGTGACATTACTCCCCCCTCCCGCTAGGCGTGACCCGCACCGTACAAGACAGAACACGGGAGGGGGGGGGGGGGGGCATCCTGAAGTCCGTGACAGGAAGGAGGACCGGGTGCAGCAGGACGGACTCCAGGATGGTCCATTCGGCCATGGAGGAGCCGACTGGTCAGGGGGCCATGGGGGAATAGGAGACCACCCCTCAGGCGGCCAGGCCGGCGCAGGACGTGCAGGCGGCCAGGGCGGAGCAGGACGTGCAGGCGGCCAGGGCGGAGCAGGATGTGCAGGCGGCCAGGGCGGAGCAGGATGTGCAGACTGCCAGGGCGGAGCAGGACGTGCAGGCGGCCAGGGCGGAGCAGGACGTGCAGGCTGCCAGGGCGGAGCAGGACGAGCAGACTGCCAGGGCGGAGCAGGCCCTAGGGGCGACCACGGCGGTGAGGACCCTTCGGGCGGCCGTGACGGTGAGGACCCTTCGGGCGGCCGTGGCGGTGAGGACCCTTCGGGGGACCATGGACTCTTGGGCGCCCACGGCGAGGGCCTACTGCCCCCCCCCCCAAAAAATACTTGGGGTGAGTGACAGTCTCTGAACAGGACGGACTCAGCGGTGAAGAGGACTCTGGACTGGTCGGCACCAGCGGTGAAAAAGTCTCTGGGCTGGACGGAACCAGCGGTGAAGGGGTCTCTGGGCTGGACGGAACCAGCGGTGAAGGGGTCTCTGGGCTGGACGGAACCAGCGGTGAAGGGGTCTCTGGGCTGGACTGAACCAGCGGCGAGGGCTCTGGGCTGCACGGCGTCAGCGGCGAGGTCTCTGGGCTGCAGGGCGTCAGCGGGTAGGGATCTGTGCTTGACGGGACCAGCGGCGAAGGAAGCTCTGGGCTGGTCGGGACCAGGGGCGAAGGAAGCTCTGGGCTGGACGGGGCCAGCGGCGAAGGAAGCTCTGTGCTGGACGGGACCAGCGGCGAAGGAAGCTCTGTGCTGGACGGGACCAGCGGTGAAGGAAGCTCTGTGCTGGACGGGACCAGCGGTGAAGGAAGCTCTGTGCTGGACGGGACCAGCGGTGAAGGCTCTGTGCTGGACGGGAAAAGCGGTGAAGGCTCTGTGCTGGACGGGACCAGCGGTGAAGGCTCTGTGCTGGACGGGACCAGCGGTGAAGGAAGCTCTGTGCTGGACGGGACCAGCGGTGAAGGAAGCTCTGTGCTGGACGGGACCAGCGGTGAAGGAAGCTCTGTGCTGGACGGGACCAGCGATGAAGGCTCTGTGCTGGACGGGACCAGCGGTGAAGGCTTGGGCCTGGGCTCGGGGCTCACAGTGAGGGAGGATCCACAAACCCATAAGGCGTGGTCGATGAACTCGACAAAAGGGAGGTGAAGATCTCCCAACAGCAGCATCTGGGCGAGTAGATCGTCCATCCCGCTCCAGAATGTTGTTTGAGAGATTCCTCATGCCAGTTTACGTCTTGAAAAAGGTCAAGATATCGATAGCGATCAGCCGTTTTGTGAAGCAGAGTCTTCGTCCATTTTGTAGGTCCGTTCTTCTGTTAGGGTTATGCAGGCTGAAGATGACGAGGAAGGCTGAAGGTTCCAATCCAAAGTGTTTTATTTAACAAGTACTATAGAGATATAGCAGGTCACTCAACAACGTTACACAGACGAGAACGGACCAAGACTGACTGAACAGAGGGAACTAAATACAAGTACAAATGAACACTAACGAGGTGAAGACAGGTGACACAGATGATGAAGACGATGAACAGGTGGGTGATTGAGGGAGTGAGTTCAGGTGCGGGGACAAGGAGGATTCTGGGGGGTGTAGTGAAGACGAAGACAGGCTGGTGCATACGTGGACTGTTACAGTGTGGACACAAGGACACAATTTTGACCTTGTGGAAATTGGACAAATATTTACCAATTTTTGGTCCCCATAAGGTAGGGAATACCAGGTACACACACACACACACACACACACACACACACACACACACACACACACACACACACACACACACACACACACACACACACACACACACACACACACACACACACACACACACACACACACACACACACACACGGTCTGGTTCGCTATCTTTGTGGGGACTCTCCATAGACGTAATGGTTTTTATACTGTCTAAACTGTATATTCTCTCTAAACACTAAACCTAACCATCACACAAAACTTTCTGCATTTTTACATTTTCAAAAAAAGTCATTCTGTATGATTTAGAAGCTTGTGTGCCCATGGGGACCTCAATTTAGGTCCCCATGTGACTTGAGTCTGTGTGCATTCAAGTTTGAGTCCCTACCGGGATAGAAAAACATGTACGCATGCACACACACACACACACACACACACACACACACACACACACACACACACACACACACACACACACACACACACACACACACACACACACACACACACACACACACACACACACACACACACACACACACACACACACCTCACAGGTATTATATTTTTGCCCCAATTTAACATTTTTATGTTTGACAAAACAATCAGGCAGCACACGTGCTATAGGAAAGTCAGACAAATGCGTATAATTTTGTCTGAACAATATAAATTGCTCTGGAGTGCGTCATGGGGCCAAATTTCACCTGAATAAAAGAAAGCAAACATGTTGAAAGAGTGAGCTTCTCCAAACCCTTGTTCACCCCCAGCTTAAGTATTATGAAATCTGTGTTCTTCACCAATATGATAAACAGTACAGAAAAGCTTCTTCACTGATGCATAAATAAAGGATTTTCATGAGTGTCACGCCTCCCATGAGCCTCAGGGGCTTTGACAGAGGTCAAAAACTTGGCATGGATATTTAACTCTCATTTTTTCACATAGATGAACAATCTGTGTTATAGGCTAAACATACAAACAAGAGCACTGAGCAAATGGGCTGCATGGGGAGAATAACAAGGTTTACATATTGTACATTCAAGGTTCATGCATTTTATCCACTTTTTTTATTTTGCAGCTATAGCTTATCTTCCAGACACACTTTCCCATGTCCACCTTGACCTCCCTGATAATCAATTATAGGATTCATGCAATATCTTTTCGTTGAAACTAAACAAGGACAACACCTTCTTGTTGCTGTTGATTGTCGGGCCAAAAAATGCATCAGGAAACCACAATTGGCGCCGCATCTAAGAACAGCACTGAATAAAGCGGGACTGTATAAAGAGAAGCTCCAAACTGGGGTGAATTCTTGGCTTGGGGAGCAGGAAATAGTATCGCATAACATTAACTTTGTCATTGTTGTGGGTGTTTGCTGGTGCATCCCTTGCTCCTGCTCTGCCTACGATGTTCAGCTTGGCGATGTTTCAAATTTTTCTCAACAGCCCAAGCTCTTCAAAAGGACAATCTGGCTCGCATTTTATTTGACATGATTTAGTTAAGAAACAGTTTATTTGTTTTTCAGATTGATTCTTGTAAAATGGTTCTGTGATTTTTGGACTATGCATTTTCATGGAAATCACACAAAAAAATAATGACAATCCCTTTGTGAGAGAAACATAAATGCAGATATTTTTTCATGTATAAAGATTAATGTATACTGGTAAAAATTAAATGATTAGAAATATGTGTAAAATATTACATGTAAAATATTTACTTTCTATTATTTATCTGTCATTATATTATATATTTTGGTCTATATTACGATATGATGAAACAGGTTTTTCCCAACCCAGTTATTTATTTATTTGTTTGTTTGTTTAAATTATTAATATAATATAGTATATTTTTAATTATTATAATTAAATAATTTAATTATTTATTATAAAAAAGGAAATACTTTTAATACATGGATGTTTTTATCCAGCATTAAGAGTACAGAGTACAGACACATAATCTATTTCTTTGTTTCTTTATTTATTTAAAAATAGTATAATTTTTATTTTAATAATTTTCATATACAATTATCTTTTTTTTACCCAGTAATGAAGGGGTAGTTCACCACTGGCAAAATGGGCTGGAAACACTTCATTTTACAGTACAGCACTTTCAGTGTACTTACCTAGAAAGTACTGGGTAATATAAGGTAAGTACATGGGTAAAGGGTAGGTTTAGGGGTAGGTTCAGAGTTAGTACCTAGTTATTACCCAGTTATTACCCAGTTATTGTAATTACTATAATAAGTACATAGTATGTACATGGGAAACAGGACTGTAAAATGAAGCGTTACCAATGGGCTTTCAATAAATGTTGGCTGCCTATAAAGTAGAAAGGCAAAAGAAAAATCTAAATCGGCGCTACCTGACTAGTGAACACAGAGAAAAAAGGCTGTTGTCTTCCCTTTTGTCAAATAGGTATAGAAAAACTTCAACACCCATAATGCGCTGGGCATGTTCCCATCCATGGTCCGCTATACGCTTTCCAGAGTCAAATATCTCCATTTTAAAATAGGAAATACTTCTTAGCAAACTTTTTGTATAGTTCCCGAGTGCCAGAATTCAAAGTGTAGCCTAAATGTTTAGCAGGAATGAGTTACTTTCGGTACTTTCCAGTGAAGGATTCTGTCAGTTCTGCCCAACAACATGAAGCAAACGCTGATGCGTACATAAGAAAGTTGCTGCCATAATGTTCCATTTTTACCATAATGTAGTTTAAAGAGTAGACATAGTACGATCAAATTTCCGAGGGTAAACTTACCCTTACAATAACTGTTCTGTTAATAACCCTCTGTCGCTCCGACTGTCCGTGGCTGGGATCACAAAAATGCGGAAGTATAACCTGTAGTTTTCACAAAATCCCTGCGCGCTGTAACAAATCTACAAAACTTGTGTTTGTTTAAATGAGTATCTCATTTGATTACACCCATTTTTAAAAGTATCTTTTTAAATATCTTTTCATTGCTGCTTGTCATTACGGTAAAGCACACCATTCTTGGTTTCTCTCCCAAAAGTGATGTGCTCACATCCTTGTTTGTCACCATTATTATGCAACCTCTTGCTGGCACCTGAGTGAAGGGTCAGCGGAGGTTGGTCCAATCATAGCCTGCCTGCATCCTGCAATGGTGCTCCTTACTGACCACAGGAAAAGCCCTCTGGATCTGTGCTGAGAGAAGGGCTCGATGTCATGCCACTAAAACAGCAACGAGCAATCAGGAGCAGCCTTACTGACTCACTCCAGTGAGGTGAATGCCAGCAGAGGAACAGGGGGTTATCCTTTATAGGGCCCGTTTTAGCTGGTAGCATCCTGGTTTCGTTTCGCTGTAGTGTGGGCATCTGCAACGGGAATGGACTGGATGGACGTCACAAGTGTAACCTTTTACATTGAGGGGGGTCACGTTAAAGCTAATTTAAGAGGTTTGTGAGATAAAACGTCACTCAGCATGTGAGGAAGGCTTTGTCTTTCCCTGGATTTTTATGGTTTGTCGCGTGTTATCGCTGTACGTGTGATTTCTGTCATCTGCAATGTCTTGTTTACTCTTCTTGGTATAGGTGTTGTTTTCACTCACTTGTACAGTATAAGACCAATTGTAGTATTCTAAATATTATGACAAGTCGATTGTTTATTATATGAATTCATTATTCATTTTGACAAGAGTATGTCACCGTTTTTTTTTTTTTTTTTTTAAATGAAAATGCACAGAATATTCATAGCAACTAATTACCCAAATTGGCTCTGTTCTGATAGGGACAGCAGGTAAAAACATGAAAAACATGTACGTAATAAAATGCAATTACCATATTATTGTGTAAGTTATATCAAAACAAATGTCTTATCAGCTAAAAAAAAGAGAGGAGAAAATGTGTTTTGTTGTTGGTGTCAAAGGTTGTGTCCAATCAAACTATATTGTAGTGGTCCCTTTTTGGTTCCTGTTTGACTCCAACGACCCCCTTTGTCCAAGACACTCTATGGCCCTCCTATCTAAGCTGATGTGTACCTCTATTGCTTGTAATCAAAATAAATAAAATAAAATATATGATGTCAGTTTAATGTTGTAAATCATTATTTTTCAGTGTTTTCCCGCATTTGAATTAAGATGTTAATATAGCCTAACTAAACTGAAATAATTTCAAGACTTATTTAGCCCCCCTGGAAGTTTGCTTAACCCCCTAGTGGGCCCTGGGTCCCTGGTTGAGAACCACTGCTCTATGGCACATTCATTTGTAAATTGGTAGAAACTGTTCAAATAAGGCAGATGCCCTCGGAAACAAGAAAAATAACAAATCCTCGAAAATGAACAGCAAAAGAACAAATAAAAAATAAGCCAGAATTATATAATAGTTCACTTGTTATTCAAGTCAAATCACACTTCTGTTTTTTTTCCAAGACCTTTCCGTGTCATATAAATGGAAATCTTTTTGCACTAAATTTTGCAGATTGTTGGGCTTATGCAGTTTGTGATAACATCGACACATTTTTTCTATTTGTTTTTTTTTTAGTATCGGTTGGGTCGCCACCTGATAATCAGTCAAATCTGAAGTGTAACTAGTTGAAACCCAACTGATTACAACAGCTAGATTTCTGGCCATTGTTTTGAGATGTGATATATCCACAGAAAGTGAATCAGTAACTACCACATGCGAACTCATGGTTTTGTAGCATCACAACACAGACCATGGTAAATATATCAAGAATTACTTAGTCATATTTCACAATTATAAAGATCAATAAGGCTTTCCAGTTTTGTTTGAGTGTATTAATGCGAGAAGTGTACATAAAGTGTGGAGAGTGAAGTATACTTGGCCTTGATGACATTAATGTTATATCACTGACATTGAGACCTACACAACATCCACTCAGCTCACCAAGACATCAGAATGACCTCCGTTGCCCAGTGAAACAGCTGAAACCAATTACATCTAAACTATACTACTACTGAAGTTGTAAACACTCCTGTACTTGTCATATGAGGAATTTTTAACCAATCAAATGTCTGAAAGCCCTGTCAAACCAGAAAAACGTTCCTCTTACCTTGTTTGGCAATGAAGCGATGGTAAATCCCTAAAAGTCTCAGAGCAGGGACATCCCAGTGCCCCAGAGGTTTAGTATCTGTGTATGTATTTGTGTGTTCGTTTGACAGGATTAACTGTAAGTGTCCAACTCGAGAGTAACTAACTATACAAGTGCTGCTGTCCAACTGAATGCACGTCTGAAGCCCGAGGCTAGCTACGGTCATTTCCTGAGTTGTTTTGGAGCGCAAAAGACGATGCTTTTTCCTCAGGAAGCCGGCCATCCCCTTTCCTTTCCACCAGCTCGGAGCTTCCCCCACCACCTCTTGGGCCTTTGGGATCATGGGCACTATGACTCCACTAATTACTCTGGGAATCATGGATGCATGCAGTTTTGCATTATTTTTCTGTTGAATTCTTTACTGACTGGCATAGATACGTGTGCTTATGACTAACATGATTGGTCAGTACTGGTGCATGGCGTGAGGGAAGTGGATCTGAATGAGTAGGAGTCCTCTGTTCTGCTCGGCTTTTGTCTGAAACATGTTTGTTGATGCTAATCGTCCTCACAGGCCTAGCACATCTGAAGGTGTTTTCCCAACTGTGGGTTGAAATAAGCAGGGCAGACTTGCTGGGTTGCTGTGCCAGGGTCAATGAGTGCACCTGCATGGTCTCTGCGTGGGGTAGTTTGTTTGTTTTCTTACAGCGAGACTCGGCATTGTATTAGACCCACGGATCTATAGACACAGGGCTTTGATCACCCCTGTGGTAATGAATGCTATTTATGTTGTTTACATCATGGGAACAAGCATGACTTTGCTGCTTGAAATAATTCACACAGCTTTATCTAAAAAAACAACAACAACAATGTTTCTTTCCCCCTTTGTTGACAGGCCTCACTGTTGACATGCATGCTTCTGATATACCATGTGTTTTACATTAATACAATACAAAATATAGGTAGTGGAACAAGTTGAGACCTTTACATATTTGGGCACTGAGACTGAAAGGTATCTATCCTTTAATCAGAATGTGAATAGCGTCTATAAGAAGGCTCAACAGCGCGTATTTCTTTTTCTGAAGGTTGAAGGGTTTTAATGTGAGACAGAATATCTTGATAGCAGTGTACCATTCTCTTGTTGAATCAATTATGACCTTTAATATTGCATCCTGGTTTAATTTTCTTTCTGCTGAAAACAATAAAAAATTATCCAGAGTAATCAAACAGGCATCTAAAATTATTGGGGCCCTGCAGATTCAACTTGTATATCTCTATAACTGTGCAGTAAAGAGGAAAGCAGTCTCCATCGTTACTGACCCATCTCATCCTCTGTACCCCTCTTTTCAGTTACTGCTATCAGGTTGCCGCTTTATAGCTCCCTTGGCCAAAAAGAAAGCTTACAGGAACTCTTTTATTCCTACTGCAATTTCTATATTAAATAAGACCAAAAAGTTGTATTAGTATACTGTGTTTAAGCCTTTATTTATTTACATATTTGTAAGGTACTTTCTTTGTATTAATTGAGTTTTATGATGTGTGTGATTGTACTGTGTATATGTGAGCCTTTTAACCTAAGACAAATTTCTATCACTGGTTGATAGATAATAAAGTTTTTTTAATTTGAATTGAATTTAAATGGTTTGTAAGTCATTCATGTTATATAATAACATCAATAGCTTGTGTAACCAAAATAGCTCAAAATAGATGAACAGATTCAATGCTGCCCTCTGCTGTCACTCTCAATAAACTTTTTGACAGGATAGCAGACCATCTTTTGTCAGATAGATCTATCCATATTTTTATCATAATTTATCCTGAATAAAAGGTTCAAGGAGCTAATACATGTTTCACAAACTCATACATCCACCATAATTTAAATTAGATTATATGTGGGAAATTAAAAGGTAGAATATTAAAGTTGCAAAACCATAAAGCTACACGTAGGCTTATTAAGTACTTTAGTAAGCATATTAATAATAATAATAATAATAATAATAATAATAATAATAATAATAATTAACCGAATACATATAGTAGATTTATTTATTATTTTATATCACAAAGATTTAATGGGCTATATGAGCATGATTTATTCATGTGTTTCTTAGCTTGAGTGTTTTAGATTTAACAAAGGGATTCCAAAAGCAATAGCCCATAATTACTTTTTGCTCAATTTCATATCATTATAGATATAAAATGTTAAAATAAAACAAACAGGAGAAATTGAAATATTCACCAAAAGATTTTTTATTATTATTATTTCTGTCCAATGTTTAAAATGAGATGTGCATTGGAATGTGGATTTCAAAAAACCCTTAACTGCAAGCAAATGAAAATGAAAACATGATACATAAAGAAACATGATAAGAGATATTGCTGGCACTCTGTCACTGTACAAACAAACAAACAAACTAAACAAACTAAATACAGAGCTGGAAGAGAAAAACTTGAAAATACCTTCAAAATGTGAAGTCAATTTGACCAGCTTGAGTAGTTAATATAGTAGCAGCAAACATATTAACAATACCTCATGGTTTTGTCACAAACCAAGTCTTTATACAAGTCCTTCATATCTACTGGGCATAAGCATAACCTGTCAGTTTTAATCAAGCATCATAAATTCATCAGTGATATTCAAGAGTTTTTCTGAAAAATAATTTAATCCTACAAAATCTAATTCTCAGTTATAAACAACACAAAAATAAAAATAATATAAATCACAACAGGGAATTACTGATTTGAAATCTAAAAAGCTTCCTGAGAAAAATCTTTGGTCCATTAGTGGAAAACCAATGAAATCATTATGATCTAAAAAACCTAGATATTTCTTTAAAAAAAATCCTTCACAGGGGTCAATATTTCTAAGGGAAAACTATTTAAAAAGGATTTTATGTACTGTAAAAATGGTTCTTCTCAGGTAACTAAAAATGTTTTACATTAAAGTCAAATTAACACTGACTATATCATTTTAAGGGATCCGGTAGAAATTGTTAAATTTACAAATAGGCTACATGTTAACTGGGAAGTACATCTGTTGTAACTAACAAGTCTAATTTTTTATTGTTTAAAAATGTCAAAATAATGATGACAACTTGTAAAGGGTCCATGCTGTGGTCAGTCACTCGAGTTTTTTTTTTACATAAATATTTTTATAGGTTTTGTACTGTTTTGTTACTATACAAACAGAAGTCAGCAACCTGTCTATATTTTACAGAAGTGCTGCTGATGCCTTGCTATTGAGCAGTTTTGATACAGGAGACTGACCAGCCATAGATGTGCAGGTGCTCAAAGTCTCTCAGAAGAGCCCTGGCGGTCGGGCAAGACGTGAAGCTGGGGATGTTCAATGCCATTGTTGTGGAGATCTTCTTGTTTCTGCAAACCGTGAAGTTTATTCACCAATTCTGTGATAAAAACCTGATGAAGATGAGGAGGAAAAGCACATCATAGAAGAATCTTTATAACGAAAGACATGATGGAATGTGTCAACAGAGTAGTAATTGAATGAAAACAAGCGACTTGTCAACATAAGACCGGGGGGCCAGTTGAGAGGTTGACCAAGTTAAGACGGTGCCTTAAGTACTAGTCTGACCAACTAGCAATAAATTAGGCCTAAATCAGACCAATCTACCCTATTATGTAACAGATTTAAAATAGGTACGATCAGTCTTGAAGAAAATAATTAGATGACTAACTTGTAAGACTATAGTCTAAGAAGTTTATGAAGTTTATCGGAGTCTCTGGGCTCCAATCTTCGTAATTCATTTAATACATCTGAGATAATTTGACAGATGCCAGATCTTCGTGATCATTGATCTCTGGATAATTTGGTTCTTCAAGGGAATTTGCAGATTTGCAAATACTCAAACGCTGGCATCAACACAGTAACATAATGACATCATATAATTTAAAAAAGGAAATTGCCAAGCAGGCGAAATGACATAAAATTTAAAATCGACAAATGAAACGTGTCAATTTTTCTAATATCCAATTATTTCCATTTTTCACAAGTTCTTCTAGTAGAGGCTTTACACTTTTTTGAGGTAGCCTATTGTAATTAGCAATTCATTTCATTTTACACACGAAGCGGATAAAGCTTCTTAAGGGTCAATAAAATATTTCTAATAGAACAACATTTTTTTAAGCTATCTGCATCTCCTGCACTTCATGAAGCCATCCGTATAATAGCTGTCAGGATTTAAATTTATGCATGGTTCAAACTAACTGTATGTAATGTGCCTAAGGATCCAATAAAATTATGAGATAATTATTCCCTCACAAATAAATCTCTCAATGAGAAAAGTTGGACATTAAAATTTGTTTCTAATTAATTTTAAAATTGTTATTATGTAAATAAAAACATATTTCAATTTTTATTTTTAATTATTAATGTCCCTGGTTAAATAGGGTGCTCTTGTAAGAAAGTAGTAATGGCTGGGACAGGCAGTCAAAACTTGTGTATGTGAAATAAGCCTGCTCCTGAGCAGGTTTGAACTTACGGACATTTTAGCTATGAGCAAACTTTACAATGACATTCGAAGAACCTAACAATCCTGGATCATGTCAAATCGTCAACATGTCAAATGGGGGTGTCTGGACCTGGGAGGCTCAAGGGCAGGCCCTTTTGTCTCAAAATTGATTGTGCTCCTCTCTGATAATTGTAAATAATACAAATTATTATAAATATTATAATAAATAACAATACACTTATACACCATTGCCACTAACAATAATAATACAAAACAATATTATATATATTTTTTGGCGAAAGCATTTGGCGGAGGTGAAGTGGTAGGCGGAGTTCCCCTTCAGTCAGTCAGTCGACCCCACGTCGAGAGAGGCCAATCTACTGGGAGTGAAACTAAATGAGCCAATGCACATTGGTGTGCAATCATTTGCATCAACTGTTCAGCCATGCAGCGCAGGTATATAATGAGCAGCAGGTGTGATTGCACTTTAGCTTTTTGCTTCGGAGCCGAGCAATTTGATGCTGTCTTCAAGTCTACAGAACTGTAAACTACGAGCAAGGTTTTCGGGACCTCTCCACATTGGTGGCCGACACAGCGTGGCAGCGCGAGCGATCTCTCTCTCTCTCTTTCACTCTCTTTTGTTTTTGTTTTCATTGAGCAAACAAAAGCTGTTCTGGACCACCTCGAGGTGGGTCGTGCGATGTCCACCTTGGTGGTTCAGGAAACGCCATCTCTGGCTGTGTCTGCCAGACATGAGCGAGACCGACAAGGTTAGGTTCCTCAACTCCCCAGTGTCCCAGACTGGCCTCTTCGGCGATGCGGTCGAGAACTTCGCCCAGCAGTTCTCGGCTGTACAAAAGCAGACAGAGGGCATCAAAAACATCCTGCCGCGGCGGTCAGCTGCTGCCTCCAACCCACTGCGCGCGGCCCCTCAGTCTGCTCGTCGCCGGGGACGTCCTCTTGCATCTGCCCTCGCTCCCGCGCCGCAGCAGTAGCCTCCACCTAAACGACGCCGTAGAGCCAGTCGCAGGCAGGCCGCCCCACACTCTAAGGACGGGCGACCCAGAGATGGATGGGACTGCCCTTCGGGAGATGGTGACCGCACCGCTCCCTCCCCCGGAAGAGGGCAGGGTGGAAAATCCGTGGAAAATCCTTTTTTTCCTTTTTGTTTGTGTACCGCTGCTGGCGTCAAAACCAGCGTTACCCAAATTCTTAATAAAAGAGAAGTTTCTTTCACCTCTGTGTCCGAAGAGGGCCCGAAGAGCAGTGGTGGGAGAGAATCCTCACCACTCTCATCCGCCTTTTCTATCGCCAACAGGTAGCAGTGTGCAGTTCGAGAATGCAACCAAGCTGCCTCCTGCACCTCCTGCCCCGTGGAACCAAGTAAGTGTTGCACAGCACACTCAGACTCCGCTACAGGCTGCCTTCCAGAGAGAGCATCCCGAGCCACGTCCCTGTATTCCACCTCGCTGCCTCACTACGGGTATGCCTATGGTCCCTTTGGTCCTGCTTTTACGGTCTCTGCGAGCCTGGTTAGCACTCCCCAGTCCGTCTCGCTGGCTCATTCGGACCAACAGACTTGGCTATGAGATTCAATTCGCCAGGCGTCCCCCCAAGTTTCGGACCTTCCACTCCACTACAGTGAGATCAGCCGATGCCCATGTCTTACTGGCAAAGGACGCAATAGAGCTGGTCCCTCCAGCCGATATGAGGTCAAGGTACTAGGGTCCCTACTTCATTGTACCCAAGAAAGGCGATGGGTTACGACCGATCTTGGACCTGGGAGTTTTGAATCGTAGTCTCCACAAACTACCCTTCACAATTCTCACTCAGAAACGAATTTTCGAATACATCCGTCCCCGAGATTGGTTTGCAGCGATCAACCTGAAGGACGCGTACTTTTATGTCTCGATTCTTCCTCGACACAGGCCATTTCTGCGCTTTGCGTTCGAGGGTCGAGCATATCAGCACAAGGTTCTGCCCTTCGGGCTGTCCCTGTCCCCCCGTGTCTTCACGAAAGTCACAGAGGGGGCCCTTGTTTCCATGAGAGAACAGGGCATTTGAATCCTCAACTATCTCGGCGACTGGCTCATACTAGCCAGTTGGGTCTTCAGCACCTCAGCCAGTTGGGTCTTCAGGTCAACTGGGAAAAGAGCAAACTCTCCCCCGTGCAGAGGATCTTTTTTCTCGGTATGGAGTTGGATTCGGTCGCCTCACAAAGACTCAGTTAGTGCTGAACTGCTTGAACACGTTCAAAGGCAGGTCAGCGGTCCCACTGAAATTCTTTCAGAGCAGCGGTAACCCTGCTCGGGCTGCTACATATGCGACCACTTCTGCACTGGCTTCACGGCGGAGTCCCGAGATGGGCGTGGCATCACGGCACTCACCGGGTGACAATCACCTCGGCGTGCCGCCAGACCTTCAGTCTGTTGCCAGACCCCTTGTTCCTGTGGGCAGGAGTGCACTTGAAACAGGTGTCCAGGCATGCTGTGGTGTTCACAGATGCCTCTGCCACCGCCTGGGGTGCCACGTACAACGGGTATGCAGTGTCAGGAGTGTGGACGGGCCCCCTAACTGGCACATCAACTACCTCGAGTTGCTAGCAGTACGTCTCGTTCGAAACGCTTAAAAAGGCCGCTACAGGGCAGGGACGTGCTGGTCCGTACGGACAACACTGCGACTGTTGCGTACATCAACCCACAAGGTGGTCTACGCTCCCGTTGCATGTCGCAACTCGCCCGCCATCTCTATCCTCTAGAGTCAGAAGCACCTGAGGTCGCTTCGTGCCATGTATGTTCCCGGTGTACTCAACTGTGTGGCTGACGAGCTGTCACGAGCTGTGCTCCCGGGAGAATGGCGTCTCCACCCACAGGCGGTTCAGCTGATCTGGAGAAAGTTCGGGGAGGCTCAGGTAGACCTGTTTGCCTCCTCAGAGACCTCCCACTGCCAGCTTGCCAACACTGCGACTGTTGCGTACATCAACCCACAAGGTGGTCTACGCTCCCGTTGCATGTCGCAACTCGCCCGCCATCTCTATCCTCTAGAGTCAGAAGCACCTGAGGTCGCTTCGTGCCATGTATGTTCCCGGTGTACTCAACTGTGTGGCTGACGAGCTGTCACGAGCTGTGCTCCCGGGAGAATGGCGTCTCCACCCACAGGCGGTTCAGCTGATCTGGAGAAAGTTCGGGGAGGCTCAGGTAGACCTGTTTGCCTCCTCAGAGACCTCCCACTGCCAGCTTGCCAACACTGCGACTGTTGCGTACATCAACCCACAAGGTGGTCTACGCTCCCGTTGCATGTCGCAACTCGCCCGCCATCTCTATCCTCTAGAGTCAGAAGCACCTGAGGTCGCTTCGTGCCATGTATGTTCCCGGTGTACTCAACTGTGTGGCTGACGAGCTGTCACAAGCTGTGCTCCCGGGAGAATGGCGTCTCCACCCACAGGCGGTTCAGCTGATCTGGAGAAAGTTCGGGGAGGCTCAGGTAGACCTGTTTGCCTCCTCAGAGACCTCCCACTGCCAGCTTGCCAACACTGCGACTGTTGCGTACATCAACCCACAAGGTGGTCTACGCTCCCGTTGCATGTCGCAACTCGCCCGCCATCTCTATCCTCTAGAGTCAGAAGCACCTGAGGTCGCTTCGTGCCATGTATGTTCCCGGTGTACTCAACTGTGTGGCTGACGAGCTGTCACGAGCTGTGTTCCCGGGAGAATGGCGTCTCCACCCACAGGCGGTTCAGCTGATCTGGAGAAAGTTCGGGGAGGCTCAGGTAGACCTGTTTGCCTCCTCAGAGACCTCCCACTGCCAGCTGTTTTATTCCCTGACTGAGGGAACACTCGACATAGACGCACCGGCACACAGCTGGCCCCGGGGCCTCCGCAAATATGTGTTTCCCCCAGTGAGCCTACTTGCAGAGACCCTGTGCAAAGTCAGGGAGGACGAGGAGCAGGTCCTTCTTGTGGCTACCTATTGGTCAACCCGGACCTGGATCCCAGAACTTATGCTCCTTGTGACAGTCCCTCGCTAGCCCATTCCTCGGTGGAAGAACCTTTTGACTCAGAGACGGGGCACCCTATGGCACCCGCGTCCAGACCTCTGGAAACTCCATGTGTTGTCCCTGGAAGGGACGCGGAGGTTCTAGGTGATTCACCCCCAGAGATACTTAACACCATCACTTCTGGACGGGCGCCGTCCACGTGACGTGCATACGCCTTTAAGTGGAACCTGTTAGTCGAGTGGTGTTCTTCTCGCCGAGAGGACCTCCGAAGATGTTCGATAGGGTCCGTGCTTTCCTTCTTGCAGCAAGAGTTGGAGTGAAGGCTGTCTCCCTCCACCCTCAAAGTACATGCTGCCGCTATTTCAGCATATCACAACCGCATAGATGGCAAAACAGTAGGAAAGCATGACCTGGTTGTCAGGTTCCTTAGGGGGGCGAGACAGTTAAATCCTCCTCGACCCCCCTCCATACCCTCTTGGGACCTTTCCCTGGTGCTTCGAGCACTCCAGGATGCTCCCTTTGAGCCTTTGCAATCAGCAGACTTAAAGCTTCTCTCTATGAAGACTTTGCTACTGGATGCACTAGCCTCTCTCAAGAGGGTAGGGTACCTGCAGACATTTTCGGTTGACGAATCATGCCTAGAGTTCGGGCCAACCATGTTGTACTGAGACCCCGGCCTGGCTATGTGCCCAAGGTTCCTACCACTCCCTTCAGGGACCAGGTGGTGAACCTGCAAGCGCTGCCCCTGGAGGAGGCAGACCCAGCCCTGGCTTTGCTCTGTCCTGTTTGCGCTCTGCGTCTGTACGTGGACAGAACTTAAAGTCTCAGGACCTCAGACCAGCTCTTTGTCTGTTACGGAGGCCAGCAGAAGGGAAAGGCTGTCTCCAAGCAGAGGAGCCCTGCATGCTCAGGTTGCATGCTACCTCCACGAGAGGCGTTGCATCTTCCTGGGTGCTCGCACGTGGCTCCTCGCTAACAGATATCTGTAGAGCTGCGGGTTGGGCGACACCTAACACATTCGCTAGATACTATAGCCTACATGTAGAGCCGGTCTCCTCCCGAGTTCTCACCCTAAACAGGTAGAAGCACTGAGAGGCCCGGCTCTGTCGGCTTGCTGCACCCTACTGTGCACCCTTATTGGTCCAGAGTGAAAATCCTGTTGAGTCCTCCAACACCCTCGGCCCGGACATGGCGGAGCGTCCGGTGCCAGGCCTTTATCCGTTGAATCCTTGACAACCGGGTCTAGGCTGGGTCCCATATGTGTGACCCTACGCTAATACTATATCTGTATTTCTTCCACTGCTGTACTTAAACGGAAGCCCGTGTCCTTCCCTTGGGCTAAGTCACCCAGTATTTCATATGCAGAACAACCTTCGTGCTAGTACATATGTATTCCCCACATAATTCCTACTGGGAAGAATGTGGCTTCTGCAGCGTCCCCCTTTCCTCATAGAAAGGGCACGCTTTCCCAGTGTTATCCAAAAATCTCACTGTGTGGGTTATCACGGAACAACAGTGACAGGCATACTCTGTGTCAGTCCTCTCCTATCGTCCTTCCAGGCAAGAAGGGGCCTGCCGGGGCGGACAGCTTATCAGGCTCAGCTCCGCAGCAAAAAACTGAAGTGCAATCGCACCTGCTGCTCATTATATACCTGCGCTGCATGGCTGAACAGCTGATGCAAATGATTGCACACCAATGTGCATTGGCTCGTTTAGTTTCACTCTAAGTAGATTGGCCTCTCTAGTGAGATTCCTATTCGTCGGTCTTGACGTGGCATCTCCGTTCCCTCCTTCAGGGAACGAGGGTAACCATATGTAACCGAGACGTTTCCTTTGTAGCCAGCGCTACACTCGCCGCGAGTCTTCACACTACACGAGCAGAAGGTAACGTTAAGCTAATATGGAAAAGTTACATTTATCCTACCATGCTACTGTAAAAGTTGCGGCAGCATGCGAGTTGAGTTTAAAAAGTATAACTCGATTTCAGCTGCATTCTGAGTGTGACAATGTCATTCGTTTTTATCCAAGACCATATAAGTGTTATTAACTCGGGGAAATACATCTAGTGAAATGAAAGTCCATGTCCAACTCCAAATTGTAAGGAATTAATATATTTGATTTCATAGTAACACTTTACAATAAGGTTCATTTGTTTATCATTCATGTATTAACTAACATGAACTAACCATGAGCAACACATTTGTAATTGTATTTGTTAATCTTAGTTAATAATAATACAACTGTTAATTGTTTGTTCATGTTATGTCACAGTCAGTGCATTAACTAATGTTAAGAAATACAACTTTTGATTTTTATAATGTTTTAGTAAATGCTGAAATTAATATTAACTAAGATCAATAAATGTTGTAGAAGTGCAGTTCATTATTAGTACATGTTAACAAATTTAACTAATGAAACCTTATTGTAAAGTGTTACTGATTTCATGATAGCTAACACTTTCATGCATATAAAACAAAGATACAATTTACAACATCAACAAAACTGAACATGAATTCCTCATAATTACCTTCTTGATTCTCACTGTTTTGTTTGGTAAAGTAAATAATATTTAGTAATATTATCATAATTTCCCTATTTTCGTTTGATGCGTTATGCATTCTTATTGTATCAACGTCTTTTTATAGAATGCCAAGGAAAGAAAGGAAAGAAAAAAACAAACAAAAAAAAAACAAGGATCTCTTCTTTTTTTTTTTAAGTGCCCTTTTTGGTCCTTCCGCCCCTGCCCCTGAGGAGGTCTGTGCACGCCACTGCATTATAGTATGTTTTACTAGTGCCAGATTTTTTTAATTTCTTCCCATTATTACATTTAATCAAAACATGTGCAATCCCTTAACACAAAACTTGAGAGTTTTGTCTATTCATCAACACTGTCAGTCACTATTTCCTAGAGTGTGACTGTCACAGTTGTGTTCTGTTTAGTTTGTTTTCATTGGACTTGTCTGCCTGTCATCACGTTATGTGTCGTCTTCTCTGTCATTATCAGTTCATCTGTATCACCTGTGTTTAGTTAATCATCATCATCATCTGTATCACCTGTGTTCTGTTAATCAGTGTCATCTGTGTTTGTATTTAAGTTCCGTCTGTTCAGTCAGTCTTTGTCCGATCTCCGTTGTATTTAGGGTGTGTTGCTGCCTGTTCTGTCTTATATTATCATTAAACATTCATTTTGGAATTATATCCTCGCCTCCGTCTGCCTTCCTGCAACCACCCGTGACAGAAGATCGGACCAGGCCAAATGGACGACTGGGCTATATTTGTCGCAATTGCGACACGGAATTATTTTCCTTCACGGATAAGTTTGTTCACCGAGCCGTCACTAGCACCCTCGATGACGAAACCCTCAAGCTGCTTTTCTGGATCGGGGCCAATTTCCACCCGGCCACCGACCTCGCAAACACCGATGGACTGAACTGGAGGGAAGCCATCGGCAGGTGTTTGGTGAGTGTCACGTCCTGATCCAGAAAACAACCACCATCACCAGAGTCTCGTCCCGCCGAGACCACCCTTCCAGCGTCTCGTCCCGCCGAGACCACCCTTCCAGAGACTTGTCCCCCGAGACCACCCTTCCACCGCTCGCTGAGGGGCTTCCAGTCCTCAGCACTATCTTGGACAGTGGATCCCTGGGATTCAACTGCAGCCACCGGGTCCAGGATTCCCCATCGGCCCATCAGTCCACTGGCTCACCCTTGGCTCCTACCCCCTTCATATCCGCCATGGTCCATCAGGTCAACAGTTCCACCAGGCTCCCTCGTCCCCCCGGATCTGCCTTGGTCGCTCGTCGACCTACCCTCACATTTGGACTGCACTCCTCTGGCTACGCCCCGTCCCTTCGTCCCCCCGGCTCCATTGGACTCCTCACTTCCTTCTGCTCCTCCTTCTGCTCCTACCTTCTTTGTCCCCATCTACACCTCAGTAGCCCGAGCCAGCGGCTTCCCAGTGTCCCTTTGAACCCTCTGCTCTACCATAGCCCGGCGAACTTCCATCTCCTCCCTGTCATCCTCCCCCATCGGTTCCGCCTCTGTCCGTCATCGCCCTAAAACCTCCTGCCTTTCAGCCTCCATGGCTCCTCCCTCCATCTGCTCTACCATGGATCTTCATCCTTCTCCCTGCCTGTCATCACGTCATGTGTCGTCTTCTCTGTCATTATCAGTTCATCTGTATCACCGGTGTTTAGTTAATCCTCATCATCATCATCTGTATCACCTGTGTTCTGTTAATCATTGTCATCTTTGTTTGTATTCATGTTCAGTAAGTCTCTGTCCGATCTCCGTTGTATTTGGGGTGTGTTGCTGCCTGTTCTGCTGTCCTGTTATATTATCATTAAAACTTTGTTTTGGAATTATATCCTCGCCTCCGTCTGCCTTCCTGCAACCACCCGTGACAGTGATTCACCATTATGTCAAACACTGCAGGGGGTTATTTTGTTAAAAAATAAAACTATGTGCAAAAAAGGAGAGATCATGTTTAATTTAATTTGTGTGATAGAATGAAAATAGCTTACTTCTGTGTTGTTACTGCAGGTATGAAGGATGTCCTGTAAGAAATAGAAATCAAGAGATTTGATAAAAAGCATGACACAGATCTCTTCCCTGCTGAAAATGAATTTCCATCCTAGTCCAGGATAGTTTACGCTGTTTTTATTCTGCTCTTGCTGCTGGTATGAGCTAAATGACCAAAAAGATCTAGCTGGTTAAAGGAATATATTCATGTTGTCCCAAAACCATATGGCTTTCATTCTTATGTGGAACAGAAAATGAGAGGAAAAACAAAAAGATGAAAGAATTTGCATAGAAAAGTTAATATGATTCCATTTTGGGTGAACTGTTCCTTCAATGCTAGTTAAAATACACCACATACATGTGACAAGCAACTCTTCATCAGTATTTTCAGAGAGCAGATACCTTAAGCTTCTCTATCCTTTCTTCATCACTCTGTAGATCCAGTAGCTCATCAATGTTCACTTCCTCTGGCATATCCTCTTCCTGTGAGGAGACAAAGAGAGTCACATTTAGGGCCTGGATCATACCAACATGAATGTGTTTGGCAAGAAAATCTGGTCTGAATTTCCTATTCAATTTGTCTATTCGAACCAATGTGCAACAAATGTCAGACAGACTGAATGAAAATAAACGTCCACTCTCTGACAGTAGTGGCACTTATGGAAATTATTAAATACCCTGGTTACTCTAGTACACAAAGTGCTGTGCAATGTTCCATTTCTGACACCCGTCTAGGGTGACCACTTAATTTTCTCTTTGAATTTCTCTGTAAAAATGTAAATGTGACTGCACCTTTGAAATGTCTTACCAAATTTATCGCACCAAAAATGTGTCTTCGTGTGAACAGTCCTTTACATTTAAACATCACTTTTCATGTACTGTAGAAAAAAAATTTGCATTGAGAAATATTATTCACATGTAATTAATGGTTGAATTTCTGCATTGACTTTAAAACGTTCACTGCGATGGAAAAATAGTTTTCTCTAATAGGAAATGGGGTAGCTGATATAATGCAATCTATTATTTATGGTGTGTACCTTTGTGTTTAGAGAATGATTTAATCTTAACTTCCCTTTCTTTGTGGCTTGGTGCAATACAAAATAAGCCAAGGGCAATTTTTAGATACTTCCGGTAAATCATTTACCAATGCCAAACCAGCTTAAAACCTGCTACCCACCAAATGAAAACAAGAAAAAGGCGGTGATTTGATGCAAATTCACAAAAAAAAACGTCTCGGTTACGTATGGTAACCCTCGTTCCCCGAGGAGGGAACAGAGATGTAAGTAAGAAGTGATTCTGACGAATGGGAATCGCTTGCGAGAGCCTATCTACTTCGAGTGAAACTAAACAAGCCAATGCACATTGGCATGCGATAATTGCACCAGCTGCTGTGCATCGTGGCTCGAGCATATAATGAGCAGAAGGTGCGTCGCATCCTTATTTTTCCGCTGAGGAGCTGGACCTGTGACTCGGCCGTACAGCGGAAGCTCAGCAATTGTGGCGATGGGACTTACGTCTCTGTTCCCTCCTCGAGGAACGAGGGTTACCTTACCTAACCGAGACATTCTCCTTCATCAGCTCACTACTATGTAAGTCAGAAGCGATTCTGATAAATGTGGATATCTACCAAAACGCCACGGCTACTGGCCCTTCCAGCGCTCCGCTTGAGCCTCCTGGCCTGACCGCAGTGATGGACAGAAAGTAGGAGCTCTAAGCAGAGAAGGTCAGTCACTGCTGTTCCGCAAGACCCACTCAGTGTGAATTATTGGATAACGCTGGGAAAGCGTGCCCTTGGGGAAGGGAACGCTGCGGAAGCCACATCCTACCCCGGAGGGAGGCACTGTGACGGTTACACATATGGACTAGCCAAGCAGGGTAGTACAACATATGGCAGTCTCTAGGGTGGTTCTAGCTTAGTTATTGGGGGGAAGAACACCAGCAGAGATGACAGAGCGGGCTCTGTCAAGGTAATACACGGCTTGTCCGCAGAGGAGCTGGTCGTAGAGGAATACACATATGGGGTCGCTGCAGGTACAGCTTCATATGGACACCCAGCCTAACACAGGTTCCACAATGCATACGAGTGTAGGCCTGGCGTCAGACACTCCACAACGTCTGACTGCCGCGGGTTGACGGGGGAATTCATAGGGTTAGCCATTTCTGGGGAACACTACTGGAGCAAATAGACCCACGTATCCAGCCGATGGGGGCGGGAGTGAGGTTGCAAGCCGACACTAAGAATGGGTCCTACGCGCTACTGGCCACTGGGCCACTTCTAGTTGAGTGTGCTCGCAAGGCAGTGCTTGCAGGTTCACTACCTGGTCCCTGAAGGGAGTGGTAGGAACCTTGAGCACGTATCCGAGCCGGGGTCTCAGGATAACTTGAGAGTTGGTCTGTCCCAAATTCTAGGTATGATTCATCGACCGAAAATGCTTGCATGTCCCCTACCCTCTTGATGGAAGCCAGAGCAGTCAGAAGCACTGTCTTTAGTGACAGGATCTTTTACTCTGCTGACTGCAGTGGTTCAAATGGAGGTCTCTGCAGTGCGCTGAGCACCAGAGACAGGTCCCAAGAGGGAATAGAGGGGGGGGCAGGCAGATTCAGTCTGACGATCAGGTCATGCTTTCCCAACGACTTACCTTCAACTGCATCGTGATGTGAGGCGATAATGGCAACATACACTTTGAGGGTGGAGGGAGACAGCCTTCGCTCCAACCCATCTTGCAGGAAAGAAAGCACAACTCTGATGGGACATCTTCGGGGGTGTTCCCGGCGGGAAGAACACCATTCAACGAACAGGTTCCACTTCAGAGCATAGAGGCACCTCGTTGAGGGGGCTCTAGCAGAAGTGATGGTGTCTACCACCGCTTGAGGTAGGTCACCTAAAACCTCCGCGTCCCGTCCAGGGACCAGACTTGAAATTTCCAGAGGTCTGGACACGGGTGCCATAGAGTGCTCCGTCTTTGAGAAAGCAGGTCCTTCCTCAGAGGAATGGGCCAAAGAGGTGATGTCGCGAGGAGAATGAGTTCTGTGAACCAGGTCCGGTTGGGCCAATATGGCGCAACTAACAAGACCTGCTCCTCGTCCTCCCTGACTTTGCACAGTGTCTGTGCGAGAAGGCTCACTGGGGGAAACGCATACTTGCGCAGGCACTGGGGCCAGCTGTGTGCCAGTGCATCCGTGCCTAGGGTTCCCTTGGTCAGGGAGTAAAACAACTGGCAATGGGTCGAGTCCGGAGAGGAAAACAGATCTATCTGTGTGGCTCCGAAGAAGTCCATCAGCTGGACCGCCTGGGGATGGAGACGCCACTCTCCCGGAAACGTAGGCTGTCGTGAGAACCTGTCGGCTGAACGATTGAGCACACCAGGGATGTGAATGGCACTGTAGCAATTTTCAGGGAAGAAGGAGGCGGGAACCGGCGTACAATCAAATAAACTTTATTTAAAATAAAACAAACAAACCAAAATACCGCCAGCAGCCCCTCGAGGACGACTGCTGGCTACCGAAAATAAACATAAAGAACTGCCAGCAGCCCTCGCGGACGACTGCTGGCTAAAATTAAACACAAATTCAAAAACTAAAACACAGGCCTGTTCCTCTCTCGATCATCAACGTCGTCGCTCCTCCTTTATGCTTCCGCTCCTCCGTGAGAGATGCGAGACCGGTGTGCTTCACAGGTGTTGCTCATTAGCAATCGCACCATCGGCCTCGCGCCGTTCTCTCACGTCCCTCGGCCATCCTGTTCGCCACAGGCACAAAGCGACCTCAGATGCTTCTGTCTCCATAGGAGGAGATGGCAGGCGAGTTGATACATGCGGTGCAGTTTTGTCCGTACGGACCAATACATGCTTGCCATGTAGCGGCCCTTTGAGGCAGCCCAGCGCAAGGCGTACTGTGAGCAACTCGAGGCAATTGATGTGCTAATGCAGTTGAGGCCCCGTCCACAGACCAGAAAGGCCCGTTGTACGTGGCCCCCCAGCCGGTGGCGGAGGCATCCGTGAAGACCACAGCATGCCTGGACACTTGTTCTAGGGTAACACCTGCCCATGGAGGCTCCGACCACGGGCTGAAGGTTTGGAGGCAGTGCGGGGTGATGTACACCTGGTACGTGCCGCTCTGCCACACCCATCTCGGGATTCAGCCGTGAAGCCAGTGCTAAATCGGTCTTATATGAAGCAATCCGAGCTGTGTAACTGCAGCTGCGGATACCATATGCCCCAAGAGCCTCTGAAAAAGTTTCAGTGGGACCGCTGTCCTGCTCTTGATTGTACTCAAGCAGTTTAACACTGACCGGACGCGCTCCTCTGTGAGTCTCGCTGTCTGGTTGACCAAGTCCAACTCCATACCGAGATAAGAGATCCTCTGCACAGGGGAGAGTTGCTCTTGTCCCAGTTGACCCAAAGGCCCAACAGGCTGAGGTGATGGAGCACCATGTCCCTGTGTTCGCACAACTGATCTCGAAACTGAGCCAACTGAGCAAAAGACGCGGGGTGACAGGGACAGCCCGAAGGGTAGGACTCTGTACTGAAATGCCCTTCCCTCGAACGCAAACCGCAGAAACGGTCTGTATCGAGTAAGAATCAAGACATAAAATTACGCGTCCTTCAGGTCGATTGCGGGACCAATGGGACCACAGACGTACCCGGGGTGGGGCAGCGAGGTTGAACACAGGGACTCAGCTCGGGAGGCACTGAGGCAGCCCGAAGCGGAGTCTGAGTGTGTTGTGCCACATTTACCTGGTTCCAGGGTGGGGCAGAGGGTGTGTGGGAAGGCTTGGTGGCGTCCCCGAGCCGCACACAGCTGCCCGCTGGCGATACAGGGGGACGGGAGTGGCAAGGTATGGAAGAATCGCTCACTGTCATCCGCGCCCTCTTGAGACCCAGAGATAAAGAACCTAACCACGCCATTGCCTACAGAGAGATGCGTCTCAGGTGCACATCTGAGCGAGCCCAGAGAAAATTCGTACAAGAGCAGCGTGTAACTGAGAGCGCACCCCCAGTTCCCACGCGGGAGCAGAGAGATTACGTTAGTGCTCGGCACATTATATTCCGCGCGCGAGCAGAGAGATTCGCGCTCGCGCATTATATTAATGTACTTTCGCGCTACAATAATGCGCTCTCGACATTTGACAGGAAAATAACGCCACAATTAGAATCTATCCTGAATCAAGCAGGCTTCATTCATGGAAAAGTCACTCTTTTTATTCACGTTTTTAGTTCTCGATATTTATATGCTTGTTAAAACTATTATCTACATACAACACTGTAGAAAAAGAGTTTTCAACGCTGTAAATAAAACAAAGATTGTTGGAGTATGTTTTACAAGAAAACACTATTTCAGTTTTAATTCAATGTTTTACTTGTCGTTTATTGTAATTATTTGTGAAATTTACTAGATAATTTTTGAGTGATACACCAATTATTTCATTGTATTTAAAAATAATTATGAAAAAGAATGCTAAAATTGGAATGGATCATTAATGTATAAATTAATAAATAGTATGAACAGAGCATTTACAATTAGACCTTATCCAAGGCTGAATAAAAGTATACTCACAATTGTGTAATTGAAACAATTGCATTATATGTGCACTTTCAGATGCATTCTCGCTTGACTGCCCACCACATAAATCAATGAATCCCTTGCTAAGCCATCCCTAAACATTAGAAGTCATACTAAATGAGTACTGTGATGAAATCAGAGGGTGGCATTGGCATAGCATGCAGGTTCAACACAGACAAACATTAGGTCTTATAGAGCAAAAAACAAAGTATTGTCTCATCTTCCATTCCACTCAGCAGCTGTCAATCTAGGCCAGACAGCTGTCACTTAGCACTAATCTATTGTGTGGGAATAAACAAGTATATTCCAGCCTCCTCAAATACACCTAAACTACTCATTCACACTACTCGATGTCAAAGTTCTTGCATTGAGAGATATAATTCACATCTCATTAATGGCTGAATTTCTGCATTGACTTTAAAATGTTCACTGCAGTGGAAAAATAGTTTTCTCTAATAGGAAATGAGGTAACTGAAATAATGTAATCTATTATTTATGGTGTGTACCTTTGTGTATCGAGAATGACTTAATCTTCACTTCCCTTTCTTTGTGGCTTGGTGCAATACAAAATAGGCCAAGGGCAATTTTCAGATACTTCCAGTAAATCATTTACCAATGCCAAACCACCTTAAAACCTGCCACCCACCAAATGAAAACAGGAAAAAGGCAGTGATTTGATGCAAATTCACAAAAAAATAATTTGCCATGTTTGTGAGAGAAATAGGAATGTCTGGTTAATGTACGAAACGTTTAGACACATTTTAACAATGTCAACTGGATCAAAGGATTAATTGAAAAGATCAGAATTTCAGTCATATGGATCACTTTTATGATACGTATTTTAGTGCTTTTAAATAATTTGTTGGGAAAAAGCAACCGGTGGAATTATTTTGTGTTTCACAGAAGACAGAAAATCATGCAGGTTTTGAAGAGACATGAGGGTGAATAAAATGAGAATATTAAAAAACTTACCATCTTAACAACACCAAGGATGGCAACCATACTTCTATTATCAAAGCTCCAAATTACCATCAATAGTGTACTGTACACCCACACAACAGGTTAAGAACTGGTCATGCAAGCCAGTGCTTTTCCTGATAAGGTTACGGATAACTACAGGGAACAGGGCTGGTGTGGGAGAACTTTCAAAATCCTGAAACTAACACCACTGTCGAAAGGTCAATCGAAGTAAGATCCAAGCTGAAAGCCCTACCAGGGCATCAGTGACCTTTCTTTTAACTCCAAATGCCACTGAAATGCTGTGAAACAAACATAACCCCTCGCACGATGAACATTCAGAGCAATCCTCCAGTCATTTCAAGTTTGTGCCTTTGCTTTTAATTCGTTCCTAAGCAGAGATGTTTTGCACAATGATTTGAAAATGGGAAATTTGTGTAGGAAATAATAATATTTAGACTCAAAATTTATGAAAAAAACAACACAATTAATCAAAAATGCATTTTTAGATCAATGATTTTGAGTATTTAATTTAGTAAATATTCTGTTTTTATTCTCATTAGTCTTACATCCTGTGGCATCAACACACTTTGGCTTGTCTCTGTAGCAATTCCCTAAAACCTCAAAACATTTCCTCCTGACAAAACATGAGTTCTTTCACCTTCAACTGGAAGCATGAGTGCTGAGTCAATCACTCCAACTGGTTTAGCATCACCCGATCCCCCTGGGCTGTGATTCAGCCTCTATTATTTCCAGGCCAGTAGCTAATGGGTAAGAGAGTTTTTTTCTTCCTGCTGTCTTTGAGATGGGCTGTTTTTTTATTCTTCTGAGTTTCCATGCCTTATTAACAGCTGTTACCCTAATTCAAATGCCCATCTCCTGTGTATTTGAACAATTATTTATATTTATGATGTAAGAACTAAGAATGTGACTAAGTCAATATTTCCAAACATTAAGAAAAGAATGTACCCAGTCCATTTTCAACAACTAGTCTGACAAGTGAGGCAAGTCTTTTTAAGATGCATCACTGGGGTTTGCTAAGGCAAGCATGATCATTATTATTGCTCAATCATAGAGCTAGGGATTTTAACAAAGCCATAACCGCATATTTTACACTTCCACATGTATCTTGTCCTGCACTCATTCTGTTTAGTGCTACAATTTTGTCCATAGCCTACAATGAAAGTCAACAGGGTATAGTATTATTTTGGACCCAATTGACTTTCATTGTGTGGATAAAAATAGTTAATTCTTCAGAATATCTTCTTTTTTGTTTGAGATGTAAGAAATTCATAAAGGTTTGGAGCAACACGGGGTGTGTAAATGATGGCAGAATTTCCATTTTTGGGTGAACTATCCGTTATATTAAAGGAAGGAGCCAAGCCATATCTAGAGACCATAGTATAGTGACTTGCAAGTGGGCTCTTTTAACTTAGTCCAGTAAGCCAATAACTAGCAAACACCCAGAACTACCAACATGCCAAAAAATACTCTGAGAAGTGGTTCTCAAACAGGATGACTGAAAATTATTTAAAATAAGCCAAAACAACTAAAAATCAAGGTTTTAATTCACACACTCAGCTATTCTTTCCCCCTTTATCCTTAAAGAACCAGGATTCACACTTCCTCTATGAGATAGCCTATAAATTTAAAAGTGAGATTTCGTACGTATAACGTATAATAAAATGTACGTATAATAAAATGTAAATCCAGCATGCAATATAATACAAACTTATAAATTCCATGGACATTAAAAAAAAAAAAGCCAAGCTCTAAAAATATTTTATTGGGTAGAAATTCTAGGTTAAAAATTAATTATAAAAATCCATATCCTTAATCCTTATAAAGTATATCACAAAAAATAGAAAGGAGCCTTCAAATATTGTTATGGACAATGAGGGGGCTTATAGTAAAAAAGGCTGAGAACCACTGACTTAGAACACTTTAGTAACTGCATAGCAACGCCCTGGCAACCACCCACAACTATAGCATTGTGGCAGACACCTAGCAATAAAAATTTTAATAAAATATTTTAATTATTTAAAATATTTAAAAATGCATTTAAAAATTTACGAAATGTAGTTCTATATTTCAGTTTTTAATAATTTGACATAATTTTGCTTGATAAACTACAAATAATACTGCATTTGCAAATCTTAAGTACTACGGACAATCTCAGCATCGCTAGCATTTCAGCGCCTCTCATGTCAGCTCTATCCCTTTGTATCCATCCAGAAAAAAATGTCAGATCGTTTGTGCATCATCTGTCCTCAGGACTCCATAAACAGTGATGTAATACGCTGTTCCACATTAAAGGCAAAAGTGCATGTGAGAGCAACAGGGACTGACATTGCATAATCTGACTAATTACATTATATGTGCCTTTGATGGAATTCTTAACATTTATTTAAAGACAATTCATAAGAAAATCCTTTTCACAAGAAACAATTTTTTAAATATTTGTACAGACAGAATAAATAATTTATCGCAGCCTGTGGTCATTAGAGACCTCTTTACTAACAGACCATATTAGGAACAAGAACTCAGCTGTGGGTCAACTCTGAAATGTAATATTGTTTATAAACATTCTAAATGCGGATCTTAGCTTCATTTCTTACATCTGCTGTTTTGCTCTTTGCTCCTTGTGATGCTGATACTGTATAAGCACTCTGGTAAAATCTATCCAGGTGCATTCATTTTTCTGATCATCATTCCCACGGGGATGGAGCTAGCATACAAACTAAGGTGTTATTCACCTAGACATTCCTTGTTTTATGACATATAACAACAATAGATTACCACTCCTCAAATTGAACTGATAAAAAATAAAAAAAGCATCTTATGCATTTAGGTGAAAAGTTTGTGTCCTTTACTGTCAATAACACAATATCATTAAGCTAATAGCACAGGTACGTCTGTAAGATGTCTGCTTGAGATCTGGAGATCTTGGAAACATCTGCAGTGTAAATACATCTGATAAACATCATAGAAAAAGCAGTTTTACATACATTCTAAACCATAAACATCTTGAAGACATATTCTACATGTCTATATGACATCTGACAGGAGATGTCTCAGAGACGTATTGCAGATAAGCAAACACTCTAAAAATACATTTTGCAGATGTAAAGGCAGACATCAAATAGACGTCTTTAAGATGTTTGTGTGCTTTTTCAACTGGATTTGTATTTTCTTTCTTTTACCTTAGATATCACGACCATGTTAGCATTTGCCTAATTTGGCTAATTTGGCTTACTTCTATACCAATTGAGAGAATGATATGCCTCAAAATACCTATGAGTGCATAGCCTTTTACATCAGCAACAAGATATATGAGAAGCGTTTTCTCCTTCCTTTTAAACATTGATGAGCCTGTTTATTTAGCTAGCCCAACATGATTGTACATGTTTATATTACAGAAGACATCTGCATGTTATTCTTTGGATGTGTTTTCCATAAGTTCATCAGAAAAGACTATTTTAGGTCTTGACTAAACTGTTTTAGAACCAATGCTGTTAACTATTACAATTTTTTTGGATTACACATTGGATAAGCCACATCTGTAGCACAAAGTTTTGTGCCTCTTGTTTGGACCCATGTTTGATAACATGGAATAAAGGACGAAGCAGCTTCTGGACTACAAACAGACATGCATCTGACCACTATGGGACTCAAATCTGTTTTTTAAAAAAAAGCTTTTATAGAGCTGTGGGCTAATGGTCCTACTTAATGGGGCTTGTGAAGCCCTTTGCATGGACCAATAATAGGTAGCAGGTAGTTGTTTTGTGGGATGGGGGGTGGAGGACAGTGGCAGAAGGGCTTTCTTTGTGATACAGTGACATATGGGGTCTTCATTTCCACAGCCCCCATCCCCCTTACTCATAAGAAACACCCCATGAGACAAATATACCATCAATCAATCCCAGGACCATAAGAGTAGGACGTTGTCGGGCCTGCTGCCGACAGGAAATGAAGGAGGGGATCTGATTACAGCCTCAGTGGGGGCTGTTTCTTTTTAGCACCAACATCACATCTTAAAGATCACAAAAAGATGACTGCTGAGAATCATCCAGTCATCATGTGATATTCTGCCATAATATACGTGTGTTCGGTGCCTGGACAACTCAAGTTCAATCAGACATACAAACATAATCAAATTATACTCATAAACTTATAATTTAAGAGTATCCTAATGTTTGCTTCACAAATGTGCAGGTGAAGTGACACAATGTGATACCTAATACTGTGGTTTGGTATCGTTTTATTGGAATTATTGGTTTTATTTTATTTTCAAAAGGTGCTGAAAAAGGACATTATTATTATTTAGTTTTTTTTTACTATAACAAACAATTAAATTTAAATGGAAAAAGTTTTTATATTTAAAAAATGTATTATTAAAACAACAAGTGAGTATCAAAAGCTAAATTTTACAATGTTAAAAATAATTTAGTAACACTACAATAAGGATCCATTAACTAACAATGAGCAATACATTTGTATTTATCAATCTCTGTTAATGTTAGTTAATAAATTACAACATTGTTCATGTTAGCTCAGGTGCAATCAATCATTTTAAAACTTTTGATATTAATACTGAAATGAACATAAATCAAGATTAATAAATGCTTTAGAAGTATGTTCCGTTGTTAATTCATGTTAACTAATGTAGTTAACTAATTTTAACAAATTAAACCTTATTGTAAAATGTTACCAATGATTTTAGAAGAAAATACTTTTTCAGACTACTTCAAAATTTAATTCGATGTATAACTTGCAATTTTTTTGTAATTCTTTGTGAAATTTACTAGCAATTTCTGAGTGAAACATTGTTTCAAAGTAAATCCTACACCATTTTTTTCAGTGTACAATTTAACGTTGAGAGTGCAAAAGCAGCTAGACCTTGTGTAAAAAATAAGGAATTTATGTGACAAAAAATATTTAGAGATTAAATACTACTTTAATTAGTAGCAGACATATTTGGAAATATATTATACAGTTTGTAAAACAGTGCAGAAAACCACTTGTTATTGATGTTGAAACTAAATGTGTTGGAACACCCCTTGGTCTCCCCTACAACATTTCATAATCTCCTTTATCGTGGCAGGACACCAAGTATGTTCCACTGACAGAGCCTATAAGCAAATCTCTGCTCACATCCACCATCACAAAGCCCAGTGACTGTGAATGTTTACCATTTTCCAGACAGCTGTTGGCAGAGCTCTCCATGTAAGGCAGCAAGCGCAACAACAAGTCACAGCAGCAGCGTCTTTAAGCATTTGAGATCAGCCCCCTGATCTTGTTGCTCATGGGAACTGGAGACTGAGAAGAAAAAAAAAAAATCCCCTCCATCCTAAAATACCCCAAGACACGGGAATGTGAACTAATTCAATATAAATTGTCAGCATTTCTGCATATCAGGCATGTTTACTGGTCTTGACCACCTCTTGTTTTTTCAAGCCTCCCAGGAGAACAGGACAAGTAGCCTGATGTAAGTATACGTGCTACATCAACAATCAGCTGAGTCAAATTATTAAAAACCCATTTAGAGATGCAAATTTCACGTCAAAGTGTAAGGTACTTACTTTTGTGGTCTTAAAGGGGTGGTATAATGCCCCTTTTTACAAGATGTAAAATAAGTCTCTGATGTCCCCAGAGACAGAGTTTGTATGTGAAGTTTTGGCTCAAAATAATTTTTTATGGCATTTTAAAATTGTCCCTGTGTTAGCAGCTCCGATTACCTCACGCAGACACGTACTAAAATTCGGCCTTTTATGTTCGACCCGAAGTCGGACAATGATGGAGAGACTCAAGAAGAAGTGACAACATTATGCAGCAGGACGTTTCTGAATGGTTAGTTGATGAATGCATGTTGCTGATGTTGAGTTAACTATCTTCAAGTCATTGATTAGCATATTCTTTCATGATAATCTATAAATCGCTAGTGTGGGAACTGTTGTAAAATCCCTACAGAGTGAAATGTAATTGCATTTGTGTTACGTACTGTATTGAAATAAATGTGAAAAGATGGATGCGACAGCTTGAGCAGACTCACAAATGTGCTCTACTACAACAACTCTTCCTCTTCTCAACACTGCCTCACCCCTTTTGTTGCTTGCGTATTCCCGGGGGCGGGGTTTATGTAAATTTTAGGGTTTGTGATGTCACTAACCCGGGGGAAGCTTGTGTAGTCCCTACCAGACGTTTGTTTTAAAAAGCGATTTCTGGAAAAAAAAATATCTCCCTTTGCTTTGAACTATGAGCGTCGTAACTTTGAAGGTGTTGTTTATGCTCAAACAGCAACATTACACACTAACTAAAGTTAGAAAAGTAAAATCATAATCAACCACCCCTTTAAATAAGGGATTGTCCGTAACAATTTGTTCATTTTGGGATTACTATCTTTGTGTTCAAGGTCATGACACTACAAGTTGTTTATTGGGGGCCATTTACACGACACGTTTTCAACTAAAAACTGAAAACTTTATGCGTTTTGGCCGTTCATTTACATGACAATGGCGTTTTGTGGGCCTGAAAGTGGTTTCAAAGTGCACATTTTTGAAAATTATGCCGTTATCTTCACTGTGCAAACTACAAAAACACGAATTTGTGAAAACGGTGGCACATGCATATTACGCGTTTAGTCTATAGGCGCGTAGTGTTTCTTTACAAAGTGACACCATCTGCCTGGCATGCAAAATACAGAGATTTTAATCGTTTCCATAGATCCCTGTGAACAGGGATCGTTTAGACTATGTTTTCGTCTGTTCGCGAAAAACAAAAAAAAACGTTTCTGTTTTTAGTACATCATTGTCGTGTTACTTAGAAAAATAATTTAATGGTGATATTTCTATGGGAATTATTAATTATATTATATCATATTATATACATTTTCTGTCTGACTGATAAACCTAACAGAATAAGATAAAGTTAATAAAAAATTATATAGAGTTCACATTTTGAATAAAGTTGTAATTTTAAACAGTTTTAGAGAAGAGGAGCTATGATAGAAACATGACATATTATATTTTCCCCTCAAAAATCTATCTATCTATCTACAGACACACAAGTTGGCTGGGGACACAGTATCATCATGGAGAAAAAAGATAAAATAAAAGTAATTGGGTTTGTTGAGGTAACATTTCTACAATAACACATAGTAAAAGTTGGCATCAGATTGTCATTGTTTACACATATATTCATGAGGGACACAAAAGGCAGTCGTTTAGTGGTATACCCAAGGAAAGGTTCACGCCCTTCATGAATAAACGTGCGGCATCATTATTGATCATTACATCAAAAGGTACTCAACTCTACCAAACGATATTTCGAAACGTACTTGCGAAATTGAAAATTCTTTATCACATTTTATCACCAGACATATTACATTCCATTCTGCATTCAAATTGTGTGAGTGACACCTGGTTCACAATTGAGAAACGCAGCCCTGGCTAGTAGCATGTGCACATTTCCACGTGGATAGTGATGCTTTTAAATCTATACCTCCCACTTATAGAAAACTTTCATTATAAAATATTGTTGTATTTTACCAATAAATGACTACACCAATATTACTGAGACCAGAACAGATTTACCAGCAACGCCTTTTGCTGCTGGCAGCTCATTAAATATTCACAGAAATTATTTGAAAATCTTAAGACTTCATTTTTTCTTTAATTAATTATATATTTTGCTTTAATCATATATCATTGGTCTTTGTTCCAAGAAGACTCACCCTTCCCAAATACAGCTCGTCAAGTCCACAATCTATCCACTTTTCCACATCCAGACGCTTCTGGAGTTCCTTTCTGTTATATTTGACGGTGACTCGTGCTTGTCTCTTCTGCACACTCAGTCCAGCATCCCGGCTTGTACCTCGGCTAGGTGAGTGGATCTTATTGTTATAACGCTTGCCCACCCGATTAGCAGCCATCTCCAGAGTGACTCTCTGGATGGACACTAGCATTCAAATAATTGATCAAGAGTCTGGCGGAGTAGGTGCGCTCCTCCGACACCTCCAGAGCGCGCTGGGCCGCAGGGTCCTAGCGCTGCGAGATCACTGCCTTACTCTCGCTCTCGGGGTCTTGAGAGCGCCAGCGGCCCGCAGGGAGGTGCTTCAGTGTTAGGGTTAGGGGAAATAGTGTGTGTGAATCTAACAAACAAACAAAAAGTTAATATTTATGTCGTTAATTTATTTTTCACAAACATCTCTGTTAATGCTAGTTTATTGATATAATGGCTTCAAAATGTATAATTTTCCAGAAAATTAGGCTATTTGCATAAATAAAAGAGAAAAACTATTTGCATTTGTTTGAGAAAAATTCCCATTTATTTTAATTTCTCCTTCTGAAAAAGGCTACATCCATAGTCGTTTGACAGTCATATCAATATACTTTTTCTGTTAATCAATAATTTCACTGATTTTCTTGGCAACTAATTTCTAAAATGCATACATTCATTTAAAAAAGTGAATTATCTATCCATCTATCTATCCATCTATCTATCCATCTATCTATCCATCTATCTATCTATCTATATACTGTATATATATACTGTATATATATATATATATATATATATATATATATATATATATATATATATATATATATATGTATATATATATATGTGTGATTATATTATGGCAATTAATGAATGCTTGGAAGCTCAATTTTTTTAAGAAGCAACTCTTTTTGTTACCCCAGTTAATGTTTTTTCTTTGATAATGTGAACTGACATTTACTAAGAAGGCTTAGCAACACACATTTACCTACACTTTACGTGCAGACAGTTCCCACACACACATTGTTATTGTTTTTCTATCATGGTGGTGGCCATTTTCAACTGACCTCCAATGTTTTTATAATGACCTAGTGATATTTTCTATCTCCTGTCTAAACCTAACTTACACAAACCTTCTATTAATAAGCTGTTTCATTGCGGTGATTTTTGGCTAGTCATGTCATGGAAAAAGTCTCTCCCTCTTTGCAAAAATCACTCGAGTCATGCATGGAGTTCCAGATGCCAAATCTTAAACTTTATTGGTGGAGACAACAAAGCTGATTCCTACAGAACATCTAACCCTCTCATTCAAAACTTTTCATTCTTATACATTTGCTCAACCAATGAGCATTCATTGGCTTATCTTTAATTTTATTAACCCATCCTCCTTTGTACGGTTTAAACAATTCCTTATCTTCTTTTGCTTCTTTTTAATAGTTAAAAAGAAGTAAATAGTAATCTTTTTAATAACAGTCTATTTTAAAAAAGAAACATATAGCAACTTATTATCATTATGCAAGTGCAAGCTCTTGTAAGTTCAGCTGAACTGAGACATATATGAATCATGGTTTCACTCATATAGCCTAATTGTGCAGACTAGTCTACAAACATATCTTAAACTTCTAACAAAAATATAGCCTAGTCAAAATACAATTGATTTTCAGGTTTTTGGTTTTCTTGAGGAGACATGGTTTCCAGTTGACTTTCCACATAGCTAAGCAAAACCAGACACACACACACACACACACACACACACACACACACACACACACACACACACACACACACACACACACACACACACACACACACACACACACACACACACACACACACAATGTTAATTGGCAGCGTTAAATAGAATATGTTCCAATCCATCATCAATAATACATTAATTTGAGGAAATGATTTGAGTTTAGCTCAGCGGTTCTGTGACGCTGTATGAGGATCTTGTGAAAGACAAACAGTGACGTCACTTAAGAGGAAGTTGTTGTTGGTTGGTTGTATTTCCCTGAAGAGAAGACGGACACCTGCTGCGTACGTATAAGCGACACCTCTAAAGAATCGAGTTTGGTTTAATAGGTAGGCTGTGGTGATTATAGAGCTCGTTTAACTTTATTCGAGTCGCAGTCATTTAAACGAGAACAGCTAGGACAGGTAGACAGGAAGTTAAGAATGGCTCAGGTGCGTTTCACAGCCTCCATCGTTGGTTTTCTCTGTTTTCTGTCGGTTCTAAACGCGTGTGAGTGGGACCCAGACACGGCCGTCGAGCAGGGTCTAGATTTGAGCTCATTTGATAACGGCGCGGCTTACCTGGCTTACCTGCCAGAGATCTCGGACAAAGAGCAGTGCCAGAATGCTTGCTGTGAGCGTGAAGACTGCCAGATCGCTCTGATCGGGACTCCTGCGGACGGCAGTCCAGAATGCCGCCTGGTCAACTGTTTGAAAGACGGCAAAGACGTTTGTGTTTTGACCCAGAGCACACAGTTCCAGGTGTACCGCAAATTCCGGGATACCGCTGATCAAAAACCCCAAAGCGAGACTGGTGTTCGTTCTGTAAACACAGGTAATATTACCAGGAAAAATAAAATTGTCTTAAAAACGAAAATGAACAATAAAATGCAAATATTAATATAGGCCTACTTATTTTAGCTATTATTAACCTACTCTAAATTAATATGTATGTTTTTTTTAGCGTAAACTCTGTACAAATTACCATATGTTAATTGTAATTGCATGTTAGGGGAAGTTTAAGAATAATGGTTAAATTTGTTTCATAATGTTTTGTTTTCAAAACTTTCTTATTTTCAAAACTTTTCAAAGATATTTTTTAACTTGACCTGGACAAAATTTGCCTTTTCATAAAAAGTTTGAAATATTTCAAATGTTTTTTTTTTAAACGTATTAAACGTTTTTTATTTTGTTATTTTGTCACATGACAATACAATGGCTTTCTACATGTTGGTTACACTATACAGAAAAGTTTTTCAACTTTTAATAATATTTAAAAACTAAATTACTTTGACTTAAAGATTAATAAAAGACAATCAAATATTATTCCAACTTCTTATGCCAATTTAGTGTGTTGTTATTATATTATTAGTTCATGTAGTAACTTGTTTGGCTAGGCTATATGTTAACTTATGTAATGTACAATAAAAGGGAAGGTTTAGCATTCCATGTATAATACATGAAGATAATTAATATTATAATGTCTATTCATGGATAAATTGTTAATATTTATCTATGATCATGTTCATAATTAGTCTAAAGTTTGAAATAAACCTAGCTCAAAGAAAAACAAAGAAAATGCTGTTTAGAAAATTCTTCCCTTTTTCCAAGTACTGTTGCAGCATTGTTGTTCAGTGGCCTGCACCTGACCAACCCGTACTTCAGGTTTTACAACCCAGCACTGTAAACAAAAGTCTTTAACAGCATAAGGGAGGGTAAAGACACACAGGCATTGCAATACCTGAATGACATTGTCACTTTTTGCAACATATAGCTACTGTGATACCAAAGTGAATAAGTGTGGTCAGAGGTCTGCAATAATATAATGGCCAAATGCATTATGCCAACATTATAATGCCAGTTGAAATCTGAGAAGTACATTTCCTACATTTAGGACAGTCAGTACATGTTCATTACTTTGAGACTATTCCTTTTCTTCTGTCTTATTAGAACTCTGCCGTCTCCCAAGTGCAGTGGGAAAATGCCGCGCTGCTTTCCCACGATTCTATTATGATGTCACCAATCAGACCTGCAAGCAGTTTATCTATGGCGGCTGTGATGGCAATGATAATAACTTTAATACCCAGGAGGAATGTGAGGCATCCTGTAGTGGGGTGACGGGTAAATATCAGCCAATATTTTTTTTAAGTGTTACTTTTTCAGTGTTATGCAAACCTTTATTTTGTAAAAGGTTTATTGCCCCTAATGTCTCTTTATAATTTATACTCCCAAACATAATTGTGATGGATATACTTTGAAATATTGACCTTGAGCAACTGTCTCACCTCTGTTGTAATCTGTTTTCATAGCTTTACATACACTACTTTTACGGTTTATTTAATATTTGTGGAAAAAAGTCTTTCATGCTTACCAAGGCTGCATTTATTGGACCAAAACTAGAGGAAAAACAGTAATATTGTGAAATATGATTACAATTTAAAATATAGCTGCTAGCAGCGATATGGGGCCAAGCACCTAAGGTATCGCAAGCAGAGCCAGCACAGCAAGCATAGCATCAGAGTAAGCATTGTAAGCACAGCATGTACAGCAAGCAAAGATTGCAGCAAGCATAGCAAATACAGCAAACAAGAAGTACAGCAAGCACAAGCAAGTATTGCAAACATATGAAACATTGTAAGCACATCAAATGTCATGAAAGCATAGCAATGTGCATCTAAAAAAATTCATTGCTTTTATTGCATTTGGGTCAGTTTTGATCTGGAAGTGATACATAATTTGTAAAATTCTTAATGTTTCTTATTTCTCATTTGTGAATCCTGGTTTCCTTTCCTCAATGGTTAGGGCTATCCATTGAATAAACATCGGTGTTCTGTTTAAAGCTTTATGTATTTAACTTAAAATGTATAAAAGCCATAACAATTAACAAAATAGAGGTTTACTTAGACTACCACAAACCTCTAATGACACCCCTCTGTTCTCTAGTTCACTACTTTACACACAATGCACAAAAAGAGATATCAAATATTTTAAAAGATATTGTAATTTATGACAACATTTAAAATGGCGGACTATAGAGTTAGTTCATCCACTCTAGGCAAAATGGGTATCCACGGATTCGGCAAAACGCAAGGAATCTATAGACACCATGATTTTCACCATGAAAAATAAAGTTATTGGCAAAAATAGCTATTTTCCAGATATCATGACCTGTGGGTGGCGCTGTTCCAATGAAGCGTGCCAATTTTCGTTTCGATTGATCAAAGCTTGGCCGAGATACAGCCTATGAACCTATTTTGGGTCGACCTTGTTAAGTTGAGACATCATAACTTTTAAACAAATATTAATAAAAAAATTCGTAAGAATTGAACAAAATTTGAATGAGTAGTTGCAAAAAACTGAATACTGTCCAAAATGGCCACTACTGTAATGGGCGGAGTCTTAATGTAAGATATTGATTGTGATCACAATAATGAGTGGTCATATATAATAATCAGGTGTACTAAGTTTAATTTTTCTAGATTAAAGGGTTCAAAAGTTATAACCATTTCAGTGTTGAATTTTTGAACCGATGGTGGCACTATAGAGTTAGTCCTAGAGACTCCAAATTTGGTGCTTGTCCCCTAAATACTGTTTTCTATTTGATTTAAAATGTAATTTATTCATGTGATGGCAAATTAGCCATTACTCCAGTCTTCAGTGTCACATGATCCTTTAGAAATCATTCTAATATGCTAATATTAATAGGAAACATTTATTATTATCGTATGTTGAAAACAGTTATGGTGCTTCTTATTTTTGTGGAAAACATGATAAAGTGTTTTGTTTTGTTTTTGGATCAATTTAATGCACCTTCCCTGAATAAAAGTATTAGTTTCTTTTAAAACAAAAAAGCATTTGAATGGCAGTGTAAAAATCAATCTGTGAAGTACCAAAACATTAATTAATTTACTTGCTATCTCCTGTTTTGGACTTCCTGCTTTAGAGATGAGCTTTTGCGTCATGCCCTTCACATGGCGTTCCGCATTGTTTAGGCATTAAAGCTGAGATGACTGTACTGTGTGTAATGTGTATTTAGTCTAGTGAAGTTCAGTGACAAAACAGAGGCTTTTATGATGGACAAAAGGAATTTTCTTTAAAGTGTGGTTTTATGTTGTGTAATTGTATTTAATTTGTAAAATTGAAGCACACAGTTGATGCCTATACATTATGAATTAAAGGATCCATGTAGTTGTTTAATCTTTACTTTAACCACTGGAGCCATTATAAAAGGACTGGAACTTTTTGGATCACTAATATTTAAGCCACCCACAGTGTGTCAGCAGTCTAGTTAGGGTGTAGTATGCGGAAAAAATGCGGCTAAATCAATGCAAATCAATAAACACATCCTGGATTTGAGGACAGCTACCATTTGCATCAAGGTAATGTTTGCATTTGGCCTGCATTGGGCCCCCGGAGGAAATGCAGACAAATTTAGTGTATTGAAAGAAAAACATTCAGTTTTATTGAGTTTTTGGAGTTTAAATCTTGACACACTGGTATGCGAGGCCAAGTTTTGTAATGTATCCCATTACAATCAATGTAAAAGTCACTTGGAAGAGTTTTAGAGCATATCAGTTTATGATTCAGCATGTCTGTGGTGACGAAAACAGAGGTTTCGACAAGGAGACCAAAATATGAGCTTTGAAAAACCATACAACTTTTATTACAGCCTTTCTCCAGTGAGAGTGGTCACAAATCAAGTACCCAACATTGTAGTTTGTGGCTGGCTATGTGCTGAGTTGGTATATGTCCTGCTATGTTTTAATGGTGTTGAGTTGATTTGCATTTAGTAATCTGTAGTAGAGTTCAGCCAGGTAACTTGTCATGGGCCCTGTATTATTAAGTCATTCTCAAAGCAAAGTGTATACCTTACAGGCTGAAATCAAAACCATTTCGGTCAAAGTCAGTCTGTTTTCACATTTTGGTGAGGCACAGAACAACTTCAGTGAGTTTGAGTGGGTTTATGCTGAATCTCTTAACAAATGGACTCTCTGGTTTCATCTTACTCCGGGTTGTTGAATAACCGGTTTGATGACCTCTATGCGAATTAATTACCTGTTCTCAACAAGGACATGACAAACATGTTAGTTGTCACAATTTTTTCTTTTTCTTTTACCTCTTCCCTCTTTTACAGGAATTGCATTTGAATGAGTGACCTATCTTCACATATTCACTAAGACTGGGGGTAGGAAAGAGGAAAGGAAAGGCTTTTTAATGCTCTTTATGGGCTTGTTGTGCTTTGTGCCTTGTTTATCCGAGTGACCCTTTGTGATCTGTGGAATTACCACATTTTGTTGAGTTGAGATGATGTTTAAAAGGAAAAAAATGCCATCTGCTTTCAATAGAGATGCTAAGATCCTATTATTGTCATCAGGAAATCATACAAAGAATTTTATTTACAACATTCGGGCCTGTTTTGTATTATGCAACGATGTTGTCGAGGTTTGTATGTGTGTGGGCCTGTGTTTGTGTGAGGATGTGATACAAATGAAATTGTGCAACTATATCTTTTTTTATAGAACATTCCTTGCTATGAATTTTCCCATTGGAAAAGTTTAGTTTGGTACTGTGTTACTGAATTACACTACCATTCACACATTTGTGGCAAGTCATTTTTTATGAAGAAAATAATTATCTTAATCAGCAAGAATGCATTAAATTGATCGGAAGTAACAGTAAAGACATTTCTATTTCAAAAAAATGCTGTTGTTCTTAAACATCCTGAAAAAATTATCACTGTTTCCACAAAAATATCAAGCAGCACTATTTTCGACATAGATGAGAATAAGAAATGTTTCTTAAGCAGCCAATTAACATATACAAATTATTTCTCAAGGATCATGTGACACTGATGAATGAAGTAATGATGCTGAAAATTTAGATTTTCATCACAGGAATAAATTACATTTTAAAATCTTGAAACAAATTTTAAATTGTAATAATATTTCACAATATTACTGTTGTTACTGTCTTTAAATTCAGTCTGGGTGAGTATAAGAGACTTTTTTTTTCAAAAACAATACAAAATCTTACTGGCACCAAACCTTTGAACGGTAGTTTATGTCTCTTGTTCAGAAATATAGCACAGTAATTTAAATTGTCTTTCTGCTCTCTTCAGGTTCTGTGCTTACGGAGTCCCATTCTGTCGCTCAACGCAGCAGAATGTCCATACCTGAGAACAACAATGGTAATCAAATCCATCTTCATATCTATATCATTATCCAAATGCCCCAATGACACCAGTTCTCAGAGATATATGCGATTGACATGGCAATTTTTTTTTTTACAACAGAGAAACACTGATCATTTTTTAATAGTAAACCGTTAGCTCAAATTGTATCTTAACAACTGTGCTCAACTAATAATAAATATTAAAACGCATTAATTTGTTCTTTTTTGCTATCCCACATTTTATTACAATAAACATTTCTTTGTTTTGGTTCCCGTCAGCTGTTTACACATGCATTTACTACAAAGTGTTGTTAATTAGCACACCAATTAGTCTTGAGTACTAATAATTTACAATTCAAATTAAAACTGAGACCATATTCGCTTGAAAATGGAAACAATAGACATTTATTTTTAGTTAAGTTTCCATTTTACCAGGTATACATGTGACAAATCAAACTTTGTACTTAAGTATGCGGTGTCGTCCTCCTCAGATGTTGAACCCAAGGCTCTTCCAGAGATGACATTAGAGGAATTCCAAGGTATTTTATAATTTTTGTTTACTATTTAAAGTAAATGAGTTTGTTTGTAGTGGTTTTGTCCACATCTTTGAGTAGAGTACAGTTGTACACCATTGGTTCTAGTGTCTTCTTACCATCTGTCTTGCCGTATCAGACAAGTGTCTGGCTGACGCACAGACCGGACGCTGCAGAGCCTCCATTAGACGCTATCACTACAACAATGGCACCTGTCAACCATTCACCTATGGAGGCTGCGGCGGCAACAAGAACAATTATGAAACTGAGGAAATATGCATGACGAGCTGCACAGGTACTTTGTGTGCGACTATTAATTTCCTGATCATCCTTCACCACTATAAAATTATAACTATGTGTTTGCATCCCAGTGAGGTTCATTCCCAGCAACCGGAAGGCAGCTGTGATTCCCTCTACTCCTATCCCTAACAGCATCCCCAGCTTTGAAGGTAAAATGGCAAAAGGTTCTATAAAATTATAAATCAGCTGTCCGGAATTTCTCCATTTCAAACTTATCACTAGTGATGCAATAACGAATGTTTATAACACATTAGCTGCGGAGGAGTGAGCATGTGAGACGTGTTTTGCGGTGGCTCCTCGGATTTGGGAATAAATTTTTTTAATTAGTGCTCCTTGTATTGATCCGGGCTCTTAAACAAATTCCTTGCAATACTCATGATGGCTGGCAAAGCAGCTAAATTAGACTCAGCGAAAGGCCGCACATCGAAGCACTGAGTATCGCCTGAGTGGGTATTGGACGCAAACGAGGATTTGGTGTCTAGCATAAGGGAAAAGTTGGAGGAAATGCGGTTAGACATTATAATCAACTTAAACAATTTTTTTTCAATGGGAAGAAGCTTTCCATTTTCCCTGACTTCGCTCTGTCAGTGGCGAAGAAACGGGCTGCTTTTGCACCAGTGAATAAAGAACTCCACTTTTGTCCGAATGTCAAATTTGGGCTCAACTTTAGAGATTACCTTATCCCAAGGCGATGTGCACAGGTTTGGTGATCCCAATTTGGCTTTAGACTTTGTCAGAAAAAAAGCATAAAATGCTGTTCCATGTTGTCACGTAGGTTGTCATATCTTACTCCTTACCTGATTAACATTTTGTTTTATGATATGTCTCATCCGAGATCATCACCATTGTCCAATTGGGGTGATATAAATAGTTAGTTGTTAGTTTTAATTGTAAAGGTCTTTATAATCCTATTAAATGAAGCAAAGAACTACCTCATCCGTCCCAGTTAGATGCTTATATAGCCTATTTACAGGAGACCCACCTGAGCATCAGGGACCAGTGAATGGGTGTAGCTGTTCTCCTACATAACACTATTCCATTTGTACAATCAATGGTGCTGATTCCTCGGGTATATTTGTCATCATAACTGGGCAAGTTTATAATGTAAATATTTTTCTAGCTAATGTTTATGCTTCTAAATGGGATGACAAATCTTTTTTCAAACATTTCTTTTCCAACACATTCAGATTTATCCTCCCTCTACCTAATTCTTAGAGGCGACTTTAATTGCTTGCTTAACCCACAGCTGGATCGCTTCTCCTCTAACTTTTCTCCTTGGTCAAAATCCTCTAAAGTAATCTAATTATTTAGGAAAGAATTCTCTGTCTCTGATGCTTGGTGATTTCTCAATCCCAATCCCTCTAGCAGGCAATATTTTTTTTCTCCCACATTTATCAAACTTTTACACGTATTGATTATTTTTTGGTGGACAACAGACATCTTCCAAATGTGGCTGACTGCAGATATGAAGAGCTATTGTTCTTGCTGATCATGTTCCAGTTTGTTTGAACATTAATTTTTTAAGTTTTATTAAGTCACGCACCCCTTGGCGTTGTAAAACAAGGTTACTTTCAAATGAGGACTTATTCAAGTTTTATTTCTCAGCAAATTATTTTTTTATTAGTGTGAACAAAACTCCAGATGTCTCTGCTGCTGTTTTGTGGGAAAGTCTTAAAGCCTATATTAGGGAGGAAATAATTTAATGTACGATAGAAAACTGAGGATTGAAAAGTTATCAACATTGTCAAAGCGAATATCTCAGCTTGATCATTTATATGCCACATCCCCGTCCCCAGATATATGAAGAGCGCCTGTCTTTACAATCAGAGTTTGATATTCTTATGACTCAGCGCACAACTGAACTTCCGCCTAGAACAAGGTCTACCCATTTTGAACATGGCGATAAAGCTAGTAGACTGCTTGCACACCAGTTACGCAAGGCAGCTTCTTCCAATCAAATCCCTCGGATCCAAACTGGCTCAGGTATTACTACCAATCCTTTAAAGATTAATTCAGTTTTCAAAGAATTGTATATGTCCTTGTACTCATCTGAACTGACTTCTAACTCTTCCAGCTTTAAAGACTTTTTCAATAGCTTGAACAGTCGTCTTTGGAGGAATTAGTTGTGCCAATTAGTATTGAATATCTTTATGCAGCTGTTTCTTCCTTACAGTCTGAGAAAAGTCCAGGACCAGATGGGTACCCGGTTGAGTTCTATAAAGTGTTTTGGCAAAAACTTTCCCCCCTATTATTGGATATATTTAATCAATCTTTCAAAAAATGCCTTTCCCTTAGACTCTCAATCAGGCTTCTATTTCACTTCTTTTGAAAAAAAGACAAGTACCTATTGGACTTACCATCCGATTAGTTTGCTAAATGTAGATTTCAAACTTTTCCAAACTGCTGGATTTAAGACACGCTCTTCCGTCTATTATTTCATTAGACCAAACAGGTTTTATTCGGAATCGTCACTCATTTTCTAATCTCAGTTAGCTTTTTAATACAATTTACAATCCCTCTCATGCTAATACAGAGGAAGCATATTCATTAAATGCAGAGAAAGAGTTTGATAGAGTGGAGTGGAATTATTTATTTTATAAAGTTTATTTCATGGATTAAGTTGCTTTATTCTTCCCCACTGGCCTCAGTAAGGACAAAACATTCAATCTGATTATTTTCGATTATTTCGCTCTACGAGTCAAGGATTTCCCTTAAGCCCTATTTTATTTGCAGAATCCATTAAACCTCTTTCTTTCGCCCTTCCATCTAACTCTTGTATTACAGCCATAGATAGAAATCATGTTGAGTTAAAAGTTCCTTTATATGCGGATGATTTACTACTTTGTTTCTAATTTGTCGCTATCTGTTCTTTCTGCCCTGGCCACTCTTCAGTCATTTGGCCAAATCTCCTGTTATAAATTAAATGTAGTAATATTTACCATTAATATATTAGCAAAGAATTTTCCTCTGTGAATTTTTTTTCTTTTCTTTGTTTTTTTAATATATTGGTACACACACACACACACACACACACACACACACACACACACACACACACACACACACACACACACACACACACACACACACACACACACACACACACACACACACACACACACACACACACACACACCCTTTTGTCACTGTTTACAACTTTTTTGTGTTTAAAAGCATTAAATAAACTAGAAAAAACATTAACTTATCATTCTTCCTCCTGTTACTCAATACAGAAGCCTGTGCTGTGCCATCCGAGTCCGGCCCATGCCGTGCAAGCTTCCCTGTGTTTTACTTTGAGGCCAGCACTCAGTCTTGTAAGCCCTTCATCTATGGAGGCTGCCAGGGAAACCTAAACCGTTATGGTAGTGAGGAAGAGTGCATGTCAGCTTGCCATGGGAAAGACGGTAAGAGTACAGGAATTCTGCTTCCTGGTGTATGTATTTGCCTTTGCTTTGCTGGTGGCTTTTGATGTTGTACTACTTTTATATAGGGAGGATGGATGAACATGGACATCTCAAACGTGGCCGCTGGACTCCAGGTGAGGCATTGTTGAACACCTGAAATGACTTAAAATTATTTTAAGTAATTAATTAATTATAATAATTAGTTCAAATGAATTACATATATGTATTAATTATAATTTACATACACAGATTTCTAATTCAAATGAATACGAATAAAATTCTTTTGAACTTTCTATTCATCAAATAATCCTGAAATCAAATATATCATGGTTTCCACAAAAATACGAAGCAGGAAAAGGAATGCATAATAAGAAATGTTTCTTGAGCAGCAAATCATATTAGAATGATTTCTGAAAGATAATGTAACACTGAAGACTAGAATAATGAAGCTGACAAATTAGGTTTGCCATCAGAGGAATAAATTACTTTTTAAAATATATTCAAATGGAAAACGGTTATTTTAAATTGTAACAATATTTCACGATATTACTATTTTTTTGATCAAATTACCAAACCAACCAAAAAAATCATACAACCCTAACATGTTCATATATTTACAGTAAGTGTAATGCATGTACTGGACAGATTCATTTTATTAATTATAATACATTTTATATTTTTAATATATTGATATTATTTATTTTGTTGTTATATTTATTATTATTATAGTTTTTTGACAATTTTTATTCATGTTGCATATTTTACCTGCAAAATTTACAAAGTGTCTATTTACACCAGGTATCTTGTTGGCAGATGCTATTTGCACAAACTCCGCCCACTGTTGTCTGTTTGAGTCAGACAAAATTAACAAAGAAATCCCACCCATAAAAAGATCAGTGGTGTTAAGAGTAAGGCAGGTGACGTTTGCTTTTGGTTTGACCGACCCGAGTTTAAATCCGCCTTTTACCAAACTCATTCTTCTTCCATTTCCCATCACAAATCAGAGTAGCATTTATTGTAAATAAAAATTAAGAAAATATTCGAAAAGTGAAAATAAAGTGCCTAACGTTTATTTAATAGTGGGAATAAATGTTTAACCGGTAGGGTTAGAGGTAGATGAAGAGGAGGGCTTTAGGTCCCAATAAGGCAGCATCCATTTATGATTTTAATAAATATAATCATATGCACTGAATATGTTGTTATTATTGTACACTGTTTTATAACATACTACAATATACTGAGGTGCAAATAGTATCTGCCACTCTCTAAAAACTATTTACACTCAGTGCAGAAAAAAGATACTTTTTGTTGCTATTTACACTTAATGTAAATAGTATTTCTGTTTACACTTAGTGTCCAAAATGTAACATGTCTTGTGTTTCTTCCAGCTTTCTTCCTAGTGGCCACCCTGGCCATCATGTCTGCCCTACTTCTGGTAGGTTTGATCCTGATCGCAGTGCGTAGAAACTCCCACAGGAGCTTAGTCGTATTGGATGATAAGGAGGAGTTACTGCCTGAAGAGGAGCAGGTGTCTTATGAGAAGCTACCCAAAGTGGTTTCGAAATAAAGCCGGATGCCTTTCAGTGTCTGGTACACACACTTCCATCTCATGACACTCCAACATTCAGATCAATTAAAACCACTGAGAATTTGAATTTCATTAAAGTTCCAATTTGAGTACATTTTATAAGATGTTCCAAATTATCAACAAATAAAATTATACATATCATACATACAGGCATTATGGAAACTGCAAATTTCTCACACATATGAGGAACCAGTTAAGAATAACGTGTATGCTTCATGGTTGTTTAAATGGGATATGCTACACTTTTTGTTTAATTGTAAAAGTGGGAGATATTGTACTATACTGTGGTGAGTTGGTTGAAATACTTCTGTTACCTTCTTTGTCATCTCTCACTTCTTATGGTTATTATATACACATGAAGTAAATCAGCTTTCAGGGATATATTTATCTCAACCATAATGACAAAGAATATGATTAATGAGTGGTTTCCCATAAACTGTTTTGACTTCAATTACTTGTATATGTTTGTATACATTTATGCATAAGAATAATTAATTTTTATTGACTTATAACATTATTGGCTTATACATTTTATTAGTGAGTGATTCTATGGAAGTCAAAATATATCTGTAGCAACGTCAGACTTTTGATGATGCTTGCTTACAACTGATTGCCTTTTAAATGACCTGTAACTGTTTAAATCATACCAGCCTATACTTTTTTTAAAGCATTGTTATTTTCAAATCTTCAACAATAAAGGTACATTTATTCAGTTTTTTTTTTCAAGTTTATTGTCCCACCCTCCAATCTAAATTCCACTGCAATTCTTTAATAGCTTCTGTGTAAACACACGAACACAATTAAACCATCAGGGTAAGAGTTAACTAGATAATGAAGGTAGATTATACTTGGAAGGTCATGACAGAGGTATTTTTCATAAATGTCAGGGACAGAATGTCACTCGTTTAGTTTCTTTCTCCTGTTTTTTTCATGTATATTACCTTTTACATTTAATCTTTTTCCGGAATAATTCAATTTTACCTAATTGTTTTACTGTTTACTTCTAAAAATGTTGCAGAAGCCTTTTTATTATTGATTAGTTTTTAATTTTTTTAATAAAAGGGGTTCTTCTTAAATTAGTGTATATAAACGCCAAGTTATGACAACATTCTCTGCTATAGAGCAATGTAAATGTTCAATAAATGTAAGACTTTAAAATATGTACCAGAATCTGAAACAGACTTTCAAAATTTAAATTTACCCTTAAAAACATATTGGTGGAGCAAAAGAGAACAGGCACACAAAAAACATCTAGCCCCCTAGTGGTCATTCAAATTCACATTTGACTAACCACTAGGGGGCGATGGTGGATTTGATGTTGGCAAAGTCTAGGAATACAAAGAAGCGCAAAGTACTACATTATTTTGGTCTTGTTTTAAATAATATCACATATATATATATCACTCCAGTAATGAAAGTGTGTTTTAAGATATTTAAGTTAATCTTTTACTCTGAATGAAAACTTGGGAGTCACAGACATGAGCACTTCTGTGACATACAATAACCCCCTTAGAATCTAGTAGCCTATCCCAATGTTTTTAAAGTCTATCTTTATTACTCTTCATGTTTGTAAATGGTTATTGCTGTATGAGGTACAGGGCAGGCACAGTGAACCTAATATATGATCTTACTGTATTTTTCATAAGAGAAATTCTCACGCACAGAGCAGCATTTGGAATGTAGTTTCTGTCTTTGTCTCAGCAAGCTGAGCTGTGAAATTAGGTCATAAAGACCGAGCGATTAGCTCATTTCCCAGTCATCTAAAATCACCCCCTCCGCTCACACAGAACAGGAAAAAAAGGATGGCAGGAGAACATGACAAAAAGTCTGCCTAACATGGCAAACTTACCACAAAGCCTTTGTGCCGAGTACTGTAAGTTGACTACAAGTTTACTAGGAACAACCCAACTAGACTGGGTTCAATACAAATCACACTGAAAAAAATGAGTGAAAAGGTCTTGATGGAGGTGTTTTGGAAAACCCGAGAAAGTGGGAGGAATGAGGGGGTCATGGCTCACACTTAGATCACGAAAGTGCAGTGTGGGAAACGCACTATGTTTACAGAATGCCTGCAAGACTCCCCATTCGTCTACTGCAGGGCTCCAGGATGTTGTAAGGGCCTTTTGTGTTTAAGTGTGTATCTGAGCCTTGGCCTATGTAACCTCTGCATGTTGTCAGTGCCGTAGTCATCTGGTTTCCATCCCGCGTAAGTGTAATTGTGCTTATTTAGTGTTACACCCCTACTTGCTCCTCCCTACTCACCCCTCACGCCAGCTGCCCAACTAACTGCATGGATGCTCGGCATTCCATGAATGTGAGAGCGCCAAATCTCCTAATGGACCCAAACGCACAATCTTCTTGACCCTAATTTATTGAGAGTTTTGAAGACAGACATTTCTAAACAGACTGCATAGCCACTTTACTTTTGTCTGCAAATAACTGTTAAAAATATATTTTCTGCTATTTTACTTTTTTTACCTGCTATTTAGAGGAAGGTAAGGAGGAACGTTCTCATTCTAGAGAGCTTCTGGTTGGACAGAAAATTGGGTACACCCACAAGTGCAGGTTGAGTCACTAATATTTTTGCTCCAATTTCCTGGAAGAGAAAGACTCATTTATAAATGTGTACATGTATCTTCATTTCGTCAACTATGAACCAAAACCGTACTTGACTTTGAGCATGCAAAATTTCTTTGGACATGATTGTGATGAGATGTCATGCTCTACGGTTTCCTGTAATGTTTCAAACCAGCACAGCAGCTTCACGTTTTGAGTTCTTTACACCGTGATGTTTTATTCTTCTATTGGACACAAGGGATACGAATTCGCAGGTCAAAGCACACAAAACATGAACTTTGGAATGCAGGTATCACCATGGAACTTTGGCCTCTCTATCGCCATCTGTGGTTGAAACAGATGGCGTTTCTGTCTCCGTCGGCGTTTACATCGGGATTGCAATTCCATGTATACACTACAGGAGAAACTCTCTCTGCTCACGCATGTAAACGGGTTATTCCTAATGTTTCAGAAACCCGAATAGTGACCTTAACCCGACCATAACCCGAAAATTGTCTGCATGTAAACGTAGTCACTGTGAGCAGATCGTACAAATTCATGACAACTAGCCAAAACATGTAATAGTGACGAGTTACCATGAGATTGAAGAGAGAACGCAATCGACAAGAACAACATTTTAACAAAACTTTTTTTGTGCCTCATACATACAATTCTGAAGTGTAAGCTTGATTATAATACTTTTGTTGCCACACTATAATAATATACTTATACATTTTTTTTATAAAAATGTAAATTAAATGATTTTAGCCACTTATATACAAAATATATTTTAATTGTAAGAAGAGCAATGTGTACTTTTTTAATACTTAATATATATATCTTTTTTTTTTTAGTTAATGTGTAAGGTGTAACGCTTTATGGTTTTCTCACCTATGGTGAGTTTGTTGCTTAGAGGTGTTGTTTAAATTGATAAAACACACAAGCCCTTTCACCCCTGCATCAGTTCATCCACCACTGCAGCCCTCTGCACCTCTCAGGCCTGTCACCACGTCTTTAGTGCCTGACAACAGACTACAATGAAAAACAGCAGAAGATCAACACAAACCACATCTGACTGAAAACAGAGACGAGATAGAGAGAATGACACGAGAGAAAGAGAGTGAAAAGACGTCACAATCTGGAAAGATTGGGTAATGATAAATGACATTGGAGAAGAAGAAAGAGTGTACTGGGGTGAGAGGCAGCCTTAGAGAAAGCCTCTGGTGATGATGTCATGGCAATGGCTCTCTAGAGCGTGGAGAGGGCCGGGCCTCAGCACAGTGCTGAGGGGGGGTGCAGGGCCGTGGATTGGGTCTTGGCGGAAGGGGGACTGTAATTTGAGTGACCCCCATCTCAAATTGAAAGCAGTTGTGAATTCTCTCGAGGGTAAAGTTTAGCAATCCAGACTCGCCTCACGGTTCCCACGACACAGTCCGACCTCCCTCCTCACTCTGTCCCGGTGTCCATTCTTTCTCTCTTTCCTTCCTAAAATCACTAGTCTCCGTGCCTATAAATGGGAAGTCTGGTGGCAGTTTCGAGGAAAGGCCAGCACTGAAAAAGGCAATAAGGAGGACTCGCATCATCCATGATTATTAAAAGAAATCTGGAGATTATAAAATGCCTCTGAAATGGAAAATAGTTGAAGGAAGATAATTTAGGAGACAGTCGTGTGGCTAGACCGCACCCGCCTCGTTTTTCTCTCTACTTTCTCTATCATTTTATTGTCGTCTTTATCTTTCTTAGCAAGACAAACCCCTGTTTTGCAGCATCTGGGGAAAATGACCAGTGCAACCAACACGCAGGAAAATATCTCTTAAAATCCCTTAAAATATCAGAGCAGGCATTCTCAACCCTGGTCCTCGGGGGTCACTGACCTGGAGAGTTTAGCTCAAACCCTAAATCAAACACACCTGAGGCAGCTAATTAAGGCTTTCAGGATTACTGGAAAGCTACAGGCAGGTGAGTTTGAGCAAGGTTGGACCTAAACTCTGCAGGACAGTGGCCCTCGATGAGAATGCCTGTATTAGAGCATTTGACCTTTTATGACAAAGTTTGTTCAGGATAGAAAACATCATGTGACTCCTTATAAACTTATTGCTATTTATTTGTTAATAATTTTGTTTTATATTATTGGAAAATATTATTGGAAAAAGGAAAAAAAAAAACTAGGTCCGTGGAACAATTAATTTCGATTAAACGCATCCAAAATAAAAGTTTGTGTTTACATTATATATGAGTCTACTGTATATATAAATACACACACATGCATGAATATATTTAAGATGTTTTATTTATTTATACATTAAATATTTATATATAATATAAATTATATATAAATATATATATACAGTATATACATGCATGTGTGTGATCTGAAAAGGATGCAGATGCCCTGATATTTCAGTTCTGAGGTTCATAGTTAGTAAGGTCTGGCTTTGAGAAAATAGAGCCAATAGGTCTAAAGTCATTTGAGTTTCCTAATCCATCCACCCACTTGCCATGAATATTGTTGTTTCAGCAAAGTGCCGGGAAGCCCAAATCTTCCTATCAAATTATGTTTTTGATTAACATTGGCAGTCTGGTCTAAAACACACCTGACCCATGCAAGAGACGGGGATTTATTTGGAAAACACTGGCATATCATTTGATGCCTGAAGAGTCTCCTTTTGGAAAACGATGATGTTGTGGTATAGTCAAAAATATGGCATTCAAAACGTAATTTATGTAATCTTCTGGCAGTACAGCTAATTGCTGAATGTATAAGTTGCCCAAGTAAACACGACCTCACACAGAACTGATGGGAGCCTCTGCATTGTCTTGGATGACACATTGCCAACATAAAACTAACTGCTGGCTAAATGCTTCCAGACCGCAGCTGTAATGTTTTTCCTCGGTTTGTATCTATTGGTACGATCTCAGTCCAGAATACCAGCTAGGTAAAATGTGTGGGGCAGTCTTTACAGCCAAGTATGTGTGTTGCAGGCTTTATGAGCAATGAATCGTATTTATGGTTCAATAAGAATTACAGGCTTGTGCCATACAGAAATTAGTGATCTTATGCAAAAGGGAGAGGCTTAGATTTGATGTCAGACATGAGGAAAGTTATCGGTTTGAGTCTGAAACCTCACTTTCTCTCTCTTTCCCTCTCTACATAAGCACCATTGTGTTTTTGCATGATACAATCAAGAGGAAGGAATGTTTGGGGCTGATTCAAAAATGTAAATAGCATTTTAATTTACAAAGATGTTATATGTTGGCTTGGAGAAACAGCGTAGACATGCTTTGTGTGTCTAGAACATTGATTTGTTGTGTAAGAATATGCTTTAGCCTGATAAGCTGTACAAACCTCTTTATGTGTGAAATATCTTGACAGCTTCACAGGGAGTGAATTAATGCTTTGTTTTTTAACGGCACTAATTGCAAGTTGTGGTGCAATTTATTTTCATGCAGTCCTGTGCGTGTTCACCTTTGTGCTGGCTGGGTTGTTCTGTTTTATTAGTCAGGCTGTGTCCACAGCTTTTTGGACTCAAGCCCTCGGAGACACTGTCCGGGTCTGCAACATTACAAAAGGAGCATGATGAAGTGCTTTGATGTGATTTAGTAATACATGGAATGTCAATGTCTCTTGAATGCATTTATCATCTCAACCTTTTCATTCTTTAGTTGAAGAAAGTGCACAGCTGTTGATAGCCTCAATTTGAATGTCTTCGGAATTAAATCCAATCAGCAATCATTCCCATGTTTGGTGACTGAGGCGATCGCCCTCTTTTTTACTTTTACTTTTTGTTAGGATGACAACAAGTTTCAAAAAGTTTAGTTCTGTCTCAGCAGTCTAACAGCGCTCATCAATGTCAACATGATTGAGATGACAAATCAAATCAAAGGAGGCGGAGCTTACCGTTCACAGAAGACAATAAGGAATACTTACGCGCTCTTGTTTTACTATTAAAAGAGTGCATGGTGAGATTCAAGTACCTAAACATTTAATATTTGACAACTGTTTTACCATAGAAATGTTCAAAGCTGACAGCAATATCCAGTGATGCGAACTACTCAACTTTGGCAAATTTTGCCATTTTGAATTGGAAATATGCTATCATCTAGGGCTAGGCTACATGTAGGCCCAAATTCATAACTGAATGTGACAAGACAAGAAACATTTTGCGTTTTTGACATATTAGACATATGAATAAATGTGTGCATGTTTTAAAATAAAATATTTGTAAAAATCTTAAATTGAATATCTTACTGAACTAAAGTTAGACGTAGAACCTTTTACAGTTCTTCTTATTTATTTTTATTTATTTTCTTGAATCCCTTTTAATCCTTGGTTCAGCGGGTAGTATTTTTAGCGCCTGATTACAATTCCTGCAAAATCACGTTATGATTTATATTGTTTAAAATTTGTTATAATGACCATTAATCTTCTTTTAAATTACATAGGTTGTGAAATCAAGCATTTCTCGTTCTTGAAGTTTTGTACTAGCATAGCATACATTTGCCAGATTAGCCTGCTATGTTTATATTATATTAGGTATGTTTTTGGCTTTCAATATAGTTCCCCATTACATGTTTCATATTAATGATGTTTGTGTGTACTTAGTATGAAAATTAATTTATTAAAATATTATAGTTAAAAAATACTATTTTATTATTATTAATAATTAGTATTTTAATAAATTATAGTATTATATTTTTTTATAATAACAAAATATTATAGTATTATTATATAGTATACCACATTACTATTATTTTGTATAATATTAAATTACTTTTACAGAACATAGTATGTTGCAACAATCCTTATCTTTATAAAAAATACTTAGGGCATGGTTTTGTTTGTTTTATTATGCAATACAAAGGCATTCATTTTATATTCCATGCATGTTGTTTGTGCACTTATTGTAATAAACATCATACAAAAGTTAAATAGCTATTAATTAGTCAAGAAATCAAATCAGCATCATTTTTGATCATCAGGCATGATCAAAATGGGGGGGGGGGGGGGGGGCGTTGTCATTTTCTCATGACAACGGCCTTGCTGCCATTTTACGTTGTTTCCAAAATGGTGGTGGCTAACATGATCTGAAACTAATGTGAAAGAAACAAAACAAACTTTCACTTTCAACTGCTCATAGTGTGAGTTTGGGAGAGAGAAACTAAAGCGAGAGTGAATTTATAATATGTGGCATCTGATTGTGTTTGAAGTGTTTGCATTCAAGATCTGGGGCCAAAAGAAGTGTAAAAAAATGATGTACTGGTAAGAAACTCTTTCTTTGACATTGCATTCCGGTATTATGGCGACCTAATAAACAAAACTGTTTCCAGCCAAACAATCAAAACAGCCAGATATTCTCCCACAGAGTCTTCCTGTACTGTTTCATTACTTGTGAGAGGATATGACATCATTCACTGAGAATTCAGTCTCTCAGAATATTTTGGATATAGAGTCACCTAATTTATGAAGGATCGGGCTTTTTGGTGGGCAGCCTATCAGACAACAAAAATAGCTTCTTGAGTCAAGTCTGGTAAGGAGTGGGCTGAATAAATGTCTCATGGATGAACTTTTTGAGGGTGGAGATCTGTATTGAACAGCACAGAAGATAATTGGCACATGTCTTGTGGATCTCTGGGTGGTCACTGACTGTTAGACTTCCCCACAGCTGCCTTTACAAAAGAGGGCTTTCGGGATTATGGGTGGACAAATAGGAGATGTGAAATATTAGAGCCCACCAAAGATGCCTGTCGTATCCTTTTGAACATTGGACTACATTTTTAGTTTTTTTAAAGCAAACTTTCTGTAAAATGTTAAAATACTCAGTTTCAATACTGTAGCCAAAAGAAGTTAACAATGTGTGTTTGTTAACATGACTTTAGTTTGAAAACATAGTTTACTAACCTTTTTGTGTAAAATAATATCCATTTTTACAACTTTGTTGTCATGACTGCTTAAAACCCTAAAACGACTGTAAAAAAATGATTAAAACATCAGCATTACAAGCTCAAATAATACATACATTTTGACAGAAGAATCAATGTACTTCTGTAATAATTGTAAAATGTAAAAATGGCCTTTTCCCAGAAATGTGTCTGATGCACAGAAAGTTTTGACCTTGTCCAGTGTCGGTGCTATTTCTCTCCAGAAGTAACAAGCGATAATATATCTTGGTACTCCTTTAAACTAGAATTGTGTGTATCTCTTAAAGGTTCATTCCACCGGTGGAGACATGAATATGTATTGAGAGTGGGTCATATATGTAGTAGAATAGTATCATAAATTTCCTATTTGGGACCTTCTTGGCCGATAAAAGCAGGCGTGCCGCACAAGCCCTGAAAAGTGAAGCCAAAGCGTCTCGATCGCCCCCCGGTGACTGGTCCTAGTATAGCTAATAAACCCCGCCTCCCCGTGTTATTCAAAGGGACGTGAGACCAACTAAACAATTAAATTACACTTCACATATCTTTTTTCCATAGTTTAGTCATTTACTGTAGTTTTCATCACGCTGATGTAATTTCAAGTGTTTGTTTTTAAAATAAGTTTGTTTTTAGTTATTTATTTAATGCTATAAAAACGGTGCTGTGGTGTGACAGCTGTGATTGACAGGTTCTCTGAGCAAAGTAGTCATTGAAGCAACAACGGACTATTTTCGGGATCTTTGGAGGACTGAGGAGATTGGAGCTTTAAATGTAATATCTAAATTTCTATAATTAATTATTTCACACCGACATAATGGTTTGTTCTGCAGCAGAGGCGCGTGCTTTCGCTTGATTCAGCGAGAGTTAGGGCGGGACCAGAGCGGGACGTTGATTTCGCGGCTTTACTTCCTGCTCACTACTGCGCATGTCTGGTCCCGAAATCGCAACTGCGCAGACTCAAGTCCCAAGATGTCAGGGCCATATCGGGACAATGTCGGCTTCACTTCTCGCCAATGGAAGAGAACGAAGGAGCGTCGTCCATCTTTTTTTACAGTCTATGGATAAAAGGCAGAAAATTACTTTTTAGTGCTTGTGGATTGTAGACAACAATCCCCATAGTGCATTGCAATGCTCAGCTCCACAGGCCACTCCCACTACTCCGTGCCACAGTAGCTAGCATAACCTCAAGATATTTGTGCAATGAACCTGCCACGTTAGCGTGTTAACAAAATGAAAATAAACTTACTTTACAGAAAGACGACCATTTGACCCTGTAGGCTTTGGCTGACGTTGCCAGTTGACCTTAGGTATTCTAAAGTAGAATTTTACTAAAAATATTGTTTACTTTTTTTTATTATTAGATGAATTTGGGTAACCAAACAGTTGATGAGCTCCATTGATTTCCATAGTATTTTTTTCCCATACTATTGAAGTCAATGGGGCTCATCTACTCTTTGGCTATGCCATTCTTCAAAATATCTTCTTTTGTGTTCAGCAGAAGAGCGAAATTCATACAGGTTTAAAACAACTGGAGGGTGAGTAAATGATGAATTTTTTTTTATTTTTGGGTGAACTATTCCTTTACCTTATACTGAACCCAGAATATTTCTACAGCGGAAATTATTTTAATAACGTTCAGGGGCCATTTTTGTACAAGTTAATTTGAATCTTTAGGCTGTGTGTCCACCAAAGCGTTTTTTCACGCAGCTGGCGTATAATTCCAATTGTTTTCAATGGGAGCACCGCGATTTTTAAACGCCATGAGCGTAACTAGGCGCTGAGCGTTTTTTTCACACTGAAGAGCTGAGCACCCGGCATTTTTTACTGGTCGCCGAGAGTTGAAACATTTTCAACTTTGGGTAAAACGCAGCGCTCATCACTGTCACTTTTTACCTAGACGTCCAATCACAGTGGAGGAGGGGCGGGAAAAATACCACACAGACCAACTGTCACAAGATTCTGACAGTTGTCAACAACGATGTCAACCAGCAGAGCTAACCGAAGAAAATGGATGAAAAATAAATTTTTAGTATGAAAATAATAGTTTTCATAGTTTGTTCTGTTAGCTCTGCTGGTTGACGTCGATGTACAGAAAGAATGTTGTGACAGTTGGTCGGTGTGATATTTGTCCCGCCCCTCCTCCTCCTAATCGCTTATGCCTGGCTCACACTACAGGAGTTTTAAAATCCTAACCGATTTTGAAATCTGGTTGCACCACACACTTAAGGAGAATCTTTGCAGATTTTCTTCCCTCAAATCTTAAACATGCTCACACTACAAGATTTGAAAATCATGGCGCATCACACACTACAAAATGTTAATAAGATTATCATGCCAGATAAGATTCCACCATGATCACGTGATCTCACGCAACAGATCGGAAGCGGAAAAGTGGATGTAAACTAAATATCTGTCCTTCAGATCAAGTCATATTTGAAAAATATGCCGTGACCAACGAAAGCGAAATCTTTAAAAAAAAAAAAATCATCCTTTTAACATTTAAGGATATTTCTAATGAATGGCGTCATCTCTATGAGGTGACGTGTCAGCTTCAGCGTTGCCTTGCCCATGCGCCGGAATGGGCAGCTGATCCTTATAAAGTGGAGCTCAAAGTTAAAATTAAATGTTAAAATAATTAACAGCTTGTTTCATTACATATATATTAGAATGAATCCGAATTTCTTTGTTAATTCAACGGAAATGTATGACTCACTCAAAGGCAGTCTCTTTCCGCCACCTAGTGGCCTAACTGTGTAACTGGACTGAGTGACAGCCTGAGACGCAGAGACGAGCAATGACGATACTGGTGAAATATCAGCAGAACGCCTCTCGTTTGGTGAGATTACAGGATCGTAACTAACTGTTATATAACAATGATCTAACAAGCTTGTGTCAGGTTTATGTTCTGTTATACTATGTGGACCCTTATTTTGTCACTGTATCTTCTGTTTACTCCACTTTCTTTTGTTTCGGTTTCATTACTGAACATGTACTAGTCTTCATGCCTGCTGACAACAGTGTAACACTTTTATTTAGCAATAAATAAATAAATAAAGATAATAAATAAAGATAATACCGAATATCCTTTTTTACAGTCTATGTGCATATCACGCTGATGAGTCACTCAAAATTACCTCATTCCTTCACCACGACAGCCCTACTTGTTTCTTATTGGCTATTGTGACAGTACTGACGTAATCACAATCTTGCTCATCCCGATAAATATCAAACATGTTTGATATGATCGGGGCGAGCCCGATTTGTGTGAGAGCAGATCGGGAGGTGCAAGATTCGATCTGTGAACGCCTCACATTACCAGATAATCTGCGCCGAACATCGGAACCGATCGAGGTCCTCGACAAGATATTTTCTACGATTCTCGGCAGGGGGAAATCGGGCATAAATCGGCCTAAAACTCCTGTAGTGTGAGCCAGGCATTAGACGCCATTCTGCTCCAGTGGATCAACAATGGAGGACTACGATGACAGCTCGCTCAGGGCGGGTCTGTGTTGAAACCATAGAAACGCTGCTGTCAATTAACAATCGTGGGATGGACGTCCGTTTTTTTGATGTCACAAAAACGAACGGCTCAATTTGAGGCAGGGGAAAACATATAAGGAGATTAAAACAAAAACACTGGATGGATTTTTATCATTAATGATGGTTGTGTACAGGCACTGCCAACACACATTTCAGTACAATCAACTTGTAAAAGTGCATGTACCATTATATGACCCCTTAAATGTTGAAACATTTGAGGCATTTATTTACAAGGAAGGAAAATGAAGGGATTCAAACAATGTTACTGCCACCAGCTGCGGGAACAGATCGCAAGCCATGCAGCGCCTGCCTGTTTCCGTTTGCCTCAGTAACAGGTGTGAAACCATCGCCTGCATTTCACAGAGACTTGTGGTATAGCGATCAAAACCGGAGCCACAGACAGTACATAACTCTCACAGTGAGCTGTCACATCCAGTTTAGAGATGGACAGAGACAGGATGTAGGCCCTCTGTTTACTTTCACAAAAGGCTCCAGCCATTTCCTGTGGGTCATTTGGTGACTGAAAGCAATAGTCTTGGGTTCAATGGTTTGCAGTTCAGCTGACCGTCACGCCGTTTCTGTTGACCTGTCCCCTCAGAAACAATAAAAGTATGTGTCTTCTCTTGGCGGACACCACAAAGCAAATTATATCTTGTTTTGAAGGTGATAGTTATACAAGTGAAATAAATGAGGAGTGCTGTTTTATGGTTCATATTGGCTTTCTTCTGGAGGTATATATGGACAATCATACATGTACAAAAAAAAGTCTTTGTTTTTTTTATTTCCCTTCCCTGTCTCCGCCAAGACTATCAAATGACATAATCCTCAGTTTGCTCATGTACTTTTTTAGCAGTCAAATGTATTTGAATTTGAACTATCACATCTGATCACATTTGACAGTATAGTCTTTCTTAAAGCTATAATCCTAGATAAGACTTGTCTGCTTATCTTTAACTCAGATTCTAAGTTGTTTTGTCCGTTGATGGAAACAATATGATGAGATTCAAGTTGATTTTAAATGTTTGAAAGTCGAGTCATCTCAGCATGCAAATATCAGAAAAAAGGTAAAAAAAAATTAGCTGGCTAAGTGACGTTATATTTAAGAAATGGAAATAAAACAAGAATTAACAGCAATGATCATATATAAGCCCTATCTCTGAGAAACTTAATATGTCACAATTGTAAGTTTATATTTCATAATTCATAACTACATCTTAAAATTGCAACTATTTCACACTTGTGGAGTTATATCTCACAATTTGAACTCTCACATTTGTGACACTTTTTTTTCAGTTGTGGCACTATATTTCACAATTTCACGGTCCCAAGATGTCAGCGCCATATCGGGACAATGTCGGCTTCACTTCTCGCCAATGGAAGAGAACGAAGGAGCGTCGTCCATCTTTTTTTACAGTCTATGGATAAAAGGCAGAAAATTACTTTTTAGTGCTTGTGGATTGTAGACAAAAATCCCCATAGTGCATTGCAATGCTCAGCTCCGCAGGCCACTCCCACTACTCCGTGCCACAGTAGCTAGCATAACCTCAAGATATTTGTGCAATGAACCTGCCACGTTAGCGTGTTAACAAAATGAAAATAAACGTACTTTACAGAAAGACGACCATTTGACCCTGTAGGCTTTGGCTGACGTTGCCAGTTGACCTTAGGTATTCTAAAGTAGAATTTTACTAAAAATATTGTTTACTTTTCTTATTATTAGATGAATTTGGGTAACCAAACAGTTGATGAGCTCCATTGACTTCAATAGTATGGGAAAAAAATACTATGGAAATCAATGGGGCTCATCTACTCTTTGGCTATGCCATTCTTCAAAATATCTTCTTTTGTGTTCAGCAGAAGAGCGAAATTCATACAGGTTTAAAACAACTGGAGGGTGAGTAAATGATGAATTTTTTTTTATTTTTGGGTGAACTATTCCTTTACCTTATACTGAACCCAGAATATTTCTACAGCGGAAATTATTTCAATAACGTTCAGGGGCCTTTTTTGTACAAGTTAATATGAATCTTTAGGCCGTGTGTCCACCAAAGCGTTTTTTCACGCAGCTGGCGTATAATTCCAAATGTTTTCAATGGGAGCACCGCGTTTTTTAAACGCCATGAGCGTAACTAGGCGCTGAGCGTTTTTTTCACACTGAAGAGCTGAGCACCCGGCATTTTTTACTGGTCGCCGAGGGTTGAAACATTTTCAACTTTGGGTAAAACGCAACGCTCATCACTGTCACTTTTTACCCAGACGTCCAATCACAGTGGAGGAGGGGCGGGAAAAATACCACACAGACCAACTGTCACAAGATTCTGACAGTTGACAACAACGATGTCAACCAGCAGAGCTAACCGAAGAAAATGGATGAAAAATAAATTTTTAGTATGAAAATAATAGTTTTCATAGTTTGTTCTGTTATTTTAAATGTTTGAAAGTCGAGTCATCTCAGCATGCAAATATCAGAAAAAAGGTTAAAAAAAATTAGCTGGCTAAGTGACGTTATATTTAAGAAATGGAAATAAAACAAGAATTAACAGCAATGATCATATAGAAGCCCTATCTCTGAGAAACTTAATATGTCACAATTGTGAGTTTATATTTCATAATTCATAACTACATCTTAAAACTGCAACTTTTTCACACTTGTGACGTTATATCTCACAATTTGAACTCTCACAGTTGTGACACTTTTTTTTCAGTTGTGGCACTATATTTCACAATTGCGACTTTATGTCTAATAATTATTACATTATTTCTCACAATTGTTACTTAATATTTCATAATATGCAACTTGATAACTCGTTACTTTTTATGATAATCTCACAGTTATGAGTTTATTCCTTGCAACCATTCTTTTTTTTCCCAATTGCGGCTTTTAGCTGTATCCCACATTTGCAACGTCGTCTCTCACAATTGTGACTTTTATATTTCACAAAAAAAAGTTTAATTTTGAAAATTTCTCTTATTTTAAGTTTGATTTTTTTACTCATAGGCAAATGACTTATGATCAGAAAGCAATTCATGAAGATGTCTTCAGATCTGCACAACATACCTACCATAATGCCCCTGATAAAAACAGCTGTGTTGTCGCTCCGCTGTTCTGCAAATGACAAACATGAGTGAAACAAATTACATACATTTTCTAATGCTTTAAACCTCCTGTTTCAATCTAGAGAGGCCTGTAATTGGCCTTCACCGACAGGCTTCTCTGCAGCTCTGAAAGCATGTGCACTCCCGTTCACCCTCCCACTGTGTATATATGAATCATGGATCATTTGTGCAAGCCTGCGGCTTTCTTTGTGGCGACCCCACCGGTCTCCAATTGACTCATGCTTAAAGGTGACTGTGATCCCTGGCAACTTTGCCGTCACTGACTGCGTGCTGACTTTCCGGCTGTTTCCCATGAACACGTGCAAGACAGTGATTAGTCAACATTTGATCGTTAAATTCGCATGCTGAGGTGTGGTGTGGTGGTAACCTCCTGAAGGCGCTAACTGACTGTTGCCAGTCATTGTGGTTCAATGGCATCTCAGGCTGATCAACAGCTCCAGGTCAGAGCCAGTGACCAGGCTCCTGAAATTAGAGAAACATGAGCCTGTGTTTTCTCCTAACAGTCCCCCACTCCAGCTCCTCTCCATGCCAGTGGTACTGCGGGTAGAAGAACTAGGCCCAATATCTGTTTTTTATATCTAGGTCATTGGGATGTGTGTGGCTTTGGATGGGAGCGCAGCCTAATCTATGGGCTTTTTCTAGTAAAATGCTTTCAGCTGTGGAGAACTTTTTCTCCCCTTTATGCCTGGATCTTGCACACTATATATGCTGGATCATTAGATAGCAACTCCCTGTGCTTTCATTATCCAACCTGATATTTTTTTTTCTGTTGATGGTGACTGGAGTCTGTGTTTTTTCCATCCAAGAATGCAGAAGACACAGATGGGAACACCTTTGGGAAGCTTCCTAACATTTAATATCTCCATTGTTGGAGGCCTGTGAAATATATCTCAAACCCAAGTAGAGTATCACTGTTTAGGCCATCTTCAGAGCGGGGTTTGTTGGGCTACATTATAAAACTACTGTTTGGCATTCAGCCACTGACTATGGCTGAAAGGCAGAATTCCTTTAGTATGTCTGCTGATAATTTTCCAAAAGATTTTCATGTTCCTCTCAAAAACACCTTTGGTTTTCAGTTTCCCGTTTTAGAATAGAGTTCCCTGATGGCCTGAGGCGACATTTGTCATTGGACCTTATTGGGACCACTAACCTTTAAGAAATAATGTAAAATATGGAAGACTAGAACTAATAGTTCACCCAAAAACAATAAATATTGTCATCATTTACCCACCCTCATGTTGTCCTTAACCTGCATGACTTTTTTTTTCTACTGAAAGAAAAAAGATATTCAGAGGAATGCCTAAAATACCTTTTCCACTGTAAAGAATCTTTAGTGCATAGAACCATTCCATGGATGTTAAAAGTTACAATACAGAAACTTTATTCATAAGAGATATTGAACATTTCCATAATTATTTTCTAGGATAAGAAGATACAGTCATATTTCCCAACAAATCTGTATTATAGCATTTGTAATGGCCTTTCAGTTAAATGTAGACAATTATGACAAGTAAAACGGCAAAACTGGGCATGGTTAACTACAAAAAACCCAGATGAGATTTAATTAAAAACAATATTTTATGCCATTGAACTTTTGGATTCAAGAGCCCTTCTGAATGTAATACAGACCAATTTTTATTACTATTAAGCAAAAATGTTAATTTATTTCATTCTTATTTGCATATGAATGGAATACACAATGTCCTGTTTTGAGATCGAGTAGTAGTAGACTGGATGGTTGGATGGAACAGTAATGGAGTCTCTGTCTGTACGACTGGCAGGGATTTCACTCCATCACAACAATGACATTCTTCTGTTATTGCTCAGCCTGTTTACACGGAGACAATTAAACTACAACTGAGGACCAGAATTCTTAACATTTAGGCAAAAGCCTCATTGAAACAATGCATTTCTCCTTATCTGTGCAAAATAAACAAATTCCCCGTGGAAGGTCACTCACCTCGAAGCGCTTCAGATCCAACAGCCTGTTAGTTTGTCTAGAAGTAAAATGTGATCCTGGAATGTCTTGGATCTCCAACCACTCCTTTGATTCTTTACTCTCGTAAATAATTTGTGCAGTTTACCTTCCTTACGAAGTCAATGAGTCAGTATGTGTCTTTGTGGCTATTTTATGAATTCTTAATGAGATGCATGGACTTTTTCATAGTCTAAGCATTTGTTTTACAGCTGATAACATCGTAGAACATTAATTGGGCATTCCATTTAGTTAATGTTAGATTGTTTAAAAAGAGATTTCTTAAAAAATAACATACTTTGGATATTTTGGAAAAATGGTTCTAAACAGTCTTTAGAAACCCATTTTTTTTCTCAAACATTTTTTTATTCTCACTAGTTTCTTCCAAAACATTCGCTTGATTAAAGGGTGAGGTGATCTCGGAGGGGCATGACAAACCGTTATGATGATGATTTAAGACATTACTTGCGCTGACATGTCTGAAAATTCCTCACGCTATACTGTAAATGTAACATATCTTTATTATTCAAGCTGAACGCATGACGTTATAGAGTCATTTTAGTTTGCTGGAAGTTAGTTGGTGATATTTTGCTATAAAAGTCAGGTCAATCTTTATGCCTTATTTGGGGTCTGAGAGACCCAAAACAAATTTTATAGTTCAAAATCATTTAACGCTAGTGTTAGGTTTATACTTAAACACTCTTTATATTTTATGAGAAATCACACTGACATACATTCAGAACAGGGTCGACTAATCAAGGGAAAATTTTAAGTGAAAGGTTGAACTTTTTCAAATGAATGACATTTTTACTGGGGCAAGGTGTCACACACACACACACACACACACACACACACACACAGACACACACACACACACACATATATATATATATATATACAGTATACAAACACACACACACACACACACACACATATATATATATATATATATATATATATATATACATATATATACACACACACACACACACACATATAAATATATATATATATATGTATAGTTTTCCAAGACTTTAGGTGTGTGTCTACATAAATAAATATTGAAGTAAAAGGTGTGACAACAATAGCCCCGGTCTCCCCTACAGTAGGCTAACTTAAGTCTATGAAAACGTAAACATAATGTAAATTCAATCATAATAGGTTATTTGACCTCGGGATGTTGGCACTTTGACTTGAAAACAGATCATTAATCAGATAATAATTCTCCGGCTAATTTAACGCGTTTTTAATAGCTCGAAAAATTTGATTAACCGCCGCTGCTCACCGAGACGCCCTGGTAACATAACGGGGCTTTGTTGAACTCTGCACTCATCCGTCGTAATTGTACTCTTTTTTGTGTGACTGATTATATTCCCTGAAGCAAAATGATGTAGGCTATGAGGACAGCAGCAGTAAAGGAGTTAACCCTGCAGGGAGTTCAAGGAGTCCGTGTCCACACGGGGGGCACTTCTCCTCTCTCACTCTGGCGCTCACTTAGACTACTCTCAAGGCAGCCTCCAAACTCACTTCAGTCTTTCTCAGTTCTCCATAAACAATTTATGAGCATTTTTGTTGTTGTAATTAATGCATTCGTTACACAGTCTAAATGTAGTGAGAGTGATCAACGAAGACAAAGAAACCAAAATGAAGATGTTGCATACTTCATTTTAAGTTTTGAACGGTAGCGTATCTTTCAGCTTTCGCACGCGCGTAACGTCCAGTCGAGTGACGCGTGACTGTTACTCATATATGGGACTGTGTTCGCGCGAACAGTATCCAGTGAGAATGATGACAGCTCATACTCAGCGGAGAGACTCCCAAGAAAGTTGGAAACAGAAGACTGGAGCATCCAGCGTTGCTTAGGGCATTACACTACAGGAAGCCAAGCTTCGAGACGCATTGTTTAGTCAAAGCAAGCCGGAATAATCACTGATGCTCACGAGCTGGGAAAACTGTTGACTCTCTTCTTCAAATTGGGATATTAGGATTGGAAACGGAGTACGTAGATTGGCTGCGTTACTTTTGATGTCTCCGAACAGCACACCTGTAAAGGTATGTTACAGCTTGTCAACTGTTTACTTGTCAATTTTCTCACGATCAAAGATATGGAAAATATAAGTTATTTACGTACCACGTACCATATTTACGTACCACGTCGAAAACCAGTAGGCTACTGATAAATTGTACAGCATTAAGTCTTTGCAGTAACCTATAGTGCTTAGGTTTTTTTAAGAGTATTTCTTTTAGCGTCTAACAACTGACACATACAGTTAAAAACATAAACAGAGACTGATAAATCACACAATATGAGTGCAAGTCAAGAAGTGTGTGGGGGTCTATCGTCATCATCATCATCATCATCATCATCATCATCATCATCATCAAGTCTTGGACTTCTAAAACAGTACCTGTTAACATAAACATGCATATTTTTATAGTAGGCCTAATTAATATATATCATTTGTATCTATCTGTTTACTGGCTACAGAGTATTTTTTTTTTTTTACACCATTCAGTTCCTAATTAGGATTTCATCTCACTGCAGCCTGCATGGGGGGAAAAAACTAAACTGGTCTGTTGTCTGTTTTTTAGATAGATTGTATGAACTTTTAGCTGGTTAGAATGGGAGACCAGTAAAACCAAATTAAAACACCTGATTGTGAGACCAAGTCAGATTGGACCAGTTTAAACCAGCAAGCCAATTTAGGCTGGATTAAGGTGTTTATATTCAGCATGGTTCTGTACACCTTGTTGCTGTTTTAAGCTGGTTTTCCAGCCTGGTGTTCACAAAACCTCTTTAAAACCATCACAACAGACCAGCTAACAACCTCAGGCTGCTTCAATGTGGTTTTTCCCCCAGCAGGATATAGACTGTAACGTGTATTACCTCAGCCTTAACTCACAGGCAGCACGGGTAAACCCTTCAACATGGGATTGCTTTCAGCATCAGATCTTTTGTCAGACATTTATAAAGTCCAAACTTTCTCAACCACTCTAACAGCCCCCCTCTCTTGCTCAAACAACACTATTTTCTTTAGCAGCTGGAATGCAGACTATTCGGGGTGGACAAATAAAACTTCCCAACGAATCCCGTCTGGTCTTAATTTACTCACTCGTTAGTTCAGCCGGGAATACAACTCATTGAAAAGATGTCAGTCTTTATAAGTGGGAATCTGCATGTGCAAATATTGCTTGAGTGAAGCCCCAAATATGTCATTTGCTTTTAAAAGAGAAACTCAACTTCATCTTGGATCAGTGAAATCATGTGATTGATGGGACAAAAACGTAATGCATCCCAGCTATTCTGAATTACATTATATGCTGCTGTTTTTTAAGTTCATGCTGTTATGATCTAAACACAAACCACACAGTTTATCTGTCATTTCATCTTTCAGTAGAGCCGTGGGATCACGTTTATTTTCCTTTTAAACACGCAAAGAGACATGTATACTTGGTGAAAACAGAACACCGACCGACCTTAAGGTCTAACTTTCTTGAAAAGTCAACACACATGGATTTGAGCTCTGAAAACTCTCCGCAAATGACACTTCGGGGTTTTTCCAGCTTATTATGTTACTTAGAAAATTGCAGCACATCTCAGGGCAAAAAAAAATTATCTTAAATATCGCCCATTTGGGTCTTTGGGGGGAAAGGGGTATTGTTTGGTCATTTTCATCATATCAAAGAGAAGAATAGGCTTTGGAATTGGTAATGGAATCTGAACTGAGTGACAGGAAGTCAGCCAAACCCTCCCTCTGGATGTTTGGACCTTTGAATGTGAAGGTTAACATGCAAAGCTCTGTTTGCTTTGAAAGCCAACATCCCCTTTTCACCATCCACTTATTCACTAGGAAAACTGTCCTGGCTAATGCCGGCCTGCTGTTTAGTTTACCATGAATTTAGGAGACAAACCCTCTCCTCTTAAGAGCTTGGAGGAATAACAAGGGGTTTGGGCTGATGAGATTCCCAGCTTCATGCTCCATGTCCCACATGGAGTGATGCGGTACAATACGTGTCTGAGGTCCAATGCACAGCTCGAATTCTGTGTATCATCTTTCATAGTGTCAGAATTTTTGTTGCAATGGCTGAGCTTTAATGCCCAAAGTATATTTGTATGTGCTCAGTCAGATCTTTTTTTATCTGTACAAACTTTTTACGCTCAGCATGCACATGCTTATTAAATAGTTTTGCACTAATTAGTGCAATTAAATTACCTGCTCCATTGTTTCACAGTCGGAAAAGAAATGGAGGAATCGGAACAACGACAACAAACTACTCAAGACTACAACAACCATGGATGCTCATGTAAAAAACAAGATACCACAACTAAGTTTAAATGGGTACAACTACATTTGTATCACTCATAAATTTAGGAGAGAAATAGTGCCAAAAATAGACAAAGATGAAGCTTTCTAGTGTGCATGTGATGATTGCTCATTGTGTTCTTGCACGCTATGAAATGAAGCATACTTTAAAAAGCTATGCGTTCTGTAAGTATAAGTAAACCGTGTGTAACTTACGAAGTATACTTTGGGCTTAAAGGGTTAGTTCACCAAAAATGAACATTCAGTCATCATTTACTCACCCTCATGTTGTTCCAAACCCGTAATACTTTATTTAATCTTCGGAGCAAATGAAATTATATTTTTGATGCAATCTGAGAGCTTTCTGTATTCTACATTGACAGCTATACGCAACTACAATTTTGATGCTTCAGGGTTCATAAAGAGATCTTAAAACTAATCCATATGAATTGAGCGGTTTAGACCAAATATTCTGAAGAGACTCGATCGCTTTATAAGATGAACCGATTCAATTTAGGGTTTTATTCACATTTAAACCTTGATCAGCGAACTTAAACAGAAGCTTAACCGTATTGCTTGACACTTGAGAACAATCCTCCTGCGGAAGCTCAAACGTGCTGCGTAACACGAGAATGAACCTCATTAGTTCTTGCGGAAGCTCAAACTGTTGCATAACACACGAGAATTAACCTTATTGGTTCTTGCAAGTCGAGCGAAGCTTGAGCTTCAGTTTACCCCTAACCCTAAAGTTTACCACAACTGATGTGTGAGTTGATTAATTTTTATAAGTGAATAGAACCCTAAATTAAATCTGTTCATCATATGAAGCGATCGTGTCTCTTTGGAAAATTTGGACTAAATCACTCAGTTCATTAGGGATTAGTTTTACAATCTCTTTATGAACTTTTGAAGTGTCAAAGTGGTAGTTCCGTAGCTTTCAATGGAGAGTACAGAAAGCTTTCCGATTTCATCAAAAATCATTTGTGTTTACTTGTTCTTCATTTGTGTTCCGAAGATGAACGAAAGTCTTACAAGTTTGGAACAACATGAGGGTGAGTAAATGAAGACAGAAATTTAAATTTTTGGGTGAACTGGCCCTTTTAAGCGTTGTATTGGCATTATGTAGATGTTTTATTTGAAAATGCATTTAATTTTAATGTTTCATTTTCATCTCAAATGCACATGTTCTAAGATATTCCCAGATAAGAGCATCTGTCCAGCAGATGTCCATGTAGAGGTTCTAATGGAGGTAGTAATGAAAACAGACAGAACCCCCCCCCCCATCCCCCCCCCCCGCACCCCCCCGCCAACCACACATACCCACACTGTACAACTTCTAAAGCACCCAGCATGAATGCAAGAGCAGTTCCTTAGCAGCCAAGAGGCTCATTTCTGACACTGGTGGAGGAGAAAAGAGCTGGGTTTGGGAGGGGACAAGGTTGTTGACGGTGGAGTTTTCTGACTCTGTTCCTTTCAAGGAGTTTTGTGTTTGCAGTGGTGATGGAACGGGTCTGTTTTTTAGGGTTTCAAAGTGCAGGTGTGTAAAAACTCACAGCTGTGAATGCAGTCCTCTGTCTGGTGACTCAAATCCGCAGTGTCTCTCTGCCTGACTTCCCATCGTCTTCCATGAATAATTCGTCCCACCCTCCTGCACTTCTCTGTGACTCTTGATCACCCCAGGTTTCTATCTGCACCCCTGCCACGTTCTTTCATCCAGGGCAAAGTTCACAACATTTCTGCGTCATACCTTCATGTCTACACTTACCCTTGCCTGGATCATTTATCCAGTTGTCTTTTTTTATCTCTTATCTTTGATCACTAGTGACATTCCTGCTTGTAATATATAACTGTTTAACTTCACAAGCTCGGTACACTTTGCATGACATAGCGTTTTCTTTTCCTGGCTACTAAAAGGTCCATTAGCCCCCCTTTTCCCATCGCTGATAAATTGATTAGGCTGCATGTTAGTTTGTTACCTTGAGCTTTATGGGCAGACACTTATTATTTTATAGACACCATTTGTAGAACAGCTTTCTTTCTATAATTAGTTGCATGTACTGAGACAAAGGGGATTTCCCTGGTGAAACAGGCAAGAGCTCAAGGCTACAGGCTTTTTTTTTTATAGCCCCACTCTTCACTACACCCGATGACACTTTTATTAAGCCTCAGGAACTTTGATATTTCAGCCCTCTCGGCCAAAACTCTTTCCCCTCACTGTATTTTCTCTGGGGAATGATTGCCTTTCTGTGCAACCATGACACATTTGTGAAGAACCATGAATATGGCTCTTTGGAACTATATAAACTGCTTTCCATTGTTCATTGTGAGGTCACTAGCCTTGTTTCATTGTGTGAATGTCAGGGAATGCTCTGGTCTTTCTGGCCAGTTGATAATGGCCAAATTTGGACGATCTCACATGGACTGCATTCCTGATGCACAGCTGTTACACTCTGCACTAATGTGTCATTTCAAAATATAGGCCAAATTCCCAAAACAACAAATTTGTGCATGAAACAAATGCATTGAGGATTAAAAAATTAAGGGGGACACATTATAAACCTGATCAGCATGGCTGGTCAAAATTAAACTTTTTCCCCAAAAAGTGGGTGTGATTTTCTAAAAGCAGAAGTTACATGTCCATGTCTTCAGTTCTAATTGTTATTTCACAATTATTTGTTCTTAGAAACAGTTTTGTTATTACCATATTTTACAACCCCCACTTATTATTGTACAAGAAGGTAAAACATTGAACAAAGACTTGAAACAAAAGGCTCCTCAAACTCCTCTCAACCTCATGTGATTGAGGACCACATTTGGCCTGCATTACTGTCCCTCCCTCCTCACTGCCGCATTGCTTTCATGCCCACTGCATTTCCTCACCAGCATTTGTGTAAGTATGAGTGACTACCCCAACTGAGCATTATCCATTGTGTTTGGGAAGCCTTTGTTGTCTAACTGAACAAGGAAAAGACTAAAAAAATATGATGCTGGCGTTAGGGCAGACATGTCGGAGGGGGAGTGGAGAGGTGGATGGCAGAGCTGTGGTCCGGCTCCATGGGGAAATGTGAAGGTCAGCTGGAAAACAAACAATAACCTTCAAAACTCTGTTTAAGACAATAGAGCCCCCCACCCACATAAGCTACAATAGTCATGTTCCTCTTTATTTATGTGTTTGGGTGCATCAAGATTGACCTCACTTTGTGAACAGATCAGCTGTTGAAGATCAAAACACATCTTCACCTCTCTCCACACAAACATGCACTTCTTGTGTGTCAGACAGTTTCAGATAGAAGGACATTGCATTGGGTGTAAGCGTGTTTACAGTAGTGAGCTCTGTTAGCAAAATGAATTCATCTGTTGATAATTCTTTACAGTTCAGTGTCAAAGCAATAGTTTTAAAACTTTTTTCATTGTTAAAACCAGAAGCTTTGCTTCTGCTTTATCTTTTTCGTTGCAAAATATCTATGAAGAAAATTAATAAGTGAGAGCTTTAAGGAAGCCTAAATTCAATTTGTTCATCAAATAAAGCGATCGAGTCTCTTCAGAAAATTTTGGACTAAACCACTCAAATCATATGGATTCATTTTACGATCTCTTTATGAACTTTTTGAAGCGTCAAAGTGGTAGTTGCGTAGCTGTCAATGGAGAACACAGAAACCTCTCAGATTTCATTAAAATTATTTTCATTTGTAGATGAACGAAAGTCTTACGGGTTTTGAACGACATGAGGGTGAGTAATTAATGACAGAATTTTCATTTTTGGGTGAACTGTCCCTTTAAGGGCTCTGCTATGTGTCAGTGACTGACTCTTTTATATTACAATACAAAAACAGTAAACTCAAAATTAGTAAACTCCCACTAACATATAATTGTCATCCAGCTCTACTACCTTTTAGAGACGCAAAAGAAAACTCCCCTAAACACTCACACACATGTGCAGGCAAGAACACGCACACAGCTGGCCAGTGTAATAGGACTCTGTCAGCGGGGTAGTTTCGTCTCTACGGCTGTCAAAGTGCGGAGCGTACGGATGCACCTGGAATGATGCCATTAGAGATGCAACTGTAATGAAAATTACAGGGTGGAAAAAAGCCTCCCGCTCAACATTTTTCAAAATGACAAAGTTGCAATTTTGCATGAGGAGCACGTCAGGGTGTTTGGAAGACGTATGGAGACTTGCTGCTCTGCATTAGGGAGAGTGGAGTTTCACTAACCTCATTCTAACCTCTGCGCTTGCTAACCAGATGTTGGCTCGCATCCACTCTGCCTCAAAAATACTTGCTGTCACTGCCGCCCACCTCCCCCCAACGGTAACATTTATTCGCTATTAGAAACTGTTGTCGTGAAGCAAGTTAATTTTTACCACAATTCCTTTTTCTGGAATTTGGGAATTTTGCAGCAAACAAGCTCTGGAGCCAAAAAAATACATGGGGTTTTAACCGCAAAGGCTTGTAGTGTTCTACAACCTTCATGCTCGCAGTTACAGGAACTGAGATGTCTTTAATGAGGTAGAGCTGGAAATGGGCCCTAAAGGACCCAGGGGACTGCGGTGAGAAACACTCTGAAGGACAGTGCATGGAAAGTGCCAGTGTAATTTTTAATTTAGTCTGGTTAGTAGACATCCAAAACAGATCATTACGCTTGGCTTTGAGTGTTTCAATGCAGCAGAAGTATGGAGACAAACAGAGCTGCCTAAATAACAGGAGCTAGTCTGTATCACGGCCTCTCCCTCTGTCCCAAAACTTCAGATCAGGCTTTGTCAATTGTTGAATTGTGACCAAAAAATAGGTTGCCGAATAGGGATACACCAAAATTTCGGTTTTTGGTTTATATTTGTCATTCAAAAAGGGAAACCGATGCTGCAGATACACGATCCGTAAACAAAGCAGCGCGTGCTTAGCCTATACCGTTTTGAATATCAATCCTGATGATCACTTTCTTTATTCCACTCCACTTATGTAAAATACTCGCCAAGGAAGACTCAGGTAAGACGACTTAAAATTAGAACAGCCTTCTATCTGTACAATTTTGACTTCTTGCTGCTGAGTTTTGCTATTATTTCTCATGCACTGACTCATTCACAAAACTGAACAACCAATCAGAGTCCTCTCTCTCATCCACGGTCCGATACTGATTCTACATGCTGAATCGGCCCCAAAAAAACCCTAGACGGTGTCCGACTAGAGCCAATGGTGCTGAACACACCGAAAAAACTACATCAGCCGACACTCAAAAACGGCCGATTGTCGGCTTGGTGTGTCCCGGCTTTAGAAAAAGGATTGTCTATATTATTTTTTATTTGTTTATTTTAAATATATATATATATATATATATATATATATATATATATAGGGCCTATATATATATTACTATTCAGTAAAACTATTTAGAATAATTTTTTTAACTATTTAGAAAAAAAGGAAAAAGATTGTCTCTATCATATTCATTTCTGTTTTATTTTAGGGAAATTTTCATTTAGGTGATATGTTTTTTTATTTTTTGACGCTTAAATAATAGAAAACTCCTTATGGAAAATGATAAATCAAGTTGAAGGAAAAGACCTGTGTCAATTTTATTGCAAGACATCAGAGCAAATCGAGAAAGTAGAAATTCTACCGTATGCTGTGAATTATTTCTGTCTTTTTCTGAGTTATGAAGGGTGGCTGGAGAGCTAAAAGCTTATCCCTTAGATGTCGAGCTCTCCCGCTGGTGTTGTCCTCTGAGTGACGGGCAGCAGGGAGCCTGTGGAGTGAAGGCCGGGTCAGGTGACATGGGAGACGGCTTGTCGGGATATGATAAACATTAACACATCATAGAGGAGCCCTGTCTATCCCTATTGTTTCCTTTTCCTGAAGTTCCAGCACCAATTGCGCTGACAGGACACATGCTCAACATTTGGGAAAGAGAGATTTTTGTGTCTGTGCCAACCATTACATATGTTTAATTTTCTCTTCTTTTTTAAGACAGAGAGAGAGAAGGCTGTGAGCTACCCACCCCCCACCACCTACTCAAACAGCATCTATTGCATTTCAGCTCTTTAATTGCTTTGGCTCCGACCTTTGGTATTTTTTTCCTCTATATTTTTCATTGTCTTCCTCTTCTCATGAAAGAAGCGGAAGGCACTTTAGAACTGATAAAGAGAGTCAGTTTGCAGTAGTTTTTCTCAGTCTAAACTAATGGGAGTATACAGTACATTTGTTGGATGGTAATAATATTCTGACTTATGTTGGAGCTGACTGTGTAGTGTGTAATAGAGATTTTAATTATTTTATTTTATTGTATTTTCCAAACAAACACTGTGATGTGTTAGTGCTTCCCACTGAGCTATTTTAATTTAATTAGTTGGGGTTAACATTTTATTTTATTTTATTTTATTATGTGTTGTGTTGTGTTGTGTTTTTGTTCTGTTCATGCTATAAATATGCTGATTCTGTTATTCCAGAAAAGAACATCTACGGTATATGTGAAATATATACTGTATATTTACTGTCATTATTTTTTTTACACATTTTTTTCACTACATTTGTCACATAACATTGCTTATAGATCAACTGAGAGTGTTTTGTTTTTAACAGTTTGCATTTGTTTTGCAGGTTTCTACTTCCTGTGATAGAATCACACCATGCCTGAGGGGGCGGGCCGAGACAGCCAGAAAAAAAACAACAACCAAGGTCGGATGCCAATCAAATAAAATCAGTGTTTGAAAATCTGAACATGATTATGTAATATCCCAATCAAAAGTTATTGACAGGAACTGCTCATTTACGGTCTGATTTTGAAGTGGCTTTTGTTAACTTCTATGCTGTGGTTGAGTTCAAACCACAAACGAGAGCCTGGGAAAATGACGAAAGATATATTTTCCGAGATATTGCGCAATTTTCAATGGAGATAAGCCATCAAGCATGCCAAAGATAAAAGTGTCTGTTAGGAATGAACTGCTATGAGTTATCAGGTTCAGAATTAGACAGGGTGGTCTCCCTCTTGATATTTTTGGACCTCAGCCTCTCCTACTTTTCAAAGAATGGTTGCTTACATTATCAATTCAAACAAACTGAACAAGTCAGTTGGATATGTGCTGACAATCACAATTGTTTAGGGTTGGTCACCTCTCTTTGGATTGGGCTCTCTAAACAATTCGTGATTTAAATAGTTCTGATCATGCAATAGAGACCAAGGGGCACATTTATGTTTATTAAGAATGTTTTTGTGTCAGATAGAATCTGGAATATGTCAAGTTGTTGTCAATATACTATACATGACATCCCAAAAGAGCAATATACCACTGTTAATATACAGTTAAAAAATATATGCATTTAAAATCACATCTAATCAACCTCAAAATAATAAAAAGATCATGAATACAAACCTCTTTGACATTTGACCCAAATCATATCGTCGTGACTTCAGCTGGCATGTGATGAGGTGGTGTTGATCTCTGAGCACCTTTGCAGGGAACTGTTTATATTTGGTTTCACCACTTCCTGTAATGAGGCCGAAAGGTGCAGACTGGCATAGCACACAGGAAGTATCTCAACAGACGGATGAGCACCCAGATACGTTGATACAGATAAACACTCACTGTTTGAGCTCAGCTCTATCTTGTACATGTTTTTTTTTTGTTTTTTTTAGACATTCTTTTAAATGACTGTGTTGTAATTTAAGGATGTATTCCTATAAATAGGCATAGCGGACTTTCAGTAATATGCTGTGGTCAAGCTCAGGCAAGTTTTGATACTGTTATCTGTTCTGTTCCCATTAAAAATGATGTCATTTTCTGGAGGAGGAGGATGTTATTAGAGAACTAACTTGTGCTAGTTAGGAATGGAAAGAATATATATATATATATACAGTATACGCACACACTCACACACACTAACATTCGATAGTTTGGCATGGCTGCATTTATTTGTTCAACAATACATAAAAAAATCATATTTCTAAATATTATTGAAAGTTAAAATAACTATTTTCTACTCTAAATTATTTCAAAATGTAATTTATTCCATTGATGGTAAAGCTGGATTTTCAGCATAATTTCTTCAGTCTTCAGTCACATGATCCTTCAGAAATCATTTTAATATGCTCATTTGCTGCTCAAGAAACATTTCTTCTTATTATAATAAATTATTATAATTATAACAACGATTATTATTCTTATTATTATATATTGAAAACAGTTAAATTAACACTGTTTTTTTTGTGCTTTATTTTAGGGGGAAATGTTACCTGGATATGTGAGATTCATATGTTGTTGTCTTGTTTCTTTAACACATAAGTGTTCTTCAGCATTTTCCGGCAAGGACTGAAAAGTTTGACAACTCTCAAAATAACATGGTTTTGCGGCCTGCGCGCTAATACACACCTAGACAGGAAATCTCTCTATGAGAGAGAAGTGTGCACATGTGAACACTCATTTCATGCACGTTAGATATGGTGCATGGTTCCTGTCTGCGTTACGAATGGCGAGATCCGTTTAGTCTGTGCTGGAATAAGATTCAGTTTCAGAAATCATTTGGATACCTGATGTCATTTGGAAGACAGTGCTAGCCAGTTGCTTTGAATTAGTTATGAGGACTAACTAAACTACAGTGAGAAGACATAATTCACAGCTAACCGCACTGGTGGTCATTCCGGCTGATGTTGTCGTGCCTTGCGGATCAGGTATGTGATTTCTTGCTCTTGGCTTTCAATCATTTGGCCAAATGCTCTTCACAGACTTCCATGATCTACATAACAGGCCTGATTTTCTGATAGGAGTTAGATGAGCCTTGTTAGTCTCTTTATTGAGCTTTGAGTGACTAAAAAAAACAGTGCGCATGAAATTTATGATGAAAATACCACAATTACTGGAACTCATAATAAGTACGTATCACTAACTAATAATTTATCACAATTATGGACACAAAGACTAAATTAAGGTGTTTTTTACATTATTTCCAAGTAGATCTATGTCATTATGAAAATATTATGAAGAAATGAGCTCTAATGTATTATTTCAGATTTCCAAAACAGCTGCACAATTAATCGAGTCATTGCATTTTCCATTAGGAATCATATAATTATGAAGAGCAGTATATGTGTGTTGGCTCACACATATGTTCATTTGTCTTATCTAGAGATGGTCAGGTTTTGTTGGAAATCCCAACCGATTTATCCACTCTTAATTTGTGCTGTGTGCTTAGAGGCTTTTTAAACTTAATGTTTGGAATAACAAAATCCATAGGGATAATGTTTAGGGTAAAACAGTCCCCTGCCTTTGGTTCTTCCATGCCACATGAAAGTTTCTGACTTCATCCCCAAGTAGTGATGGAGTACCCTGCCTGTTTGCTTTTGTTCCAGAGGATGCACTGGGTTTACGTTGTCACACTTCATGCATCTGTCTGGTTGAATTTATGCTGTGCTTTGAACATGCTCCTGAATGCTTTTCTATCCAGTACAGCTGATCTTGAGATAGGCATCAAACGAAAAGCAAAAGATGGCCATAGGAGTGATGTATGTCTGGCTGTAGAGGATTTTACAATCCGTCCCTCCACGTTTTTTCCTCATTTTCACATTTTTTCATGTGCGACTGCCGCCATAGTGGTGCTGATCTTGGATTGGGGCCAGCAAAAGATAAACACATGCCTTCACATACTTTATGAGTGCGTTTAAATCAATATTACAGAAGTGCTTTCAAACCTTCTATGAACGCAGGGAACGGGAGAAAAGGCTGGATGCAGTTCCAGCTAATGTTCAGATGGAATACTTGATGGATGATAGGCAGACTTGGCGAGGAAAGGAGTGCAGAGAGTAACAGTTGACTGCGTCGCCCTGCCTGCTAGGTCAGAGGAAATGGAGGATTGTTAGTCTCTGCTGGCTTGTGCTCTGTAACTGGGCCACCATTGTGATTAGCAGAGCACAGTCCAGCATTCAGCCTTTAAACAATGCCAATCCTTACAGCGCTCTGTACCGGCCTGTGTTCTCTTGCCTTGACGACCAGACTGTTGTGTTCAGTTTTTGATATGGCTCTTCAGGCAGAACGTCACTGTTTTGATTTAGATGTTCTGGTCGTTTTAGGGCACGGCTTATTGAATGACTTCTGTGTTCGCAGGTTTAATCATCCAGCAAATTGCAGTCAGGAAGTTGTGATTTTTTTTTCCTGTCTATACAGGGCGTGCACAGCACCGTTAGATTGACAGCCTCTGCGGGTTTGCTGCAAACCATTGTGATGTAGTTTTGCACAGTCACACCTTTGAGGCAGGCAGAAAAATATTTGCAGGAAACACATTGTAAGCATTTATAGTTTGTCCTTGTACTTTACTCTTGGTTTGTATAGTACTTTATTTAAAAATACATATATGTTTTAAATTAAAATTTGTATATGTTAAATGTAAATACAACTTATTTTGTGTTCATATTCTTTCCTTATTTGGAAAAGCATAAAATGATCAAAATATATTATATTATATTATATTATATTATATTATATTACATTATATGAATGACATTTGATTTTCAAAAAAAAACCCAAAACATCTAATCGAACTCAGAAAACGAGAACAGAGAAAAGTAAAGATAATTGGAATGGGAACTTGTTGATGAGAAATCATAATGAGTTTATATTAAATGTATTAAATGATTATATTAAATGATTCATGGACACAGACTTTGGTATCCTGGCAATTTTAATTTGAATAGAGTTTAGAGATCTCTTCTGAAACACTACAATAGACACGTGAGTTTACTGGGGTCTTCAAGAAGCAGGATATTTAAGCCAAAGTCTCCATTTGCTCTACATTGCTGTCTTGGCAACATAACATTGTATGTGTTTTTACTTTTAATCACCAAAAATGCTGTATTATGCAGTGGTCACTAGTATTCTCACACCAACTTGTTTCTGTCTCTTTCTGCTGCAGCTGCCAAGCGCCCCTCCTCTGTGTCCTCACTGAGTGGGATTGTGAGCCGCATGGCCTCCTCAGGCGGTGCGTCCCGTGGAAGCTGCACCTCTGTTAACACGGTGTGCTCCGACAGTGACCGCGGTGCCAGTCTCAGCTCCTCTGCCTCATCTGCCTCGCTGCAAGATGGACACTCATCGTCTTCCTCTTCATCACTCCCCTACGGAGCCATGCCGGTCTACCCTGGGCCACAACGAAATGGCTCAGACATCAGCCTGGACCTCACCCCTCTCTCCCTGCTGACAGGAGCCAGTCCCCTCCCCGCCTCCACAACACCGCTGCACAAACTCACTCGCCTGGAGAGGGTGGCGCTGGAGATAGTGGAGACCGAGCAGGCCTACGTGAGGGACCTCAAGAGCATTGTGGAGGTAAGGATCAGACATCATTTGTACCATGTTTCATATTGTAAGAACATATATGCCTAAAATGGAATTTGCAACCAAATAAACTTGAGGAATAATGTTGAGCTAATGTTAAAACAATGTTGAAATAATGTTTCAAATAACCTTTTAAAAGGCTAGTATACCCCTAAATGTTTGTCACTATTTACTCATCATCCTGTTCTAAACCTGTATACATTTGGAACACAAAAGAAGACACTCTTGAAAAAAAAAATTGTCCATTCAATAAAAGTCCAATGCTGTTTTTGACCTATTTACATTTTTCAAAATATCTTGAGGTGAGGTATGCTCTTTTGACTTGGCCTGTTAAGTCACCACTGAGATAACTAGAAACTGCATAGCAACCCACTAATAACACTCAGTACACCTAACAACAGCCTAGAAACCACCCGGAACAAGCTAGTAAATATCTATTAACGGCCTAGAAACAACCCAAAACTACCTAGCGAGCATCTAGAAACACCCTAGAAACCACACAGAACAACCTAGTGAGCATCTAGCAACACCTTAGAAACCATCCAGAACAACCTTGTAAATATCTATCGAACGGTCTAGAAACCGTCCAAAATACCCAATGCAAACAGCTTGCAACGGCCTATAAACCTCCCCGGACCAACCTAGCGAGCATCTAGCAACACCCTAGAAACCACCCAGAACAAGCTAGTAAATATCTATTAACGGCCTAGAAACAACCCAAAACTACCTAGCGAGCATCTAGCAATACCCTAGAAACCACACAGAACAACCTAGTAATTATCTAGCAACATCCAAACCCGGAACAACCTAGTGAGCATCTATCAACTGCCTAGAAACCACCCAACACCCTAGAGAGCATCTAGCAACGCCCTAGAAACCACACAGAACAACTTAGCGGGTATATAGCAACGGTCTAGAAACCATCCAAAACACTTCCTGCGAGGACTTAGCAATGGTCTAGAAACAACTCAGAACCAATCACGTTGCCCTGGCATGGTGATGGTTTACATGGGCAAGAACCCCTATTTTAAATGTCTAAATGTTATTATAAAATATAAATGTTAAAAACATATAGGGTGACTTCGAAAAAGATTAATATTTTTGCTGGTCCGAACCCACCCAGGTGGTGGTACATTCTTTTGAGCTCTAGGATTGGTCAGTCATGGAAGCTCATCCAGATCAGCATATCAACCGTCACATCTCTTCACCCGCCGACCACCCTTCATGCAATCCAGGAGTCATATAATAGACAGCAGAGAAAGCCGAGCCCTTTCCCTGTGCCAACGGCGATTTAAAATGTGATCATTGTGAGATTTTGTTGTGCCATTCATCACGCATTCAGGTGGAGCAAAGGAGGTCATGGCACTGGATGAAAGCAACAATAAATTCATACTGTCAGTTCAAACGCATCTCTGCGCTGCTTTCCGCATGCACAGCCTTGATCCGGGACAACAAGGAGGCTGTTGCTCAGCATTTCAAACGCATGCACGCACAAATCAGAGTGTGCTGTAAATATAAGAGACTCTTTGTGGGCGCTTCTCAACACATTCATCATAATTCCATGCACAGGTTGCTGGAAGAACAGGCCTCCACTGTGACCTTCAGCAGGGGTCATGGATATGCACCAATATGTTATGCCCTGTTTATGCTGGCAGCGATTTGACCTCTCCCATTGGTAGTCGTTGTGCATTTGCATAAGCTTTCCTCACATTTATCACAGTTAGATTTATTGTAATACTTTTATTCAGCAAGGACATTCAATTTGATCACACATAACATAAGATATTTTATAATGTTACAAAAGATTTCTATATAAAATAAATGCTGTTCTTTGTTGTTTAAGAATCCTGAAATCCTGGCTTCCACAAAAATGTTAAGCAGCACAACTGTTTGCAACATTGATAATAGTAAGAAATATTTCTTGAGCAGCAAATAAGCATTTTAGAATTATTTCAAAAGGATCATGTGACTCTGAGATTGGGAACATGAAGAATCATTCTTCAGGAGGGAGCCTGAAGAATAATTTTCACACATGAATTGACAACTCAACACAACACAAGTCCAGACCTTAAATTCTTTGCAAGTATTTAGGATGTGCTGGAGTTGACTTGACTCTTGCATTGTCAATACAAGATCTTGACCAAACATTGATGCCCCTTTTGATTAAATAATTATTCTTTATGCTTCCTCCCAACCATTCTTTCACAGTTTGAGTCTTCCTACATGTTTGTTTAAGAAATGAAAAGATACACACTCCATCAGTTAGGGTTAGAAGAACTGTTGCCAAACATATAACATGCTAGAAACATAATAATCAGTGCAATAATGATCCAATTATAGTATTTGCCACTTTTTTTGGCCGGGCAGTGTATATTATTTCCTTTTCATTTTGCTTTCTAGATTTTGAGAAATGTTGAGATTCATCTCAGATCCATGTACCAATAATAGTTAGTAAAATATTGATACACTGTCAACTTAAGCGAAAGTGAATATTCAGTAACAATATAAAAGACAATTGCCAGTCGAATTTCATCATATTTTAGGGTCCTTCGCATTACATAAAAAATAAAATGTTTCAGTTTCAGAGACAGGGCTGCCTTAGATTAAGCCAGGATAAGGCATTAGTTCAATTAGAGTATTTAAGTAGCTTTTAGTGCCTCTAGAAAAAAACATTACTGGTGTGAATCTTGAGACGAAACAATGGCACATTTTTTTTAAGATATGTCAGTGCAAGTTGCTTTCAGTTAAAACGGGTCAAACATGCATTTTAAACTGCACTAGGCTTAAGCCTTGTTTGTAAAACTGGTAGTAAGTGAGTTTAATTTAATTTGTGCTGATTTTTCTGGTTGAAATTGGGTTTTCATGAGTCACAGGTCATTGTTTTTGTGGCCTACTCTACACAGCCTTTGAACTCATGGAAATGTTTCCAGTGCCGGCCATCAACAGGTGTGCGCATAATATATTCTGTATAGTATGCGTCTGTTATCCTTTGTATCTGTGACTGATTGATTGCAGAGGATCATGTGTACATAGGCTGGAGGTTGGGGAATGCCTGAAATGTATCTCCTTTTCCCTTTTGCTGATGGTTTATTTGAAGTCAAGCTTTTCATAAGCCAATAAAAAGAGAAGGCATGCAAGCTTATGCTGCTTTATGAAAAGATGCCTTCAGATCAAATAGCCAGAAATTGGTTGCCGAAAGACGCAGATCATGCCGAGGAATGCTGCTGTTTTATCAATCTGTGGTCTCAAAATGGAGGCTGAGTGGTGGATGGTTTTGGGGACATAGTGCTGACTCTGGGAAATGCGTGTATGATGTCTGATTGGAGACATACTTAGCCAGGCTCTGCTTCTATTAGTAAGAGCCGTCTGGTTTTGATAGAAAGCGTAACAAAGAATGATGTCAAGCTAGCTGGAAACGAGCTCAGAATGCACGGCTTTGCTGTGTCTTAGTGTTTTGCCTGTTGTTTGTGTGGGTTATATTATTAGTTTGTGAAGTGTTGTTTGGTGACATTCAGGTGCAGTGGGTTCAGCTCCAGTGTGTGCTGATGTGGAGAGCGTTTAGGGGAGCAAGACTGAGAGATTCTCCCTTTTTGTTTTAGCTGAATTTCAGCCAAAAGGACAGGAAATTGGGGGATGAGGGGGGTTTGGCTGTAGCCCCCAATCTGGGGCACAAGCAGAGATGGAGAGGGGCTGCTCACGAGAGAGGGACCGACTCCTGTTCCAAACTCCAAACTGACCTAGTTTCTCAGACAAAGACTCTGAGAGTGTGTTTAACTTCTGTTACTCTGTCTCTCTCTCTCTCTCTCTCTCTCTCTCTCTCTCTCTCTCTCTCTCTCTCTCTCTCTCTCTCTCTCTCTCTCTCTCTCTCTCTCTCTCTCTCTCTCTCTCTCTCTTGTTTGCCATCTTTCCAAACTTCCTCTCAGAGATAACATATTTTTCTTCTTTCTTTCTTTCTTTCTTTCTTTCTTTCTTTCTTTTTTTCTTTCTTTCTTTCTTTCTCCCTCTTTGTCAGTTGTTCTATCTGTCTGTCTGCCCCTTCTTTTCTTTTCTTTTGTGTTTGTCTTTTCATTTCTGTCTCTCTCTCTCTCTCTCTCTCTCTCTCTCTCTCTCTCTCTCTCTCTCTCTCTCTCTCTCTCTCTCTCTCTCTTGTTTGCCATCTTTCCAAACTTCCTCTCAGAGATAACATATTTTTCTTCTTTCTTTCTTTCTTTCTTTCTTTCTTTCTTTCTTTCTTTCTTTCTTTCTTTCTTTCTTTCTTTCTTTCTTTCTTTTTTTCTTTCTTTCTTTCTTTCTCCCTCTTTGTCAGTTGTTCTATCTGTCTGTCTGCCCCTTCTTTTCTTTTCTTTTGTGTTTGTCTTTTCATTTCTGTTCTTTTATTTTCATCTCTGTCTGTCCATTTTTCCTCCTATCTATCTATCTATCTATCTATCTATCTATCTATCTATCTATCTATCTATCTATCTATCTATCTATCTATCTATCTATCTATCTATCTATCTATCTATCTATCTATCTATCTTCTCTTCTCTTCTCGTCTCTTCGTGTTTTCTCTCCTTCTGGTCCATATCTCATAGGTGAACATTTATGTTTTTCTTTTTTCCAGACTGTCTGTCATAACACACTTCACGTATGCTCTAGTCAGTCATTTCAGTAAGACGGCATCTGCCAAGAAAATGTGCACATAACTTATGGTTCCTTTGTTTGTGGCTAGTCCCGCTTGTCTCAAACACTCTCCTTTCATAACTCACAATGTAATCCTCAGATTTCCCCTCACCTCCTGGATTTTCACTCTTCCCTGAGTAGCTGTGTCATCACTCATCTCTTCATCTAGCACTCCAGTTTTGCCTAGTGTCACGCTCATGAGCTCCATTCGTTCAGGGGAATTCACTCCAGCCTATTGCTGTGTGTAAATCAGGGTAATTACAGTGTCCATTTTCCCCCTGCCTTATAAAGGTGCTGAATGCACCAGTCCCTTATTTTCTGACTTATGTTGCCCCCACCTCAGCATGTTTGCTTTCCCACACACCTTGTGGCTCTGGAAACAAACAGAAGAGTAAAAAAGATCCCATGTTTTACAGTCCAGGAATGCAGAAGCACAGGGAAAGCAGGAGGGTAACAAAGAGAGCCCCTTATAAAGTCTGTCTACTGTCTCAGTATACTCATAATGTATGTTTATTTGTAGCTATTTGCTGTAATTTTCAGTTAAAATCTTTTTTTAGTTTGTTTTGCCTGGTGGCCTTCTTTTCTTGGCTCCAGAGTCTGTAGTTTCTCTCGGGAGATTGTAGGGGCCATTCTTGGCACTTTCCCGCACTATAGTCCGTTGCAGTCTGGTGGAATTTGTTTGTCTATGATGGTTTGTTGGTTTTGGTCCCAAGGCTTGCTAATTAAGGGTTAATGAGGCCAAGCACTGATAAACTAACTGATACAATGTTGATAGATAGCGCTGTTTAACTCTGCCAGTTTAACAGCCAGGAACCACTCCTGAGACCATTGGTATCAGATCTGTTTTGGTTTTTGGCCTGTGTTGGACACAAAAGAGGTTGTAAAATATGATTAACTTTCTAATTTAATACAAAATACATTTTCCTCATTAAGGCAAGAATGTGCTGTATCTTCATAACAGCCTCATTATGATGATTATAGTGTTGGAAAACCACTTCAAGCCAGAAACCTCACTACCAGAAGGTTGTTGGCTTAGTAGAAATGATAGTTAATTATTAATCTGTGCTGTAGAGTTTTTTTAAGAAACATTCTGGGTTATACAAATATAAATCTCTTGTTTTCTTATACAAAAAACGATCTTATGATAAGGCACTTATTGGAGGATTTAAAAATGGAAATAGGCTACAAAACATAATTTTATAAAAAATGACTTAGATTCATTCTAAAATGTTTATTATTTGAGCTGTGAGTTGAGTTTTCACTGTGACTTCCTTAAACTTTAACCCAGTGAAACTGCTTTACTATAAAGCAGTGTTAACCAACCACTCTAAACCGAGAACGTTTGGTGACCCCCTGCTTCTCTTTTCCTCAGCAGGCGGCCTAAACTAGCCAGTATTTTACATGGCATGATGATGAGATAGTTTTCTCATGAGACCAGCTTATGACTTTTTTCAAGGTCAAAGTTGAAAGAGCAGAGAGAAAAAAGATAAATATTGTTAGAGGGGCTTCTTTTAACCACTGTATTAGTTGCATGCTTTGCTTTTCAGTACCGCTTTGTATGTTTACACTGAAGATCATTGAGGGGCTCAAGTGTGGCGTCCACGGTAATTACGTTACAGCGATTTTTGGTGTTGAGTGATCATTCAGGGGTGAGAGTCATGTCCTGCTGCGAAAGACCCATTTATAGTTTCTTTGTAGTCTATGAATTATGAATCAACTCAGTGTTTACAGTGATGAAATAGAGGTATTTTACTAATTTACTCACAGGAGTTTTGTGAAAGGCAAAAAAAGCAAAGCAAATTTAAGTGTGAAAATGCCTAGTATGATTTCTATGAGGTCATCAAACTCAATCTTTCTCGGTTTCTTTCTCTCAGGACTATCTAGGCTGCATTATTGACTGTGGAGACTTGCCTCTCAAACCAGAGGAGGTCAGCACCCTCTTCTGCAACATTGAGGACATCTATGAGTTTAACAGGTTGGTGTCTTCTTCCTTTTAAAGCTCTGGTGGTCAAGATGTCTGTCTGGGTGGTAGCGGTGTCTGCTGAATTTTTTTTCCGACACTATGACTGGCCTGTGTCCTGCTCTGTCCCACCGTGAGGGACAATATGCAGATGTCTGTCAAGAGCGAGTGTTCTCCGTTTCTGATACACTCCAGCAGACTGTCCCTGGACTGCTGAAGTTGATCTGGAATGCTCTTCATGAGACGTTTTTTCAGCCTTCATCATAACTTAAGCTCTTTTTAAAAGACGTGCAGCATATGGTTTATTACATTGCGAGTTCAAGCATGGTCCACCGAACAATTTAGTCAGTCTTGTTATGTGTCTGCTTCACACTGTTTATTGCAAATGACACTCTGTGTTTATTTCAGACTCGTACGCATGGTTGAGCCCAGAGGTTTTTAATTGGTGGGTGGCTGCTACTTGCCACTCAAACACCCTGTTTTTACATAATTTTCTGTCTTGGTCCACTCCACTCCACATCACCCCCTAATGACATTAGGCAGTGTTGAAATTGAACATTGCGCCTGCTGCCTTACTGCCAGTTCTTGTGGGAAATCAGCTTGGCTGTTGAAAACAGAAAATCTTAAAAACTCTGGGGTGTCCTCACAACCTCATTTAATAAAATTTCCTGTAATGAAATGGCAGAGCATTTGTTCCCATTACAGCTGCTTTTGGCCTATGCTTGAGATTATATTGGCATGTAATGATGAGCAGAATGAGTTATTCATTTTTTAAGAAAACCATTCTTAAGGGGAAAGTTTACCCATAAATAAAACTTCTGTCATATTTGGTCAGTAAAAATTTTTTTAAATGTTTTTAAAGTGTTCTTATGTTCACCAAGGCTGCATTTATTTGATCAAAAATACTGTAAAAACAGTAATAGTGTGAAATATTATTTCTAATTTAAAAATGCAATGTTATTGTGTCACCTAAACCATCAGAAATAAATGTAATATGCAGATTTGGATCTCAAGAATCATTTTTATTATTATCAATGTTGAAAACTATTGTGGTGCTTAATATGTTTGTGGAAACAGTGATACTTAGATAAGTAGAAAGTTCGAAAGAGCATGATTTACTCACCCTCAAGCCATCCTAGGGGTATCTGACATTCTTCTTTCAGACGAACGCAATCAGAGTTATATTAATAAATGTCCTGGCTCTTCCAAGCTTTATAATGACAGTGTATTGCAGTCTACTTACGCCTAAAGTGCAACTTATGACGTCTGAAGTAGTGTAGTGTAGCTTAAATATCAGCAGTATGTCGCATTACTCGCATCATTTGCGCTTTACACTTAAGTCAGATTCGTATGTTCGTTTGGCCGTAAGCTAGTTATTTTACTTTATAAGTTTTAAATATGAATATTTTTCTTACACAAACTCATCGCTTTGCTTCAGAAGGCCTTTATTAAACCACCATTTGGACGTTCATTTATGATGGATGGATGCACTTTTTTGAGCTTCAATCTGTTGGTTGCAATTCACTGCCATTATAAATTATTGGAAGAGCCAGGACATTTATTAATATAATTCTGATTGTATTCATCTGAAAGAAGAAAGTCATATACACATTTAGGATGGCTTGAGGGTGAGTAAATCATGGGCTGATTAGCGAACTACTCCTTTAATTTCTTTAAAAAAAAGAAAAGAAAATCATAATAATAGTCATAGCAAACTTTGAACAGGAGTGTATGGAGTATATTCCAATTATGCTTAAACCATACCCTATAATTACATGATAATAGACTGAAATTTAGGTCACTCACAAACCAAAACATTAATTTAAATGAACATTTGCAGGTAAAATCATAATAGAGTGAATAATAACTGAAATTTGGTATGTTCATCCCGTAAAGCTGTTTATGTGTTTATGGAAAACAGGGAGTAGGGTATTATTCAATATTTCTCTGAATGTGTACGGAGAAAGAATAACAGCATGCAGGTTTGGAAAGACAAGGTAAATGAAAGAATTTTCATTTTTAAGTGAACAATCCTTTTAAATCAGCTCTCATGCGTACCTCTGTAGTTGTTAAGGCTAAATAAAATGACTGACTGACCTTGTTTTTCCCTCCTGTCTTAGTTTAAACACACAAAGGCTCTCGCTTTGTCTTTCCTTACTCTTAAAAGCCCTCTGCTCATCGCTGTGGAATGTAGCCCCTGTATTCAGACTTGATTCTGTTGAGTCTACTTTTTTGGCACCGGTCAGAACTTTAGGACATATACAGATGTCCTTTTCCTCTTATCCAAAGCAGCCAGGCTCCGAGGTAGAGCTCCAGCCCCTGTGGTGAATGAGCCACACATGACCTGTCAGAAAGTGAGGGTGCAGCCAAGCAAGCAGTGCATCCTGGGATAGCAGACAGGACCTATTTTGTTCCCACAGACAAGACTAAATCCAGTTATAGTGAAGCATTGTAATTTGTGCCTTTGCACTGGAACGCTGCATTTGTCTTGTGCAGCGACTACAACAGAACAGGCTGTTTTTGCTGGCTTGGGAATCTCCTCTCTATTTTGCAGTGATGAAAACATTCCACTGCTGACTCATTTCTGTGTTTTGCAATAGTTCTTTTAAAACCGTCTCATCAGTTCATATTGTTCTTGGGTTATTTTAGCACTTGCAATCACATCTTTCTAGTTATTTCTGTACTCATTCTGGTGCCCTTAAGTGGGTGTTAAAAAGGCATCAGGGTCAAATATACTACTATTCAAAATGTTGGGCATAGTAAGATTATTTTTCTGATACTTTCATTCAGCAAGGATGCATTTATAATATGACAAAAGATATCTATTTCAAATGAGTGCTGTTTTTAAACGTTCTATTCATCAAAGATTCCTGGAAAAATTATCACAATTTACACAAAAATATTAAGCAGTACAACTGTTTTTAACATTAATAATAATAATAAATTTTTTTGAGCACCAAATCAGCATATTAGAATGGTGTCTGAGAAAGAAAGAACAGAAAACAATTATTTTACATTGTAATAATACTTGATCAAATAAATGCAGTCTGTGTGAACATAAGAGATTTCTTTCAGAAGCATCAATAAAATCTCACTCACTGACTCCAAAGTGTTTTTACACTTTTTGCATCAAGCTCTTCATGTTTGTCTCCTTGATAACCAAGCACACTAACTTAAGGGAAAAATTGTAGGACAGTTGTTGTAAACTGTCCTTCTTCAGTGTAGAAGACTTAGAAGCGAAAGAGTTTACAACAACAGTCATAACTTTTGGAAAATTATACAAATATTTTCACAATATTTTATTAATATAAATAATATTTATAATGGAAATATTAATGATTATTCTATGCGATCTTCATATAACCATATTTTTTTTCTTAATAAAACTACTGGGACTTGCTTGTACACATCAAGTATAATTTGGGATAGATCCATTGAGAGACACTTCACTGCACAAACACATCCCTTCGTTAAGTGAGATAGCAACCTTTACCTCCTGTGTGTGCTTGCATGAGGTCACGGTCTGCCACTGTACCATGCTTAGTTTGACTTCATTTTGGATTCAACCTTAACACTGAGAATAAGGAGTGTTCTTTTCTTAATAAAGACAAATCTGTTTTTTCCCAAAGCATTTATTTCACTGCTCTCTTGTCTCCTCACTGTCTGCTTTGATCACATTCGGGAGAAATATAATGTATAAAAAAGAAGAATGACTGTGTGAATTTCCCCCTCCATAGGATGCTGCGTTTCCAGCTAAAATAAAGGCTTGACTGCTGTTGGAAATACGAGCTAGATGAAAGGAACTGTAATGCAGCGAACTTCTGTTTGAGTTATACACACCATGTTAATGGATGAATGGTGGGAGTAAGACAAAAGAAAGGCATAAGACTAGGAGGAGAGAATGAACCGAGAGATGACAACTTATGGGTTGAGAAGAGATCATAAAAAAAGGGGGAAGGGTGATGTGAAGACTGAATGGGACAAAGGGAATTACGTTTTTTAAATTCAGGGCCTCTTTCAGGTAACTCCCTGTCTCTGGTCATAACTCTATTATTAATAAGTGAGACATTTTAATTTTTTTGCTGTTCTTCATTGTCTGTTGTATGATTTTGCTACACGGTTTGGTAGCCAATCCTGACATGTTCAAAGAAGAGTTTTTATGTATTAAATTTCTCATTTTACCTCAAATATGATCCTAAACGCTCAAATAGCTCTTTGTATGTACTGTATCTGGCAAAGAAGAACCTGGGAAAGTATTAAGTATGAATGTAACACACATATTTCAAGTCTCAAACCTTTGGTCCGCCAACACTTTCCTGGGATTTGAGTGAAAGGGCCAAAACCTCACAAGTTTTGCCAAGATCTAATTTAATCCAACTTATCTACTACAGTTCAGAACAGAAAGCAGATACTTGTGGCTTTGAATAGACAGTAATATCTTTTTTAATTTTACAATTACAAATGACAGAACTATGTGTTGTTATTGTGACACACCTTTTCAAGACATTCAAGTCATCGGTCAAGAACATCCCATCCCCACAGGCACCTAGAACATCTAGCTCTTTGGACAATCTAAAAAAGCATGCACAATTTCCTTTATAACCACAATGAAGTCCCCCCACCACAAAGGTCAGCCACTAAATGAGTTTCGTCTTCAGAGGGGAAGAGAGGTTTCCTTCCGAACTTTTCCCCTCAGCCACATGAAGTAAAGTCCATAGAGTTTAGAGAGTGTCACGTTGTTTTCTTTCACGACATGCAAGGAGGGTTCCCTCAAGTCTGACCGGCCTGGTGGTTTGGGGGCCTCGTGGGAATGAATATTGGAGTTTTGCTAATGGACTGAATGAAATACAGCGTGCAAGCCTTCACACAGCTTTCGTTCAACCCTTCAGAACATAGTCAGAGAATGTACAACCACTCATCCTCAGTCGAAAAAGTCCCACCGACCACAAGAGTTCATATCAACTCCATAACACTGAGGGAAAATCCATTTGTTTCCATCTAGTGTTTGAGTCACAATAAAGATTATTTGTTTTTTTTTGCTTTCCAGACACTGTTACCAGCCTATATAATGCAAAATTGATGTTTTTTTCATTGATTTACTTAAAAAATGTAAGTGATCTACCTAAAATTGGCTTTTCCCCACCAGCAGAATGTAGAAAATCTATGTACACACAAATATAAAGGTTCTTTTTTGCCATCTATGGTTCCATGAAGAACCTTTAACATACATGGAACCTTTCCATTGCACCAAAAGGTTATTTATAGACAACAAAAAGTTTCTTCAGGTTATTTAAACATTCTTTGCGCTAAGAAAAAGCATTCTTTTAAGAACTTATTACTGAAAGGTTCTCTGGGGAACCTGAAATGGCATTGCTGTGAAAACTCCTTTTGGAACCCTTATTTTTAATAGTGTAGAAAGGTTTTCAAGTTTAACTTTGGGGATATTGGGACATGTTTGGAGGAAATCGAGCCAAAATGAAATGCTTCCCATCTGTGTGCAATTAGACAAGAGTTTACTAAATGATAAAAAAGAAATAAATGCTGTTTAGAAATGCAGGCCAGAGTTTGAGCCTGTTCCAGTCAAGAGTGTCCAGTACCAGATGTTTCCTCAGAAAAGGAATAGCAACATTTAAAAAAACAAATAGACTTATGTCAGAAAACTGTTTTTTATATGCCACTCAATAGATTTTTCAGCTTGCAAATGCTTTTGTGAGAATATGTGAACAGAGATACTTTTGTAATGCACGAAAAACTGAATTGAATCTTTTTTTCGTAGTGAGCTTTTGGAAGATCTGGAACGAAGCCCTCATGCCGCAGCCATAGCAGAATGCTTTGTGGAAAGGGTAAGCACATGACAAATAAAAAATAAATTTCTTCCTGTTTAACACCTTATTAGAAGGCATACAATACATATATCTCAAGACAAGGAGTTTGTGTTTTAATGCACGTCATTCTAGGACTGTTGTCTAAAGGAAATCCAGTTTTGTTAATGTGTTATGTTGGGGCCTTCGCTTGGCAGTATGGGAGAAGCACAAAGAAATGACTCTGCCAGAAAAACAGATGGACTCTGTGAAACCTAAACATACCAGCAACTGTGTTGAACTTTTAACACATGCACAGATCAGCTAAGTGCATTTGCAGACAATTTTGGTGCTCTTGTCTCCACACCACAGTGACACAACAATGAGCCGACCGGACTGGGATGGGAACCAGACAAGGACATCATTGTTTGGAGTGGTAGAGGGGTTGAATGTGCTCATTCTTATTTCTGTAATGATTTGTTTCTTGGTTTAGAAAAGGAAATCGTTCTTTACCTTTCAGTTACCAGAGGCAGTGTCTCAAGCACCAAGACCCAATGTTTACCTCCTGCTGAAGAGGCCACTGTTCTGATCAATTAGCACTGGCCTAGGAAGCACAGAGTACATTTGATTAAGCTATTACCGGTGGGTTATTTTGAGGTTTAGCTCAATTTAACCTTCTCTAATGTAGCAGAGGCTCAGAGTCAGGTTTTTCCCCCCTTAGTCTCAGTAATGCCTCTAGACTAGATATCAGGCCCCAAATAGAGCAAGTGTTTGATGTGTTTACATGCTTGTACAGATGTAGTTCAGTGACTGTAACTGAAGCTGAGCTGCCCATATCTGGTCAGATCTGGGTATAGTGGCCATTGCCGAAGCAGATGACGGGGTTCACTTGATTGGGTTGTTCTGGTACTGCTTCTGTTTTTGGAACACAAACATTTAGTGGAAAAATCTCCCATACTGCCAAGTGAATGCCAGTCTAAATTGTGCCATTTTTTCTTCTGTCTGTTATATTTTTGTCTGGTTTCGTAACACCACACTCTGCATATTTTAAACAGCAAGAGATGTCTAGAATTTGAAGTGTATTTTTGTTGGTAGAATAAAGGTCAATCATAATTATTATTAATCTTTTTTTTAGAGTGAAGCCTTTGACATTTACACCATATACTGCATGAATTACCCCAAGTAAGTGAAGAATATTTATATTTCTTTGATATTATTACACTACAGTACCGTTCAGAAGTTTGGAGTAAGATTTTTGTAAATAAAAAAAAGACAGTAAAGACATGTAGAATGTTACAAAAGATTTATATTGCAAATAAATGCTAGTCTTTTGACTTACAAATCTTTTTTTATCATTTATCATGGTTTCCACCAAAAAAATCAGTACAACTTTATTCAACATTTATAATAATATGAAATATTTTCCTGTGCAAAAATGATTTCTGAAGAATCGTGTGACACTGAAGACTGGGATAACAATGCTGAAAATTCAACTTTACTATCACAGGAATAAATTACATTTTATAATATATTTTTCATATATATATATATGAATATAGTCTCTCAAAAACATTACAAATCTTACCAACCCCAAACATTTTAAGTGCAGATGATTGCACACTGCAAGTGAATTTAGTTGAAATTTACTTTTAAATATATATTTATGTATATGTTTATTTAAATGTATATTACTTATATATAAATTTTAATTATATAGTATTTTAAATTGATTAAATTGTTAAAAACCTTAATACGCTGAAAACTCATCAATGCTGTTGCATAATTATACAAGTATCTGGCATTTTTTCAGTAAACATAATTAGATTCATGTGATTAGATGTCAACCACAATGATGTATAATCATGTAAGATATTTTTGATGAATGTCGTGTGGTTTTAATTAGTCAATGTTAACTATATGTCTTGTGGAAAAATTAGACATATCAGAGGCAGACATGCTTGGGTGATGACTACTCTCTTAGTATTCCCACGGGTCTCTGGTACAACAGCAACAGATGTTCAGCTAGAGCTGATTCTGATCCACCTTTAGAGAATTAGTTTTTGCATATTAATAGACATTAAACACTGCAGCGCTGATTCGTCTTAATACAGATTCTTGAGAGAATATTTATTAAGAACATTTGACATGGCAGTACTCGTATGCATCTAATGGTGTTGAAACAAAGTTATACTGAGAAAACAAAACTCACATTTTGTGTGAAAATGGAAGAAGCAGGAGGTTTCACCAAAACAAGTGAGTTGGATTTTGCATTTTGCATTTGTATGCGAAAAGTGTTTTTGTAAGTACATTTGTAGGTTTACAGGCCCATCAGCTGAATGCATTATTGCAGGCCTTGTAAGATGAACTGTTGTCAGGCAAAGCTGCCAAACAGATGAGTCTCCAAGTAGAACACCCTGCTTAAATATCTTCCTCCCTGTTTCTGTCCAGCTCAGTAACCGTCCTGCGGGACTGCATGAAGAATGAGAGCCTGGTGCGCTTCTTCCAGGAAAGGCAGGCCACCCTGTGCCACTCGTTGCCTCTGGAGACCTACCTGCTGAAACCGGTGCAAAGGATTCTTAAATACCACCTTCTACTGCAGGTCAGCGGGGGTACAATGCAGTGACAATAGTGCCGATTTTAGCTCTGATCTTGGCATCTACCAGCAGGGCAAATGGGGCCATGCCAGCCAACCAAACCCTTGCCCTTTAAAAGAATGTATAACTCCTGCCAGACTGTACATCTGATATGTTGTCACCCCCTTGTGGTAGGAACTATCCAAACACTTTGATAAGAGTGATCCAGGGTATGAGGTGGTAGAGGAAGCCATTATAACCATGACAGCAGTCGCATGGTACATCAATGACATGAAGAGGAAACAGGAACATGCAGTCAGACTTCAGGTAATCCCAGACATTGAATGCTCCCTATGACTTTTTAAAATATCAAATATTCTGTAAATGTTAGATTTCAATGTATTGAATTCTATTGTAACTTCAAATGTAAAAAAATATAGGCGATTGAGAGCTTGTTGCTGAACTGGACTGGTCCTGATCTCAGCGGTTTTGGGGAACTGGTTCTTGAAGGTTCCTTCCGGGTTCAGCGTGTGAAAAAGGAAAGAGCATTCTTTCTTTTTGACAAAATGCTCCTCATTGCCAAGAAGAGGCTGGATCATTTCATATACAGTACTCACATCTTTGTAAGTCATCATAATTTGTCGTCATATTTAAGTTTTCTTTCCAAATCTACCATAAATCTACAGTAGGAGTATAGTATTATATTTTCAGGATTTGGGATATGCAGGCCTCATGTTGTTCTATTTCTCCCTCTAATCTTTCAAGTGCTGTAATCTGCTCTTAGTGGAAAACATGAAGGATCCCCTCTGTTTTAAGGTGTCTGACCAAACAATCCCAAAACAGCAACACATTGTTCAGGTAAAATATATAAAAACATATAAATGGACACATTTTATAATGTACATTGACAACCTTACCAGATAAAAATCTTACTTTATCTGTAGGCTAAAAACCAGGAGGAGAAGCGGCTGTGGCTACATTACCTCAAGAGGATGATAGTGGAGAACCATCCTGCATCCTTGCCCCAAAAAGTAATAGAATTGTTTATATGCAACCTATCCATCACTATGTAAGGGATAATGTAGTCAAAACCTACTGGTTCAGTTATATATAGTTCACAGAAGGACACAATAGTATTAAATATCTTAATATGTTTTCCAGGCACGACAAGTTCTTGGTGACAACTTCTGTCAGTGTAAGTGTTCTCTGCTTGTCATTTTGAACTACTGTTTTTACAATGCTGTCGATTATTCATGTTTTGTATTTTTCTTTAGCCCCGCAGTTTGATCAGGAGCAAATAAGAAAGCCGATGCCTTCTCCACGACTGGATGATGTTCATAACTACCACAGAGGAAGAAGGCAATCAGGTCCGGCAGATAGTGTTTATTAGAATACCAAACCGCAATGATTCATATACTCATAAAAATTACTTTCATAACTTCTGACAGAACCACCAGAGTTCATCTACACCCCTGAGAAAGCACGGAAATGCCTTCCACTCCTCCTAGAGGGAAACCTGCCATACAAGCGTGGGAGGAGACAGTCTGGTGAATATAATCTAATCTCATATTCTGAAAGAGGCCTAAAATTATTATGTTCTCAAAATAATTTTATGAATGAATAGAGTTGCATAATAATTAATCTTTTTTTCTTTTTTATTGTATTTTTTGTCATGTTATACTGATACTGTCACCAATTCTTGATCTTTTGTACATTGGCAAAAAAGTTTAAAGTCTAAAATCTAATCTTTATTTGCATCAAGCCCCTGCCAAAGATATAGAAGCTGCATTCCAGCAAAGTGGTGAGTTTAAACTTAAGTTCTTTCATTTTGTTGTGTTATCTTGTTTTTATTTGGTCGGTGATGATGAGTCTTTCAAAATGAATGTGAAAAAGTTAACATAACTAGAAAGATTTTAAGAATGGAAATGTTTTTCAAAAAAGAAAGCAAATTCATTTTTTGTTTCCATTTTTCTTTTTCTGATCTGCCATGGCTTCACTTCTTATGGAGTCCAGGTTCTTTAAAGGTGTGAATTTCACTTTCTTCCATTTAACATTATATATTGTTTACACAATTAATTATATAATTTTTACGACAAAATGCAACCTTGTAGCAACAGGGTTTGTTTACTCAGCCATGTAACATTCAGCCATAAAATGTTATATATCTAATAGCATATATAACTACGCTTTTGTCTATTAATGGGTTCCCAGGCTTGCAGTGAAGGGGAGTTGTGCCCACAGGCTGATAGCATGGGCTCTTCAGGCAGTACCAGTACTCTGGCATCGTCTGTCATTGAAGTTGAATCTGGCCGTGATGATCTGGTTTTATGTCAAGATGAGGATGACATGACCCCACTTTCTCCACCACCAACACTATCCATTACTGAGGAAATCATGCAGTTCATTAACCAGAGCCGTGCTCGACAAGGCATGGCAGAGTTAACATCTGAAGTGGTACATATAGCACAAAAACATTTTTACACCTCAAACAATATTCAGAGATAGTAATAGCTGTAGTAACTCAGCACAATGTTTCTCTAATACTGGTATTCACATTGAAATCACTGATTTTGTGGCAGTAATGCTGTTAATTTGTTAATGTTAGCTTCTAGTTATAAGAAAATGGCATTTTATTTTTTTTGTCTTCCATAGTGCCAGTTGACTCCAGGGTCCCTGGAAGTCGAGCCACTGGGGGCACAGCAGTCAGGTGAATCCAAAAAACTAATATCTGAGGTGGATGAAAATAAACATCAGATAAATAATACCAAAGTTTTAGAGGCAGACAATGAACTTGTGGATGGGTCAGACAAAGATGAGAACAGCTATCCATCCTGTGAAGCAAATGTTGCTTCACCAGAGGAGCTTGAGAGAGCATCATCTCCATTGAACACCTCCAAAGAAGTGAATCACTTAGAAGAGTTGACATTACCAGAGCCCAGACATAGTGAATCATCCAAACCTGAGATGGAGAAGACCATAAGTGAAAAAGGTGAAAAATATACTGAAGACTCTGTTAGTAAAAGTGAAGAGCCTCATCTATCTGATAATTTGGACAAAACTGATGACACGGCATGTGAGGCCAGTTCAGCTTGTGCTCACATTGGAACTACATTGAAAACAACTGACACCTCTCTTGTCCCCAAAGTAGAACCTGAGCAAAAACTGACCAAAAGTGACAAGCAGATTATTGAGAAGATACGCAGCTATTATGAGGCAGCAGAAGCAGGTGTCGAGGAGGGTCAGATGGCACGAAGGAACAGCTTCTCTAATATTCCTGTAGGATTAGTGAAGGATTCTGTGTCCAGATTCAATGTTTCTGTTCACCAAGACAGTCTAGTTGAGTCTGAGAGTGGCCACTCAGACTGTGTTGAAACTGACTCAGCATCTTCATTACTTCCAATATCAGACCAGGCTAACCAGTGTGGTCAGACAAGTGAGTCTGACCAGACTTTCAAGCATCAGGAATCTGTTCTCTCACATTCAGATGTTATCCAAGAACAAAAAGAAGAATTAGACAGCAAGACTGCAGAACAAAAGGATGTGGAAATTCTACATTCTACAGAAAATCATTCTGTAGAGTTCAGTCCCTGTATGAAACTGTGGAAGGAGAAAGAAAGAATTGGCCAAGAGTCTCAAAACAATCTGAAAGTCCCTCTCTCAAGAGAGAACAGCTGTGTTGAACACACAGATACTCCTGAGAAAAATAAGACATATATAAATTGCACAACAACCGTAGTACAGCATAAGCAATATGAACGTTCACAAAGCCATCCAGACACTTCAGACCCATCTAATCTGCAGATAACAGAGACAGTGGATACATCTCTTCAATATGGAAGAAGAACCAGAGCTAGGATGTCTTCTAATGGAAGCCTGGAAAGCCTTCCCAGTCAGATTAAAGTTGGTCGGTGGTCACGTCATGGCAAGGTGGTTACATGTAGTCATACCCTTTACGAAGGAATGGCAGAGGTACCAGATTTAGGTTTTTTTGAGGGTGGACCAGTCAACCAATGCTTGGTAGAGAACTCAGAAAAGATTCTTAATAAAGTGCAAATGCTTGCACGCATGTACACTGCCAAGGCAAGCAGCATGAAGGTACCACTACATCAGAAGAAAACCCGAGTGAGTAGGGGAGCATGGTTAGTGGAAGGAAAAGGGAGCACTTCACCTAAGTCACAGCAAGTACAGCTGCATCGGGGGGATATGAGAATACTAAGTCAGCCCGCAGGTGAGCTCTTAATATAGTTTAATTATTATCTTGTGTGATTGAAAAACATGTTATTTTAAATATGTTTAATAAAATGTTGCCTACTGTTTTGTTGCAGAAGAATCTTCAGTATCCACATCTACTGAGCCCTTTGGTCACATTATTTTAAGGGAGAAGCTGTCTACAATGTATCACCAAGAAAATGATTGTAATCTCATTGGGCCTCCAGATGAGATCTCAACAATTGGATCTGATTCATTGTCTTTTTCTTCTGCTGAATCCTCTGCTACTTCAGTTGAAATATTAACAACTGTTATTGAATCACAGGTCTCGGTGATATCAGACCATAGAGAAAGCTCCTTTGAAAAACGTGAGTCTAAACAACATGAAAGAGCTCAATCCTTGTTACTTTCTGCAACTCATGTCCAAGAAATGCCATCCAACCTCTCTGAATTTCCTTTAAATGAGCATGCTTACAACATATCACAGTCCATTCAGGAGAACTATTCGAATGTTGGGGACAAATTAATTGCAATAAATGGGATTGAAGAAGGTCAGATATTGAAGGAGGAAAACCCTGCTTTTGTGAGGAATTCTGGTCCAAGTAGTCAACATTTTATTGACCCAGAAGTCATTACAATTTTAGAAGAAGAGACTCACAATGTGGATGAGAAAAGTGCCTCAATTGTACAGTATTGTGAAAGAATATTGACCATAGATGATCGACAAGATGAAATGCATACAGGACATTTGAAATCCAAGCAGGTCCAAGATGATACTGAAACCACTAGCTTGGAGAAAATAACACCTGTAGTGACCTCTGTTAATGAAGTAGATGCATGTCCCCCATTACAGCTAGCAGCCTTCTTGAAAAACTGTGTTTCAAACAGTTTGATCATCTCTGAGGGGTCAGAGCAGTCATACCCTTTGGCCCAATTGCAGGACGATACAACTATCCCTACACAACTGCCGCCTCTGTTTGGTACATGCAGTAGTCCTCTGGATGTTAAATCCAAAGAAGACCTGAGCAATAATTCAAAGTCTTTTAGTCCACCCGCTACACCCCCTTTAGGCGGACCTTCGTTTGATGAGCTTCCAAGGTTTACTAGCCAAATACCTTCTAATCTACCCTCCAATGCTGGAAAGAGGAGTCCCTTTGCCAATTGCAATTCATCATCTTCAGTTACTCAAAGGTAGTCTTCTGAGCATATCACAAACCAAGCTGTAGTTATAGGGTGTACCCAGTTAAAATGTAGGTTATTCTGTTGTAGTTTATATAGCAGCACTTAAAGTATTTTATTTAATTTTAATCTGTATCTTATCTTGCTTTTCAGAGTTCCACATACTTCATTGCGGACTGAGGAACAGATTCAGGATACTTCTGATTTTGGCCTTTCTCATAACAGACAATCTTTATTCCATACTGTTAATGATAAGCCATTAAACATTCCCTTTGGTTTTGGACGTCCTTTAGATGCAAAACCACCCTCTGCGTTTAGCCCAAACTTGCGAATGCGATCACCCTCTCCAATTAGAGGTGCCCAGAACTCCAGACCGTCCTCAACGGCCTCAGCTCTTGCAAAGTCTCTTGCTGCCTCTTGTATCAGTCAGACGATTTCTCAAAACATGGCCAAGAGAGGAGCACATCTTCAGACTGCTTCCCCACCTGTAAGCTCCTCTCCTCTGCCCACATCTTCAGTTAGACTTAGGTCACCATCACCTAAATCCATCACCTTAGACTTAAGTGTGGAGTCAGATTTTAGAAGTACATCCAGCACTGGGGTAGGAAATCCCCAAGGTCAACCCCCAAGGTCTTCTCCCTCCCCATGTAGATCAAACAGTCTTCGATCTAGTCCAGCAACAGTTCAGAGCCCTCCTCCTTTTCGTAGTCAGCGGTCAGTATCCCCTGCACCTCCAGTTAGCCTCCATTCAACTCCATCTGCTAACAGTCCAAGCTCTGCTGCACTTGAACAGCCTCCTTACACCAGTTTAAATGGCAATAACAACAACAATAACAACAGTTTGAGTAATAATGGGTTGGCCACTAACCACAAAAAAGCACCATACTCAGATGTGGGTGGACTCCCTCATCTCCACGATCCTCAACGAACAACCTTGCACAATAGGGTGGCTCGGCCCTTCCCGTCCTCCGAGCCCAGCTCTCGTGTGCACTCCCCCTCTATTTGCCCTTCTCCAATTACTCGAATCTGCTCCCCTCCACCTGCCCTGAACCATTCAAGTCATCTGGTAACAAAGCCACCGAATCCCAGAGCCCCCAGACAAGGTGGCTTTTGTACCCCTTTATCTTTGGACATCTCAAGATCAACGTCAGCTTGTTCACTATCTCCCTGTGGGAGCCCCAGAATCACCTCTCCTCCCCCTATTGGCATTCCTACAAGTGTATGGGGCTTTGCTAATCCACAGCCAAGGAATCCCTCATTAACCAATGCAAGTTCTCCAACAAAAGCGGAAACAAACTCTACACCAAAAGGCACCAGAATAATCTCTCCTACCCCAATCGGGATGTCTCCATGTTCAGCAACCATCTCTCAGAGCCAGAGGAGGCTACGAGGAAACAGTTTGCCCTTTGTTGCTCTAGGGGATAGACCACCAAGTCCAAAAAGACAGGAACGGAGGTCATGGGCAGAAAGTGGACGATGGTCAGTGGGTTCAGAATTGGGGTTAATAAGTCCTCGTGGGGGTTCATACAGTGGTAGCCCATCTTCTATCAGCCCTGGCCCTCTTTCACCTGTCAGACTAACAGCCGAAAGGACCAGTCACAATGGAAAACATTTCACAAACATTGCCTGGCCGGAAGTACATGATCTGTTGATTAAATACAATACAGAGCCCAATACTGAAACTAATGCTTTGTTCTACACCGAGACAGAGCAAGATGACATAGAGGTTGCAGAATCTGCATGTCGGAGCACCCTGATCTGTCCCTATGTCGCTCCAGTCAGCCCCAATGAGAGAGAGACTCCCATTCATTGCCCAGATGAGTGCAAAACAGAAGATAGTGTTATTAATCAAGGGTCCAAAACAACATTAAAAACAAGTTATGCCACCACCGTCAACTTGCAGATTGCAGGAAGTGGGAGGATAGCATCCTTTAGCAATGCACAAGTCAGCCTGACTCAAACACTGTCCCCTGTAGCAGATAGCCAGAGCAGGAGAAGGGTCAGCATCAATAGCTGCAACTTCTCAGTGCAGAACTGCAAAAGGCTTTGAGTGGTGTGCTCCTGAGGTCTGGTATGGTGCCTCATTCTTCAAAGACACTTTATCTGGCACATTAGCATGTAAAAGAGGAGTCAGCTTAGAGATCCAAGTCCACTTCACTCAGAGGGGAAGAATTCATGGACAATAAAATACGGGTGTCTGCCAGTTGATGCTATGGTCAGTGATTTTATTTTATTTTTGAACCCTCAACCCTACTTCCTGGCCAAGTAAAACAGATAAAATTACTGTTTTACTATTTTTGGCAGTGTTTATTTTATTGCTTTTAAGACTGTAATATGCAAATTCATTATATGTAATTGAACTAAAGGCTCTGTCATTTAAGGCTTTTAGTTGGCTGTGATATATAAAGAACTTATTTATGAAATAGTTGTTTTCTGGCACTTAACTCTTGTTCCTCTGTTTTACACATTTTTCTCAAATGTGGTCCAGACGTGTCTTGAAAATAGTGCATTTCAGACAAACCTTTCTCATGTATGTTGTGTTCTATACAAATTTGCTTAAGACATTTGAAAACAAGGGAACATGAATCGCTGCTTTGATTGATGTTAATACGTACATTAAAACGTGATCTGATATTTTGCATTGATGAAAATGTTTGCTGTACAATTAAAAAAGCATTCCATCATGCTTAAGAACTGTACTCTGGTGAAGACTAAGGCAAGGTAATGCTAATCAAGTGGACTCTTGGACATTCTGTTTTAAATTGTGTATTTTTAATGTAATACGTTGTTGATTTCTAAATGATATTGTCGCAATCAATTAATGCTTAAGCCAATTAAACATATATCTCAGATTTGTTTACCTATGGCCTTTATGCTTCACATCATGCCTGCCACATTGTGTAAAGAAAACAAATTTTCCCTCTTCTCTCTGTACTTAAAAAACATGATTGTCACACTGTAATGTGCCCTCAGTTATTTGTACTTAAATAAAACCTGCTTAGTGTATACATGATTGTGCAATTGTGTTACCACAACATTTAGTAAAAACAAATGGTAATTTGCTTAGAAACAAGTGATACAATGGTAGATTTTGTATGGGTGTGTCTGGGACCAGATAAGGAAAAAAGCATGACCTGAAGTGAATTTTTAGTAACTTATTTTTAAAGATTCAGAGTTTCAGTGCAAGTTTAAGCAAGTGTGGGTTGGAGCAATGGGCGTGCCAAAAGGTGAGGGCGTGCCGAAAGGGGTTTACAATTGGTCGCAAAAGCTACCTGTTGCACATAAAGGTGGACTGTAAGCAGTAACGCTATTGGCCAAGAGATTAAAATGAAGTGATATATCCAAAATAGACAATGGCTACGCCCTACTCTCCTGACTAGGTATTAATAATTACCTCACAACAGCTAAAAATGTGCGTTCTTTATAGTATGATTGTGTGTAGTATGAATGTAATCTGGACGTACTACTTAGTCATCCAAGGAGTTCCGGCAAGATGGCGGACTGGGTGCATCTCGTGTTCTGAGCTCTGAAGGATTGTCACAGTTTTTATTTGTGTTTTGTAATCCATTCGTTATTATTTTGCCATTTAATGTAATTTTATGCCCTCTAGCTTTTATACAGTAAATACCGGGAAATAAGTACACCATGACATTGAAAAAGAGTTCTACTCTAACCTGCTGCAATGAGGCAATGGATTGCCACGATTATGATGTAAGAATGGAAGAGTCCACTGAAAAGGCTAAAAGAAAAGACCCCTTCTAGCCGATGAAGAATCCGTCAGCAACTAAAAAAAAAGACATCGGGTCAGAAGGTAAAGAAAGCATGAATGTCATCTTGGATGCTATAAAGCATCTAACTAACAGAGTGGATTCATTTGGCTCTCAACTACAGCAAAACACAGCACTGCTAGCTAGTATAGCGAAGGCGGTCGAGTTCAACACGGCAGAAATTAAAGACTGTAAATCCCAATTACTATCTACTGGTAGAGAAGTTTCGGCATTAAAGACATTGCAGAGCTAATGGAACGGGTCTTGGAACTAGAATGGTACAAGCGCCGCTGTAATCTCAGGTTCCCTTTCGTTGTCGCTACGAGTTCCGTCGTGACGACGGTTTCGCTTAGAAAGCCTATCGACTTTGAGTATTACAAAACGAGCCATTGGCAAAGAAATCCCATGGGTCTGCGGAATTTGCATGGCGCAATTCCGCCCTATTGGCGGAGGGTATAAAAGGAGGACGCCGGCAACATGCAGATATGTTTTCGCTTCGGAGCAAAGAGTATCTCTTCACTGCACAGCCATTTCTGACTACACTCTATGAGACGAGCGACTCTCCGGTGTTGGTGTGACGGTGATCTCCAGCGAGTTTACACTGCCTGCTGATCTGTGCAGTATCTGCCAGTGAGTGTGTTCTCCCTGCTCGCTTCAACATCCGCAGAGTTTTTTCTCTCACAAAAGAGATCGCATGCGGCACTTCTTTTTAAAGACGCCTTGCCCGTGCGCTTCTGGTTGCGGTCGACTCATTTCCGACTTTGATGGGCACATTCTCTGCTCTGCGTGTTTGGGCTTGATCACCCTAGAGCAGCGTTTGTGGATGACTCATGTTCTCCCCGCAGGAAAGTGACCATCGCGGCATTATGGTCGAGACTCAATGATCTCGTTAAAGAGAGAGTCCCCTTAACCACACCCTGATCTAACACTCTCCACATGAGGTGGTACTTCGGCTGGTGGCCAGGGTGACCTGAGGGTTATGGTGCGGTACAAAACGCAGACGATTCGTCCTCGGCCAACGCCCCCCTCTTCATTGACGCAACCCGTGCTGCCACTTTCGGGCGTGCATATGGCATTTGTCGAGTCGGATCCTGAGATGGCGGCCATGCTTTCCCGGGCTGCTGCGAGCATCGGACTAGAGTGAAACCTTACACCCTGTCCTGAGCGCTCGCTGCTGGACGATTGGTTTTTGGGTGCGGCCGCTGTCACCTGTCGGCGTCCACCCCAATACCTTTCTTCCCGGATGTGCATCAGGAGATCTCGAAATCCTCGATGACCCCCTTGTCTTCCCGCGATTCCTCGTTGATATCCTCTGCCTTTCCTCTCCTCGACGGGGCCGCTCCCCATGGGTACACTGGGGTCCCCCCGGTTGAACGCTCTGTTGCGATGCCACTGTGTCCTCAGAGTGCTTCTTCTTGGTGCGATCCTAAGCACCCGTCCAAAGCCTGTAGTTTTTTGTCTACACTTGTGGCGAAATCCTATAGAGCCACAGGACAGGCAGCCGCCTCTCTGCATGCCATGGCCATTCTGGTGGTCTACCGGACCCAGATGCTCATGGACATGCAAGAGGGCAGGACTGACCCAGGGCTCTTCAGTGAGCTGGGTGCCGCCACTGACCTTGCTCTCCGAGCGACGAAAGTGGCCGCAAGCTCCCTGGGTCAGGTGATTCACCATTCACCTGTGGCTGAACCTGTCCGATGTGCAGGATGTCGGGCGGACCCGTCTGCTCGACAACCCCATATCCCAGGTTGGCCTCTTCGGCGGTGCGGTTGAGGGCTTTGCCCAACAGCTCTCAACCGCCCATGAGCAGGCTGAGGTGTATTCTGCCCCGACGGTCCGCTCTAAAAAAGCCCCGCCGTCGGCTCAGATCGGAATTACAGCGGCCCTCCAGCGGCTCCCACCCCACCCGTTCACCTGGGCTGGCTCTGGGAGCTGCAGGAGGACGCCACACCCCTCTCCAGCCCTGCCCTCCGCTATACACCGGGCTAATCGGCGCTCCTGAGACGGGCTGCTCAGAGATCGGACTCAGTTCTTTCCAGGAGCTGGTAGCAGGGTCATTCCTTTCCCTGGTGGAGGGCCGGGGGAGAATCTTTATTCCCAGAAAGAACTGACTCTCGTGTCTCTGAGCACACAGAGTTCTCAGAAGGGTAAGATCGACCCTACCTCATTGTCTCGGAGACATCCGGTAGTTATGGCCAATCCTGGACCTGCGCATCTGAACCACCCCCCTTCACAGGCTGCCGTTCAAGATGCTCCTGGCCAAACGCATTTGCCGCGGGGATCGCCTGAGTTCAGTCTCGGCTCCTAAGAGAAAAAACATATCTGCATGTTGCTGGCGTCCTCCTTTTATACCCACGAGGTGGGGCGTAGTTGCGCCATACAAATCCCGCAGACCAATGGCATTTCTTTGCCATTGGCTCATTTTGTAATACCCGAAGTCAAAAGGCTTTCTAAGCGAAACCCCATTCGTCATCACAACGGAATATCTCTGTTCCCTACTCAGGGATCGAGGGTTACATATGTAACCGAGAAGATCTGTGGAATAAAAGAAAAGGAAGGCAAAGATTTACGCAAGGTGGTTACCGACTTGCTGGTGAAAATCTCCCCATCATGGTCTCCGAACATCAATCACATTGTTGATTCAGTTCACCGTGTGGGTAGACCTGAAAAAAACAAAACAAGGCACGTCATAATTCAATTCACTCAGAGAATACACCGAGACGCATTGTGGCGGATGACCAAAGACCTCACCATCTACAAAGATCTTGGAATCGGCTTCCTGGAAGATTTCTGTAAGGCTGAGTTGCGGGCAGTGTTGTGGCCAAGAGAGCAGCCAGCAAACGTGCGTACTACAGAGGTGTTGCCCGATACATCATTGGACAGAGAATCACGTGAGATCATGAGGTATTGGCTACTGAAGAGGGCCTGTTGCGTTAAATACAGAAATGGTCTTCTGTCTATTTTTTGTGGACAAAATCAGAATGGATGGCAGTTATACAGTTATTGTATAGGAATTTAAGGGACTATGCCTTTTTTCAAAGTTTTTTCCTATTGTTGCCTTTTCTGGCTACTTCAGTTTATATAGTCTCCTAGACTAGGACTGCATCGACTTACAGTTGCATGTTTATTTGTGTATTATGAATATTTTTTTTTCAAGTATTTCACTTAACGCCAGGGGATTAAGCAAAGTCAAGAATAGATTTCTGGTTAATCTGGTTTAATTCTGGTTTCTTACTGTTGTATGTCAGCAGCGCCTCTCACAGATCATTCTGTTATTAAATTAGTTTTCAATCCTTATGGTGTTAACGGCGATAAGAAAGGGTATTGGAAATTTATTTCTAAAAATATAATCTCTAAGGCCATGCGTCCACCAAAGCGTTTTTTCACGCACCTGGCGTAAAATTCCAATTGTTTTCAATGGGAGCGCCGCGTTTTTTAAAAGAGGCGCTGAGCGTGTATTTAACGCTCAAGCGCTGAGCGCCCAGCGTTTTTTACTGGTCGCCGAGAGTTGAAAAATGTTCAACTTTGGGTAAAACGCTGCGCTCATCACTGTCACTTTTTACACAGCCGTCCAATCACAGTGGAGGAGGGGCGGGACAAATACCGCACCGACCAACTGTCACAACAAGAATCAGGGAAACGCGCCACTCGGTGCTCCTCATAGACCCGCGTTGGGAGATTCAGATTTGGTTCCCGGAACTAGCACGGCTTTCACATACAGCTCCGTGGCCGAATACGGTGAGGGCAGATCTCCTCTCTCAGGCTCGCGGCACGATCTGGCATCCCCATCCAGAGCGCTGGTCTCTGCATGCATGGTTGATCAACGGGTACTCGTTGCCCTGCCAGAAGGAGTGATGAACACGATCACGCAGTCTAGAGCCCCTTCCACGGGAAGGCTCTACGCGTCTAAATGGTCGGTGTTCTCTGGATGGTGCACCGACAGAGGTCTGGACCCGCGGATATGCGGGGTGGCGCATCTGCTCACCTTCCTACAAGAGCTGTTGGATAAGGGAAGGTCCCCATCCACGCTCAATGTATACGTGGCGGCCGTGGCAGCGTTCGCAGAATCGACGCACGGCCAGTCATTGGGAAGACACGAGTTGGTCATCCACTTCCTAAGAGGAGCTAGAAGGATGAATCCGCCGCGCCCCCCGTCGGTTCCCATGTGGGATCTTTCATTGGTCCTCGAGGCCCTGAAAGCTTTTCCATTTGAACCACTAGACTCCGTGGGGTTGAAATATCTATCACTGAAAACCGTCTTTCTGACTGCACTGTCGTCAGTAAAACGTGTAGGGGACCTGCATGTGCTGTCTGTCAGCACGTCGTGTCTTGAGTTCGGACCGAATGACTCTAAAGTCATCCTCAGACCTAGACATGGCTATGTCCCTAAAGTGATGGGCACTCCATTCAGAGCGCAAGTTATTTCGTTGTCAGCTCTCCCAGCATCTGACAGCGAAGGTGATGTGAATCTCCTCTGCCCTGTCAGAGCGCTGAGGTTTTACATTACGCGCTGCGCCTCCTTCAGGCGTTCGGAACAGCTTTTTGTTTCGTTTGGTGGGCGCACCAAGGGTCTCGCCTCCTCGAAACAGAGCCTGTCTAGATGGATAGTAGACGCTAAAGCGGCCGCTTACGCGTCAAAAGGTCTGCAATGCCCTCTGGGCATCAGGGCTCATTCCACAAGAGGCGTGGCCTCTTCGTGGGCATGGTCCAGTGGAATTTCTATCCATGACATATGTGTAGCGCCGGGCTGGAGCTCCGCATCTATCTTTGTCAGGTTTTATAACCTAGAAGTTCCTGCCTTGCAGGCTAAACTGTTGTCAGTCTGAAGGAGAGGTGTATTCTGCCCAGATCTCCTGCTCAGATCACTCTCACATGACTCAGCTCTCCTGGTTGAGCTGCACTAAGTGGGGTATGTGCCATGTGCCTATACAGACCGGCGCGCTGCTCTGTATTCCCTATGTGTGCTTATGTACAAGTGATGGCCCGCGTGGCTGGCCACCTTATTTTTTCCACTTATGGGGTTCCCCTGAAAGCTTGTGGTCTCATGTGGATGCTTGGCGCGCACGGCGTTGACAAAGTGTTCCCGTAGCGTAAGCTAAACTTACGCAATACGAGAGAACCTCTCGTAAGAGAACGATACTCGGTTACTAACGTAACCTCGGTTCTCTCTAGAAAGGGAACGAGTATTGCGTAACCGGCCGTGCTTGCGCCACGAGCGACTTCGCTTCAGTCGACGAAAACCAGGGAAGTCAGCCTACAGCCCCTAGTGTTATACGCTAAGCCACGCCCATTCTGGCGGGCTGTGACGCCATGAAGGCGCGGGCGCCCTTCATTGGGCGTGACGTCACGCCGGGCTCACTGGTAGGCTGCAGCAGTTGCCCGCAGGGCAGCCAATGAGCACGCAAGATGGCCTGCTCTAGGTCTGCTAGCTGCTGCACTGCGTTGACAAGGAATACAAAATTAAGGATAATTTTTTGGCTTCAGTATCTCGAGAAGATGAATCTTTCCCGTAGCGTAAGCTAAACTTACGCAATACTCGTTCCCTCTTCAGAGAGAACCGAGGTTACGTTAGTAACCGAGAATGGTTTTCACTCAACAGTATGAGAACATCAGTCAAGAACAAATAACATCACAAGCACGTTCTAAAAACTTTGTTCTAATAACGTTTTCACTCAACATTATGAGAACATCACAAGGACGTTCCATGAACATTATTATAAGAACGTTTTCACTCAACATTATGAGAACATCACAAGAACGTTCAGTGAACATTGTTATAAGAATGTTTTCACACAACATTATGAGAACATCACTCAAGAACAAAAAACATTACAAGCACATTCTTAAAACTTTGTTCTAAGAATGTTTTTCTCTCAACGTTACGAGAATGTATTTTAACTCTATATACATTATAAGAACGTTCCAAAAAAATTATTTTAGGAAGGTTTTTTGCTAACATTTACATAACTTTTACATAACGTTAGCGAAAGTACTGGAACATTCCCTGTTAGCTGGGACTATAGATCCGCAGTCTTTACTCAAACAAATCCCTTTGAGGACTGTAGTATAATTTGTTAGAGCGATTATATGAAATTCTTGTTTATGAAGCTTATTTTTTGTAATACTATAATAATTAGTACAATTAAATTTAACAGCGTATCTAAAAAGTAATGAGACAACAAAAAACAAACTTTTCTGAAACGTCGTTTAATAGCCGTTCTTGAACAGGTTCTGCTCGATCATCTTCACTAACATTCTCTGGGTCTGATTCGGGCTCAAATTGGTATGGTTTTATTGACGCCACAGCCTATAATACACCAAAGCACAAACTACCGGTAATGATAAGCGGTTTCCGGAAAACGTGCACTGGGCGGTTAGCGAATCACAACACACTGGGCCAGCTAACCAATCTGAGCCCATTGCGTATTTTTGAGGGACTGGCTTCATAGAACCTGGAAACCATCAGACCGTTTTTAAAAGGAGGGCAAGAGCAGTTTAGAATAAAGGTAAAATATATGAAAAATAATGAAATTTTTTAAAAACGAAGCATGAACACATGTTACAGTGCACCCCAAAAACACAATCAAGCCTGTGAAAAAATGTGTTTTACCACCCCTTTAAGCAATTTATCACACACCGTGTCAGCTCATAGGCTACTTTTTTTTTTTTTTTAAAGAGACCCCCACAAAGATGAAATCATAATTCAAACTCTGTCAACACAAATACCTCTGTTAAAATCTCAGAAAATGTGGTTTAGGGTTTCATGACCCTTTAAAAATGGCCGACTCTGCAGTTCACACTTCATATCAGGTAAGTTAATGTTACGCTATACGCTTTCGCACCGGATCGTTCTTGGAACTAGCCACCAAGGTGGTTCACCGAGAACTAATGGTCTGGTTGCATTCGCACCGCCAGTTATTTTGACGACGCTAAGAACTCCAGCCAGAGCCTGAGCAAACAACAAGTGCTCGCATTCCCCGTGTTCATTCGTTTACGATCTGTCTAACAGTCTTGTCTAATACGATATTAGATAGAACTGTTATGCATAGAAAGTAGACAGTATATAAAAAGTTATTAGCGAATGTCATGCGGTTCATGTCCAGTGATGTTACCTGAGCAGAAATACATAATCATGCTTCGCTTGGTCCCCTCAAATTTGCGTTGGATTCTCTCCTCAGCGTAAAGGTTAAGAGGTACATCTATCACTGCTTTCCATGTTCGTAGAGTAGTTTTTGAAGTAGATATATAATCTGTGTGTTTACACAGCCTTTTTTTAAAAATGGCGGGTGCCGGTTCGTTCGGCCAATCAGCGTACACTAACATCACGGATAGTTCCTATTTAATCGCTTGTGAGCAAAATAATTACAAATTCTTGTTAAAAATACAATCATAATTTATTATTTCGTTTTACGCTATATCTTGCAGCATTTGTCAATATTTTTGTTGTTGTTGATGACAGGCACGTTACAGTAAGACAAAAACACTAACTATTTGCAGCACTAGTGTGGCCAGAAAAACGTCTCTGGGTGTGCATAAGAAAAACTATGTGTGCCATATTTATTGTCAGATTAATGTGCAAAAAAACTCTGACCTGGCATATCACTAACTTTACAGAATAGACTGGGCAATTTGAAAACTCAGGCTCGCCACATAACCATAATACTTGGCCTATAGCCTAACTCAGGGCTCAACATTAAGGCTTGTCATGTGCTTGTCCTTCGAACAGGTAAATCGGTCATTCACTTGTCCAAGTAAGAGGACAAGGATCCACCTTTATAAGAGCCACGAGACACACTCCATCACTGGCAAAAAGAGTGAATAAAATATAAGATAAGATGACAAAAAGGTAAATAGCAGTATTTTACTGTCTGTGTGTTTTCGTGTATCAATCAGAATGTCTGGGAGTGTCTGGTAAAACATTGAGAGATTTTGTGGCAGGCGTGACACTAGTGGCTGGCGCGACGCTTAGTAAGAGCCACGAGACGCTTGCCATCAAGGGCAAAAAGAGTGAATAAAATATAAGATAAGATGACAAAAAAGTAAATAAGAGCAGGATTGCACTGTGTGTTTTCGTGTATCAATCGGAGTGTCTGGTTGATGAAAACAATGAGAGATCTTGTGGCAGGTGCGACGCTAGTGTCACGAAACTCGCACTCCGGATTAAAACGGAGTAATAAAATATTTTAATGTGGCAAATAGGTATAGGCTAAATAAAAGTAGAAGGAAACACAGGATGACAGTCTATTTGATCATGTTTATCAGTCTGAGTGTCTGGTGGCAGGCGCGTACAAAGGTGTCTGGTCGAGTGGCAGGCGCGTATAAAAGTGTCTGGTCGAGTGGCAGGCGCGTATAACGGTGTCTGGTCGAGTTGCAGGCGCGTATAACGGTGTCTGGTCGAGTGGCAGGCGCGTATAACGGTGTCTGGTCGAGTTGCAGGCGCGTATAACGGTGTCTGGTCGAGTTGCAGGCGCGTATAAAGGTGACTGGTCGAGTGGCAGGCGCGTATAACGGTGTCTGGTCGAGTTGCAGGCGCGTATAACGGTGTCTGGTCGAGTTGCAGGCGCGTATAACGGTGACTGGTCGAGTGGCAGGCGCGTATAACGGTGTCTGGTCGAGTTGCAGGCGCGTATAACGGTGTCTGGTCGAGTTGCAGGCGCGTATAACGGTGACTGGTCGAGTGGCAGGCGCGTATAACGGGGACTGGTCGAGTGGGAGGCGCATTGGCCCCCTGCCACGCAAAGCTTTTACCCCTACTGGTCAGTTGTCAGATATTTTTTTTAACGATTATCATTTAAAAATTAAATAAAATTTTACATTTACAAATATTGTAAGTAAACAACAATAGTCCAAGTTTGGAAAAACATTTTTATTAACACCAGGGTTCGAATTATGATTTCATCTTTGTGGGGGTCTCTTTAAAAAAAGGAAAAAAAAAGTAGCCTATGAGCTGGCACAGTGTGTTTGATAAATAAATTGCTTAACACTGCACTTCATTCTTTGGTTTCAACGTTTATTAATACAGGAGTAGAGAAACGACAATAATAAACCACCTTATATCACCCTGTTGCTACTAATGGTATGACTTTGTTATCCATGGCAAAAAATGGGCTCTTCAAAGTGGAATCCTTTGGTATTAAATTCACTTTTACTTTACAACAAACAGCAACCGAGCTATAACATGACCAAAAACACGCCCATGCATGGTGAAATAATGTGTAAAGTCAGAAAGGAGGATAATTCCACTTAACACACACATACTGTCAGGGTTCTGTCACTTCTGTCTGGTTTATTTCTTGGTTTGGTGACAGAGCTCTGACACTCCTGGTTTGTCATGTGTTCTTGTTTAGTCTGGTCTGTTGTGAGCACATGGCTTGTAGTGTATTTCCCTGTGCCATGTGCTCTCCTGTCAATTGTCTAGCCCCGCCCATCTTGTTATCTCATTATTGATTAATTTGCCCCATCTGCCTGCCTCGTTACCCTCTTATATTTGCTTCCCTATTTAGTCTCCCTGTGTTTGCAATCCTGTGCAGGTTTGTTGTCCGTGTTCCTTGTGTTTCATGATCCTGCCTGATTTCTGTCTCGTTTTCCCCCACAAGGGAGTTTTGTTTGTAGTGTTTTGTTTTCTTAATAAATTTACCCATTTGTTATGCGCTTGAGTCCTCACACCTTTAATCAACCCATTCCGTGACACATTCCGGGAACACCCTGGTAAGGATGGCATTAGTCAATGCCAGATCCCTTGCTGACAAATCATTTATTTTAAATGATTTTTATTTACACAATGACTTGGACTTTTTTATTTATTGTTGAAACATTGATGAAGGCTGTTGATCTCATCCCTATTATGGAAGCAACTCCAGCTGATTGTGACTTTTTTAACTCTCCCAGAAACTCCGGGCGGGCTGGTGGCCTTGCCATTATTTTTAAAAAACATTTTAAATGTCGCTTACTAACATTTATGTACTATCAGAGTTTCGAAGCCCAAGTGATAATGTTGGATTATAAGAATCCGGTGCTTTGTGTAAATGTTTATCATGCACCTAAATACCACAAAGACTTCATTGAAGAATTCTCGGATTTTTCCCATTGTATTACTTTCTGATTCAATCTTAATTGTTGGTGATTTAAATGTACATGTTTGTTGCCAAGGAAAACCAATTGAATCTGAATTCCTGGGAATGTTGGACTCTTTTAACTTGACGCAATCTGTTATGAGTAGCACACATGAACTTGGCCACTCTCTCGATCTGGTTCTGTCCTTCGGAATTTCGATTTGTGATCTTAACATTATTCCATATCATTTTTCTGATCATTGTCCAGTAGCGTTTAACGTGAATCTCCCAAGTTTACTTCAGTCTGCTCCTAGGTCGGTGGTTTATTCCCATATACGCACCCCTCTTACAGCATCAGAATGTTTACTTTTTTTTTTTTTTTACTGCCTCTCCACAAATACTTTGTATCGAGTCTGCATCTCCCTCAGCCGATCCAGATGAGCTGATTACCTTGTTTTATTCTCTTTGTATGAACATCACCAGTGCTCGAAGTGGGGCGGTACACACCGGTACGCAGTACCGGCACTTCTACATTTTACTCTTAAGCGTACCTGCACTTTTTCTTGCGTACCGCTACTTCTCGCATGTAGCCGGTACTCGACCACTGACAGAAAAGGCGCCAGTGTCACGCCCGTTGATATACTTCGTTTGCAGTGCGTATGCAGTGGGTATTTTTTCCGCACCCATGTTAAAAGGTTCGAGCTTTCACACAGCACGCGCATGCGGTCCGTCAATGCACTCCTGGTGCTGTGCGTATACAGCAGTGCAGTGATCGTTCCGAGTCTATTTTTGCTGTGCTGCACGCGGTGAATTAAAGTGACAGCTCATGGTTCGTGGTCAAAACACAGATTGACATGAAAATATAATAATCTCACCATAAATGCATTTAATTAAATAAAATGTAGTAATCTAAATGTATTTTTGGACTTGCAGGCTTGGAGTTCCGTTTTCGCACGCACGTGCACACACGCATGACTTGTTTTAATACAATTATGTTGTTAATAAATAATAAGTTTTGTTTTTCACTGTAGAAATCTCAAATGTCATGATTTGCCAATGCAAGAGAGTACCGGCACCTTTCTTTTCCCACTTCAAGCACTGAACATCATGGATTGCCCCATTTAAAACAAAGGAAAGAAGAGCCAAAACACAACCTTGGTTAAACGATCAAACTCGGGCCCTTAGACGGGGGTGTAGAAGAGCAGAAAGGAGATGTAGGAATGATAGGCTGCAAGTTTCCTCTGACAAAATACCAAAAAAAAAAGTCTGACAAAATACCAAACTGCTGTGAAATATTATAGAGTGTTACTTGTCTGATTTGATTGCTAAACATGCCACATGAACTTTTTGCTGTTATTTATAGACTGATCTGTCCAAGTGCAAACCCAGCCTTAACTTTATCATCAGCGACGTGTGACTTATTTTCAAAGTTTTTTGCTGAGAAAAATGCAATCAGCGCAAGTTTTTCATCCATGGTTGCTAATCCAGTGTTAACGGATCTAACTAAGATATATATTTTTTAATCAGTTTGAACTGGTCTCACTTTCGGATATTAAAAATGTTATTATCCACTTAAAGCGATCATTTTGTCCCTCTGATGCAGTTGCGTTGTCCATTCTTAAGGAAGGTGTTGATATAGTCAGCCCAAGCATCTTATTTATTATTAATAGTAGTCTACAGAATGGCATTGTACCGCTTTGCCTTGAGCAAGCTATTGTTGAGCCCTATCTCAAACACAAAAATCTGGACCCATATGATTAAAAAAACTACGCCCAATTTCAAAGTTACCTGGCTTGTCTAAGGTACTTGGAAAAAGTTGTGCTTAAATATCCACTTTTTTAACAGAGAATAATATTTTGGGCAAATTTCAGTCTGGTTTTAGGGGTGGGCACAGTACAGAATCAGCCCTTTAAGGGTTGTTATTGATCTTTTTTTAATTACGGATTCAGGTAATCATACAGCACTAATTTTATTAGATTTGTCAGTAGCCTTTGATTCCATTGTCTACCAGATCCTTCTGACTCACTTAAGGCAGTTTGTTGGTATTCAGGGGACGGCCCTAAATTGGTTTATTTCTTATCTGGAATGTAGATCCTTTTTAGTGAAGCTTGGGAATATTTACTCTGCTCCGTTACCTATTTCATGTGGGGTCCCACAAGGGTCCATCTTGGGTCCCATACTCTTTTCATTGTATATGCTCCCGTTGGGAATGATTTTTAAGACGTATGGTGTTTCTTATCATCTGTATGCAGATGCCACTCAAGTTTATCTGCCGTTGAGATTTGGTAGTAAGAATTGTAATGCCACACTCTGTCTAGAGGAAGTAAAGCTGCATGGCCGAGAATCTCGTTCAATTGAATGAAAATAAAATTGAAATTATTATCTTTGGTCGCACAGCTAGTAGCCAAACGCTAGTCGATCACTTAGGCCCATGGACGGGGTACCTAAGGTAACAAGTAAAGAACTTGGGACTCATTTTTGATTCATCCATCATTTTTGATCAACAGATAAGGACAGTGGCCCGAAATTGCTTTTATTTAAGAGCAATAGCAAAGTTGAAACCAATACTTTCAGCCAGCAACCTGAAAAAAGTTGTGTATGCTTCTATTTTTTCCCATCTTGACTACTGTAGCACACTTTATGTTGGGATCTGTCAAACACACATTGCCCGCTTACAGCTTGTACAAAATGCTGCTGCAAGGTTGTTGATGAATGGTGGGAAAACGGACCATGTTACTCCATTCTTATCTTTAGGCTGGCTACCAGTACATTCTTGGATACAGTATAAGATTCTGATATATGTCTTTAAAGCACTTCACGGTGTAAGGAACTTAGCTATATGAAATATTAATAATCAATAATAATGTAAATATGTTATTATTAATTATGAATATTTGGTTCCGTTAATTGGATTAACTTGACATGGCTAAATTAAAATTACAATCAATTAATCAGTTCGTCCAACGAACTCTTTTTTTGATTATTAATTTATTCTAAGAAAAGGGTATCTTCCCTGGCCACAGAAGAATAATTATTTCTTAGCATGTACAGCGTTTTGAGCATGTAGCAAGATCAAAAAACGTAAAGGGACTTCGTATTGCAAGCAAATCAGAACCAAATACATAAAGTGCATAAGTTTTATTAACTAAATCATAAACCGAAATAAATTGAACACATATATATAGAAATAGGTTAGTGATAGGATATAATTGGAAACCGGAAGAGGGACTATGAGAAGAACCATCAGAATTTAATTTTCACATTTCATTGAATTGAATACTTGCATTTGTAAGTACAATTCTTGAAGTTGTTGAAAATTGAAGTCGTTGATGGTTCCGGCAGTGTCAAGTGGAAGTTGGTTAAGAGTTATTTTTCTCCAGGAACACATGGCTGGTTTGGTCAAGGCCTGGGGCCCTGTTGAGGCCACGCCGAGCACCCAGGAGAAGTGAGGAAGTCGGAAGAGTGGGTGATTGGAGTCGTTATTGGTTGGAGTTGTTCCAAAACTCCTGAGATTGTCCTTGGTTCTTTGTGAGAGAGTCTTCTCTCTCCTGCCTGATCCCATATCTGGTTGGATCGAGGCCTGCTGGGCCCTGGGGCCCCTGTGGAGGGGGAGGGGGTTCCCCAGTATCACCAGAAACAGTGTTGCGGCTGGATGAAAGAACTAAGAGAGGTAGGTCACATGTGGACTGTCTCTAATAAAGCCTGGAAAAGATCCACCCCTAAGGGTTGAACTCGACCAATAAGAAAGGTGACATGTCTGAGAGGGAAAGTGGCCCTTAGTTGATTTACAAGTCTTTGTCCCAAGCGTGGTTATACCTTCATTAATACTCAGATAGCTATAACACATCCACACTGCATTCTAGAAGAAGGTGATGTACATCAAAGTGTGAGTCATTAAATGAGGATTAATTAGGTAGGAGGCATGATACAGGTGAGGTTACATTGATCGTTAGTTGGTTGTATACCAGGGTACATACCATAATATATACATAATAGTACACGAGACAGTAAACCGTTTACATTGTTTCTTTCACAGTTTTATGCATGTTCATTTATAGATCAGTTAGTCTATGATTAATGCAGCAAAGTCTGTTTTAAAGAGGGTTTCTGCCTTCCCCATGGTCTCTCTCTGGTGCACGTGGCCACATTCCTTTGGAGGTCGTAAAATCTCCTTATCAGCTCTGTAACATGACACTGTTTCTGCCCTTGTGTTCGTTCATTTGGGCTGTTAGTTTTGGAGTTTCATAAACCTTTGTATATAATGAATAATTAGTGTGTGTCTGATTGGTCCATACCCTACAACGGAATGGCGCCAGAATATTTAGCTGAGCTTATTAAGCCCTACAGTGCGGGTGTAAGATTAAGATCAGCAAACAAGTTTCTTTTAACTTTTCCCCGTGTACTTCTCAAAATGAAAGGTGAACGTGCTTTCTCTGTCGCGGGTCCTAGATTGTGGAATTTACCGTTGGATGTAAGATCTTCCATAAATGTAAATGTTTTTAAGGACCGCTTAAAATCGTATCTGTATTCTTTGGCTTTTTAGTACAGTAGTACATGGATGTTTTTTGTGTTGTCTTTTTTGGTCTACATGTCTGTTGGTTTCTTTTTATTGCAATGTACTGCACTTTGGAACTACAGTGGTAGTCTGTAAGGTGCTATATAAATAAATAAACGAACAAACATACTGTCAAGAACAGGGCAGGATCATACAAACCAAATTTTAGAACAAATTCCCCTAGACTAGAGTAATCTTTTCCCCCTTAGGCCTATATTTAAATTAAATTAATATTCAAATATGAAATTAATTGGGGTTTAACTATGAAATGAAATTGATATTTAACTTGATAGCTGAGATGTCTTATTTACAATAAGGCTACTCATTTCTAATATTTAAATATGTACATGTCTTATGCAATGACATTTTTTGGACTTTGTTGTAGATAGGTCTAGTTTTTTCATCTTTTCTCAATTGTGGTGCTGAACTGTGCAATTCAATTTGTGATATTTTCCATTATAATAGCCTAAATCTTACACAATGGGAGAGCGCAATGGCCAGTTAAACAGTAAAATCCATTAATTAGCCTACCATTATCCAGAGAAAATGGACCAAAGTGGTCTGATTTCAGCAGGCTGTGTTTGTAGTCCTGGGACCCATGATGCTGACGTCCGATGTCCTGTCTTTATCTACGATTGGACGAATGGAGCAGGATCAAATCTGTCGAGGGGTGGCCCATTTAAGTACATGAACAACAATGCAGAAAGGCTCTTGGCACGCAGTCTGTTTCTGGTCTGACAGTCTGTGTCATTGCATGTAGAAAATCCTCTCTCGCACTCTGCAGAGGTCGGGAGAACAGTGTTGCTTGCCACAATAAGTCTTTTTAATGTATTCCCCTGATCTCCTTCCAATTTCCAGTCTCTGAACTGCTGACAGTTCCAGACCACTGACTGCTTCAGCGGACTCTCTCACTAAGTCACTGTCGGGGAGACGCTTGGTGAGATTGTCAAGGATTGCCAGGTAAAACTGGGTCTTTTTTATTTTGGGTTATGCTTCGGTGAGAACTAGTGGTGGTAACAGCGGTAGAGTCGTCTTCAGTCCCAGTGCTATGCACCATGCTAGCAGGTGGATTTGTTTACCAGTTCTTCTATGAAGGTATTTTTGGTGCAAAACAACTGAAAGCCTGTGACAGTGAAATTTGTATTGTAGAGAACAGCCACACATGTGCATCAGTAAATTTATGTACTTGTGTTTGTGCTAGAAAATTATATAAGACATTTGTGAGAAAATATTCTACAAGTGTGCAACTCTCATTTGATGAATTCACATACTGATTTGCGGATGAGCAAAATTTCTCTGTGACTTAACATTTTTTTGATGCAGGTGTGTATATGCGTTTTGCACCATATTCACTGCAGCAGATGTAGCAAAAATGTGAGTGTACGAGTTTCTTAATTCGTGATTTGTAGAATAGGATTTGTCCACCTGCAATGAAGAATTTGAGGTGTTGTAACTGTTGTTGTTGTGTTGTGTTGTGTTTGTGGAAGAGGAAAAAAGTCTGCAAGTTTGCAACTCTTAAAGGGCACCATTATTACATTTAAAATGTTCCTAATATTGTTTTGGGAGTCCCCAACAACAGTTTTACATGCATGCAATGACAAAAAACACTTTTGTTGTCTTATAATATGCATTTATTTTTACCTGATTTGCTCACCGACTCCCAAATGATTCGTTCAACGACGAATTTTTCCAAACCCCTCCGTTGCATGACGCTAATCTGCGGTGATTGATCAGATGACCCATTCAGTTGTGATTGGTATACTAGCACTACAGTACTACAAGGTATTGCTCTATTCTTTATGGCAACTCCAATGACAACGACAAACATTTAAAAAAAAATTGACATTAGAGACCTAGAAGCTGCGCTGAGCGTAACTTACACAACACACACAAATACTTATTGAGCACGCTACAAAACACATAAAAGCAACAATTATTAATAATACTTACAATTTGTGATTCGGAGGAGGAAGCTGATCCAAATAAAGTTGGTACTGAACCTTCCTTCAGTATCAACTGGCTCGCCAATCCACACTTGAAAGCATTTATGTTTGTAAAGCAATCGTCATTAAAAAGACGCGAACACAGCACAAGGTTCGGGCTATACATGTGTGGTATAGTTGTAAATATAAACTCTAGCACCTGATTCTTCACATGCTCGTCCCTGGGCAGTGAAAAAAAGGTCACTTTTAATTCGCACTTCAGAACACAGCGTCTTGTTGTCCACATGATGTTTTCAAGTTTTCCCTGGTGTCTGCGCGCGCAATGAGTGGGCGCGGCCAATTTGATAATTTTACATCTTGACATCACAACGAAAAGGAAAATGACTCATTGGAAAAACGATTCATTAAATTGACTCAGAGTCGACTCATACTTTTGAGAGACAATAACTTTTTTTACGGTGAACTTTCATAAATAAAACTTTGCAGGATGTTTTTGTTCACTTAGATCTATGTTACACACTACATGAAAGGTAATTTTCAAAATTCCATAATAGGTGCCCTTTAAAGCATTTCTCTACAACTGCTTGAATCTGCGACGAATCTCAAACATTGTTTTTCGCTTTCAAGTGAGGGTTAGGGTTAGTGTTAGTAAGTAAGTTAGCTTAGTTTCGCGCATGCTCTCTTTTGCACCATTGGTCTATGTGAAATGTGTAGCAAAAGTGAGTTGTGCATCTGTAGAGGCAGTGGGCAGAGCCAACATGAATATTCATGAGTTTCCCGGGCATTCGCGTGGAACTGGTCATTTTAGTTCATGCTCCTCGTTTCTCAGCAAGTTTAATGGATTATTTCAAAAAAGGTAAATATAGTTTCAGCGCGAACTTAAACTACAATTGTGTATCGTTTCGTAAAGTTCGTAATGTTTTTATTAATTTAATTTGCACGTTTTGTGCATTCGTCAATGACTGAAAGATTGCAGGCATTCACTTTGTGTAGGCCTAAAGTACAGAAAACTTCAACTTGTATAAATTGCACCTTGCAAAGCTTTAAAACTGTCTTTTACTAATTCTTATTTGTTGATTGCAATAAATTAAATAAACCCTCATAAATGTATCTGTGGGATAACACTTTTAAAAATATATATATATATCCTGGTGTGGTTGTTCTAAAGAAGTTCTAAAGAAATATATATGGACAAATATACACACTGGCAAAATAATGTAACAATATATTTTTTTAATGTTTTGATTGCAAGGTGTGCTTGTGCTGGTTTTGATATAACAATATATACACTACTGTTCAAAAATTTGGTATTAGTAAGGTTCTAAGGTAAGGTACCTCTAAGTATGGTACCAATTTATCTGAAAAACAGTATTGTGAAATATTTTTATTAACTGTTTTCTATTTTAATGTTTAAAAAAAATTATTGTGATGGCAAAGCTCATTACTCTATAGATTTCAGTGTCACACTACCCTTCAGAAATCATTATAATACTGATTTGCTGCTCAAGAAACATTTCTGATTATGATCACAGTTGAAAATGGCTGTGCTGCTTAATGAAGTGTCACGGGCTGGTTGAGCTAAACATGGGAGCTGGACAGTTGCAGCAGTCTTTATTAATAAACTAAATTAGCACGAAGAAGAACAGAGAGAACAGATACACAAACAACCATGCATAAAGTAACAACGACCGACAAGAAACAGACTGAAACACAGAGCTTAAATACAGAGGGAACAGATAAGTGAAACAAGACACAGCTGGGCCAAATGAAGTGATAATGAGAGATTAACAGGTGAATTAACTAAACACTAACGAGGAGCGGGAAACAGGACTGAACCAAATACACAAAGAACAGGGGAAACACAGGACATACATGTGACATGAAGTGTGGAAATCATTATGGAGCATATGTTTTCAGGAATGTTTATGAATAGCAAGTACAAAAGAACAACATTTATTTCAAATTATAATTTTTTTGTGACATAAATGTCTTTGCTCATTAGAGCTCAGATCATAAGGATCACATCAGCTTGAAATAAGGGTTCACTCTAAGCATGGTGAGTCCGCTTTTAGCTACTAGCCGCAGCTGGAACCAGCTTCCAGAAGAGATCAGATGTGCTCCTACAGTAGTCACATTCAAATCCAGACTCAAAACACATCTGTTTAGCTGTGCATTTTCTGAATGAGCACTGTGCCACTGTTCGTCCGACTGTTTGTAGCCTACTGTATTTTATTTTTTATTCAAAACTCTTTTAATTATTCTGATTTTTTTTTTTATTATTCAATTTCTTCTATGTAAAGCACTTTGAATATTGCCAGATATGACACCGTTTTAAAGCATTGTAAGGTATCAGAAGGTATCATAAATTAAATGGTAATGGTTCATGTATTGAGGAATATTCTTCTGTTGGAAATAAGTGTTGCTGTAATCATTCAGGTGTTCTGGAATTTTTGGTTTCAGGGTAAAAGTGAAACCTTAAACCTTGTGATTTTTTTGTAAATTTTATATTTTGTATTTGTACTCTTTTATATATATATATATATATATATATATATATATATATATATATATATATATATATATATATATTTTATTGCAGTGGCATTCAACAAATGATAACAAAAGACAGTTTTTAAGCATTGCAATGTACAAAGGAAAAGCACAACGAAATGAACGAGTTGGAGTTTGCTGTGCTTTATAAAGGCCTATAGGAAGTGAATGCCAGCAATCATTCAGTCACAAAACGTGCAAACAAATAAAAACATGAACTTTATGAAATGATACACAATTGTATTTTAATGTCATGCTGAAACTATATTTACCTTTTTTGAAATAAGCCATTAAATCTGCTGAGAAACAAGGAGCGTGAACTAAAATAAGCAGTTCCACGAGCATGCCCGGGAAACTGCTCCGCCCACTGCCTCTACAGATGCACAACTTACTTTTGCTACACATTTCACATAGACCAATGGTGCAAAAGAGAGCATGAGTGAAACTTGTCACTTGAAAGCGAAAAACAATGTTTGAGATTCGTTGCAGATTCAAGCAGTTATGTTTGTACTTGTGTTTGTGCTAGAAAATTATATAAAACATTTGTGAGAAAATATTCTACAAGTGTGCAACTCTCATTGGATGAATTCACATACTGATTTGCGGATGAGCAAAATTTCTCTGTGACTTCACATTTTTTGATGCATGTGTGTATGTGCGTTTTGCACCATATTCACTGCAGCAGATGTAGCAAAAATGTCAGTACGAGTTTCTTAATTTGTGATTCGTAGAATATGATTTGTCCACATGCAATGAAGAATTTGAGAAGGTGTAACTGTTGTGTTGTGTTTGTGGAAGAGAAAAAAAAGTCTACAAGTTTGCAACTCTTAAAACATTTCTCTCTGTGAGGTCAAATTTACTGATACACGTGTGGCTATTCTCTACAACTACAAATTTCACTGTCACAGGCTTTCGGTTGTTTTGGACCAAAAATACCTTCATATTCTTCTTCTAAAAGGGTTAACGTTCGCAAGTTCAAAAAAGGAAAGTGTGCTCCTGTGCCCCCTAGTGGCTTGGTGGTGAAGTTCATACACTGCAATCCTGCAGTAGCCCAAATGCGTTCTTTTGGAAAACATGTTTCGGCTGTTTACCCTTTCGCACGTACTATCACACCGGTGTGATCAGTCATGGCTGTACTGGTCCCTGGAGCTATGATCACACCGGTGTGATTAGAACGGTCAGTGCATCACGTGATCAACTGCTAACCCTAATTGACCTATGAAAGCGACAATAATAATCCTTTCCATTATAATAAGACTACACGTTTTATTCATATCAGATACACATTGTGTAGCTTTACATTTTACTCTATTCTTCTCCCAGTTTACCGGCCACTTACTTTAATGTATTTTGTCATAGAGATATATACACTAGATTTTGCCTTGACTACGGCAGTTCATTGGAACTAATGCGTCAATAGAGCCGCCATCATTGAAAAGGGGAGCCCCTCCTCTTTAATGCATCAGCGTCAATGCGGAAATAAAATCACCATAAATCGTCATGAATGCAATTTTCTAGTTGTTTTGGTTCGTTCCAACAGTCAGATATGTATTTATCATTGAGTCCAGAGATTTTTTTTAAAAAATGTCACATTCTTGTGAAATATATCCCTTGCTGTCTGGTTTTTAGATTTCGTTCAGTGTGGACATCCATACGCAGCACAAAAGTCCAGCATCATCCATGAATTCAGCGTTACCTAGATATTTCCTATGACAAGACCATAGACAGTAAAAGATGTATGTATGTAAATGTGAACAGTCTTGCAGCATTTGCTTTTTGGCGATCTATTGTTGGGAAAAATTTTTTTTTTTATATATAGATGCCAGCTGAGCATTTCTTCCTCTCATATGCCTCATCTACAGCATCCTACAGCAACTCTATCAGTAGAACAATGCGTGCTGATCCAGACCACAAAACAATATCTGGTAAGAGGTTAGTGGTGGCAATCTCAGGTGGAAAAATAAGCCGCTGATCAAGATCAGCCAGCATTTTCCAGTCCCTAGCAGCTTCCAGTTGTCCTGGGCGAGAATTGGTTTTAACACCTTTTCCTGGTGGTTGCTCGCCTGGGCGGAGGAATATTGTCTTCTGTGTGTAATGTTTTGCTAGAACAGGTGGCAACTTATTGGTCATGTTACGCTTGTCTTCCAATGGTAAAGCCAAACATTGAAGTACTTGTTAACCGACCTTGGCTAAGAGCCACCTTACATCCTGTCAAAATGTGCCTTAATGTGGCAGGTGATGAAAACAAAGGACAAGAGGGATCCTCTCCTACCCAGAGGTTTAGGTTCTGTGGTGATGAGAGAACATCATATGTCCAATAATTCTAGGTGGTCTTGGAAATGATTGGCTGGAGTTTTTCTAGTCCTTCCCGTTCCACAGATGATTAAATTGCTTAATTTTCATTTCAGTGCTTCTAACTCAGTGGCTGTAAGTGGGTTAGGAATAGGATTTCAAGTTATTTAGAAAAAATGGACAAAAAAGAGAATCACATACCCCACCTTTAAAATTACAAATGATTTACTTTTAGCTTCTGACCAAGGCTGTATCTCAATACTAGTTCTACTCGATCTTAGCGCTGCGTTCGACACTATAGATCATAAAATACTCTTGGATCGACTACAAAACTACACTGGTGTTTAGGGACAGGCATTAAGCTGGTTTAGATCATACTTATCAGACCGTTATCATTTTGTCTGTTTAAATGGGGAAAAATCAAAGATAACGTCAGTAGATCATAGAGTGCCGCAAGGATCGGTGTTAGGCCCTCTTCTATTCTCAATATATATGCTGCCACTTGGTAATATTATAAGAAAACATGGAATTAATTTCCACTGTTATGCTGATGACACTCAATTATATATTTCATCACGACCAGATGAAAACACTAACTCATCTAAATCGACAGAGTGTCTCAAAGATATAAAATGCTGGATGACATGTAATTTCCTGCTATTAAATTCAGATAAAACGGAGGTATTACTTATTGGTCCAAAACACTACCCACAAAACCTCATACAATACAACTTTAATTTTGAAGGATGTCCTGTTACTTTATCCACTACAGTAAAATACCTGGGTGTTATACTAGACCGCAACTTGTCTTTCGAAAATCATATTTCATATGTTATAAAAACAGCCTTTTTCCACCTTAGAAACATTGCTAAGCTACTTTTAACATGCTATCTGTTTCTGATGCAGAAAAGTTAGCTCATGCATTCATGACCTCAAGACTAGATTACTGTAATGCTTTATTAGCTGGTTGTCCTGCATCTTCAATAAACAAGCTACAGTTAATGCAAAATGCATCTGCAGTTCTTACTAGGTCAAGAAAATATGATCATATAACACCAACTTTATCATCTCTACACTGGTTACCTATTAAGTTCCGTATCAATTACAAAGTACTACTACTGACCTATAAAGCCCTAAATGGTTTAGCTCCTGTGTATTTAATGGACCTTCTATCGCCCTACAATCCATCACGTTCTTTAAGATCACTAAATTCGAGGCTTCTGGTCATTCCTAGGATATCTAAGTCCACTAAAGGAGGGAGGGCGTTGTAGTGAAGATAATAGGTAGACGCTCAGTCTATGTGCTAGTTCTGGGATTATCACCAAGTTCACTCAGGTGTGTCGGCCAGAACACCACTTAAGGCCATTCCAGAGTATGAAATAAAGAACGGAGAGATAGTTCTTCTGCTGTTTGTTTATTCCTCTTTCTTATGTAGTTCTGATTGTGTGTGTGAGAGTATGTGAGAGTGTGGTTATAAAGAGAGAAACAAATACAAAAATGAATAAATGAAACGTGCATCCTCTCTAAGCACTAATATACATTACTAAACATAAAATAAACAAAAGTCAGAATATAACTATACAGAATATCTCTTAAACTTTAATATTGTTAATGATGAAATATTCAAACACTTAGGATCCTCAGATTTTCTATCATAAGTTAAATCCCCACTAACATAGACAGCACTTACTGTCATCTATGATACACTTTATAGCTTCTTATTTTACTCAACTACAAAAGTACTGAGCAATCCTAACAACAAATATGAAAGTAGAAACACATCTAAACACGATATTACATATCTTTAACCCGATGTACCAAATCAGATGAGCCGAAGCTCGAACGTGAAATGTACGAACGCGGATATAATTAGCACCACGGTCGCATAGCGACTCCTTAAAGTACTAAGTCTTATCCACATCAAATAACAGAAATAACAACTAGTTTGACAAATAATACAATATCACAGATGTACTTACTCTTCTCATTTACGCACACCCTCAAGAAAGGTGCAGCTCACATCTACAATCTGACCGACCGACTGACTGACTATCTCTATCGTACTGCCAGAGGTGGAAAGAGTAATAAAATATTCTACTCAAGTAAAAGTACTACTACTTCAATGAAATTTTACTTAAGTACAAGTAAAAGTACCGGTCTAAAAATCTACTCAAGTAAAAGTAAAAAGTAGCTCATTTAAAATTGACTCAGAGTAAAAGTTACTGAGTTACTTTTTTAACAGCGGGGGTGGGGTGGGGGACCCTCCCGTGTAGGGTTGTAATGGTATAAGATTTTCACAGTATGGTAACGTCTCAGAAAATATCACGGTTTACAGTATTAATCAATTGTTAAATAAATAAACTGTATTATTAAATTATGGGTATTATTATTATTATCATCAGTTAAAATGACAGTTAAATTAATGAAAACAGGAACTTTTTTGGGTTGAACAAATGCTTTTATTATAACAAACTTGAAATAATTTGTTTGTTTATTAAAATTTCAATAAAACATGTCTAATCAATTAAATTCGATAATTAATAATCAATTAAATTCGATAATTAATAATGAATTAGATTAACAACTTATTTTTAACATTAATAATTTATTAAAATGTTTAAGAATAATATTGTCCTATGAAATGTATTTTATTCAGAAAATTAATGTTTCTTTTTATTAGGGGTGTAACGATAGGCTATTCGAACCAAACCGAAGAACCACGATACGAATGGCGATAGGTACTCTCATGGCGTACCGAACACGCCCCGCCCTGCAAGCTACCCCGGCCCCGCCCAGCTCGGCTCATTGATTGGACTGGAATCAGTGTTGCCATCAGTGTTGCCAAGTCCGCTTATTATAAGCGACTTTGGGCTTGTTTTTCTGTAAAGTCGCTTACATATATTGGTAGTCGCGGGTCGCTTCTTTTTTGGGCTTGTTTCTAAAGTGTAATTGCTTATTTGGGCTTGTTCTCAGCTCGTTGTCAAGCAGATATTTTCTATATGTTATTTAAACGTAGGAGTTTGTCTTGCTTGTTCCCTCTGTCTCTCCCCTTTCCCTATACACAGAGTTTTTTCCCACCCACGTCCTGCTTCTAATTGGCTCTGACCCAGATGGCAATGAGTACTAGCCAATCAGAGGCAGAGCAGGGCAATCGTTTTTTTTTCTGGTTAGGAAAACGTCAGAGTGTGACGTTTAAATGAAAATACGTGCGTGTCGCGACCGTCGCGACTGATGGTGACTGGACTGTAGGAGAGTTTTTATATATAAATTATATTTTAGATATTATAGATATAGATATTATAGTTTAATATTGTTTAACCCTTTAACTGTCACTCCCCCTTTTTTCGCATAGACATGAAAATCACTATTCAAACTTAAATGGTTGTAATTCAAGAATGCTTTGGAATATAGACCTATGGTTGGTCTTGTTTTAAAGAAGACATTTGCCAGATTATTGTTGAAGTGAAGTTTTATGAAATGATGAAAGTGAAACAGAAAAAAAGTTATACAAGTTTGAGTTTATGAAAATGAATAGTGTAAAAATATAATTTTTACATTATAAATGGGGGGGGGGGGAAGTTAGGACGATTCTAAGGGCCCACACACTTTTGGGGCCCCCAGAGATCGATTTTATTAATGGAATGGGTGGGGTAGGGGGCCCATCTCATATTCTTTCATAGGGCCCAACATTTCTAGTTATAGTAATGTGCGGCTCCCTATATAGTTTACAGCATTAGCAGATTTTTAATCCTTGCAAAACGTTTAATTGTAATTGAATTAATTTAAAGACAAAGACACCATTTTTTCATTAAACCACTGTTTAAATTTTTTTTTTAGCTTTCTAAACCGAACCGAACCGAGACGTCAAAACCGTGGGAAGACCGAACCGTCAGTTTTGTGTATCGTTACACCCCTACTTTTTATGATTTAATCCAAATATATTATCAAAAACGGTGGTAATCAAATGTAAATTTAAACTTGTGTCTTTTTATTTTTTGGGGAAGCGCTGCAAAAACAGATTTACTAAATTAAACCATGGACAAAAAAAAAATATTCCTTTAAATAATGTTCAAATAAAATGTATTATTATTGTTGTTATTATTATTATTTTGAGAAGTAGGCTACGATAGTAATATATTTCTGTCATAATTTCTCCTAGTAAAACCGAACTTTTATTTTGACGGGTTGTAGTGAAGACCTGTTTCAAAGTGTATTTGACAATGGTTTTTCTCAAATGAAATTATGAAAATGCTCATTAGGCGTTCTCTCGAAGCAGCTCTGGAAATGTTCATGTATTCATATCCTCAAATTGTTTGTGAGACGCTGAAAACACCATGAACGTCACGAGTACTTCAGTATGTAGCCTAGTAGACAAACGCAGCTCAGCAGAACAAATTGGGTTATATATTTACATGCAGTATTTTTGTGCTTAGCTTAAATATTCACAGACCATGTCGCGATTGGATTTATTCTACTTTCCATGTATTCATCCATCCATTATTTTGCATGTTTTACGTGACATCTGCATTAAGTGAATTCCATTTTCATGACTGGATGCGGGATTCCCTTTGCATCATGTAAATCGGGACATACCTTTATCTGCAGGAGGGATGGTGTCCTAAATCCTCTTTTGGCAGCTACTTTGCGTCCACATTTTTTGCAAATTGGATATCTATCCTCGAGGACAACCACGCTTTTTTCTACTTTTCATACTGGCCACAATTCGCTTGGCACTTAGCTTTCAGCTTCAGCTGGGTCTGCATCACCTTTTTTGCGCGTTTGTTCTCCCGCCCTTCAGTCAATTCAGTAGTTTCCGGAGTGTGTGATATTTTTTCCCCCCCTTGTATTATTATTTTTTACTCAGTAAAGGATATGATTTCAAATGTAGCGAAGTACAATACTTCAAAGAAAACGTACTTAAGTAAAAGTAAAAGTACAGATTTTAAAAACTACTTTAAAAAGTAGAAGTACACAAAAAAACTACTCAATTACGTGCCGCGAGTAAATGTAATTCGTTACTTTCCACCTCTTGACGTCAGATAGTATACAAACCAGCGCGCGCTTTGGCTACCGTTACAAGCACTGAATAAATGGAAGTAAACGTGAAACATAAAGCCTAATATGGTCAACTATACTAAATAATAGCAACACTAACATAACTTTGGAGCCTTTTCTACAGCCGCCCCCGAATGTATGTAATACGTTCGCTCATCAATAAAGGCAACAAAGTTCTATGGCTTGGGTGTAGTGACAGGAGTAGAACCGTCTCCATCATCTCCAGAAGGAAGTGCAGGGAGGACAACCCGCCTGGCAACTGGCCAGGTGTAGATTCTCTCCTTCACCTTCACATCAGCGGACCTGATGTGCCCGTCAGGGCTGGGATGAGTCTTGACCACTTTCCCAATGGGCCAGAGGGCCCTCGGAAGATGTGGATCAGCGATCATCACTACACAGTCCCCTGCGATATCAGCTGGTGTAGCCTGCCACTTCTGGCGAGCTTGCAGGCTCGGCACATAGAGTCGGATGAAACGAGCCCAAAAGTGGTCAGCCAAAACTTGGGAGTGTTTCCAACGGCGGCGACAGATGAGCTCACTTTCGGGGTAGACTACCTGAGGTAACAAACCATCAGGCTGCCCCATAAGAAGAACACTGGGAGTCACTGGATCTGGGTCGCTGGCATCTGAAGACACATAACCAAAGGGCTTACTGTTAAGGATCCCTTCCACCTCAGTAAGTGCGGTGCAAAGCACTTCTTCTCGAACAGGTTGAGCACCGACTGTGGCATAGAGTGCGCTCTTAACTGAGCGTATGTGGGGAGCTGCCGGGGGGTTAAAGCGGAAGGAGATCTCCTGTGGTGCAAGGAGATGTTGTAATTCTCTAGACATTCCAGCGAAGGTCACACGGAGTTCTCGCTCACCTCCCTTGAAATTTGTCCCCTGATCGGAGAACAGCTCGGCAGGTGTTCCTCTACAGGAAATAAACCGACGAAGGGACATCAGAAAAGCATCCGTATCAATAGAGGTAAGGAGGTCCAAGTGCACCGCCCTCGTTGTGAGGCACTTGAAAATGATCCCCCATCTCTTCTCCCGGCGCCGGCCAACTTTGACCTCAAATGGCCCAAAGCAGTCCATCCCTATAGAATAGAAAGCCGGCTTGTAAAGGCGCAGACGGGCTGATGGCAGGTCTGCCATTTTCGGCACTGCAGGTCTTGCCCTCCATCGCCGACAGTCAGCGCAGCTATACTGGTAGCGCCGGACAGCCTCACGCCCTCGCAGGATCCAGAAGGAGCGTCGAAGCTCGGCGAACACCCGCTCTGGGCCTGGGTGGCGGAGACGGTTGTCGAAGTCTTGGATCAAGAGGCTAGTCACTCGATGACCTGGGTCCAAGATGACTGGATGAAGAGTTGTCAGTTCTAGGCCTTCGGCTCGACGAAGTCGTCCTCCAACACGAATGAGCTCTCCCTTTTCATCCAGCTCTGGAGACAGCGTGCGGAGTCGGCTGCTGCTGGGAACTGGTTTACCAGCTTTCAGGAGGCTGTACTCTTGCTGAAAACTATCCCTCTGAGCCCTCTGAAGTATTAACTGTTCAGCCTGTCGGTAGTTTTCAGCTGTAGGCTTATCATTAGATTTAGCCGCCCTATGCAGCTCCTGCACTGTCTCTTCCAGTAGCTCCTTCCACGAGCCGTATTGACCCACGTCTGAGGTCGACTGGCTTGATGCAACTGTGGCAACCCCACAGAAGATAGACTTGCGCAGCTCTGAGGTATCTTCTGATTGATCAACAGCGGGGTCCTCTGGCCATGAGTCTGGACTGGTCAGGAGGAAGGCAGGTCCCAAGCTCCATCTATTTGGCTGAACAAGCTCTCGCAGCTTCTTCCCTCTTGTTAAGTCATCAGCAGGGTTTCTTGCGGTATCAACATATCTCCAGGCATGCCTGTCAGTCAACTCCTGTATCTCGGCCACACGGGTGCCCACAAAGACCTTGAATCGACAGGATTCAGACCTCAGCCATGTCAGCACCGTTGTGGAATCTGACCAAAAGATTGTCTGATCAATGTGGATGGTGAGCTCCCTCTTCAGCACCTGTGAGAGCTGTGCACCAGTAAGGGCAGCACAGAGTTCTAATCGGGCATAGAGTGAAATTGCTTGGGAGCAACTTTAGAACGGGCCATCAGGAATGACAGATACACTTCACCTTGTCTGTCAGTGGTCCGGAGGTACGCCACTGATCCATAAGCCTCTTCTGAGGCGTTGCAAAATACATGCACCTCTCTCTGAAGACCGGATGTGTCCACGTCCTTCGACAAGTACGGTCGGGGCAGGGCGACTTGAGGTAAGACTTGCAGTTCTTCTTCCCAGTCTTTCCACTGCTGCAGAAGCTCCTGCGGTAGTAATGGATCATCCCATCCCCTGTGTTTGTCCCAAAGGTGTCGGAAAATTATCTTAGCCCTGGTGGTGTAGGGTAGGATGAACCCCAAGGGGTCGTACTGACTCGCCAGCACCTTATAGATATTATGCATCGTGGGGACCCCGTACTCCACATGAAGATACTTGTAGCCCAGGACATAAGTGTGGAAGAGCCAAATTAGCCCTAGAGTAGATTCTGGGGTATCTGTCTTGTTCTGAGCCAGCCATAGCTCAACATTGGCAGAGCAGCTCTCTTCTGGTAGGTGACTTATTACACCTGGTTCGTTGCTGGCCCACTGACGCAGATCAAAGCCTGCAGACGCAATAAGGGCTCGTAGCTTGTCTACAAGGTGCCTTGCCTCAGCAATATTGGGAACACTCTGGAGGCAGTTATCTACATAAAAGCATTTCTCAACTGAGATCCTCACCTCTTCATCTGGCTGGCTATTATCAGAGACGTGGCGTTGTAAGGCGTATGTGGCACAGCAGGGGCTACATGTTGTACCAAACGGTAGCACCTGCCACTCGTACACTGCAGGAGGGCCTTCTTGACTGACATCGCGCCAAAGAAATCTGAGCAGAGCACGATCATCTGGGAGGAGGCGAACTTGATGGAACATGCCTCTGATGTCTCCGCTAACTGCGACTGCATGTTCTCGGAATCTTAGCAGATCTCCCAGTAGTGATGCTCCTAATGTCGGCCCAGGCAGTAGATGGTCATTGAGGATCTGCCCTCGATACTGGTAGGAGCAGTTGAATACCAACCTATTCTTGCCATTATGGCTCACCAGATGGTGAGGAATATACCATTCCTCACGACCTTCCTCGGCTGAAACTTTCGGTCCACACTTGATGACATAGCCCGCCTTTATAAGTTTCTCCATCTCCACTCTGTAGGCTTCTGCCCGTACAGGATATGTAGCCAGTCGCCTCTCTACATTTCGTAAACTGGGCATGACGGCTTCTTCAGTAGCCTGAAAGAGCGGCATGTCTCTCCGGCAGAGCAGCGGAGTGGCGTAACGTAGAATGCCATCAACCTCTACCCTGATGGTTTTGGTCTCCAGGATGCTGATGGCCTCTTGGTCCTGTCTTGAACGAGTAACTAGTTTCTCGCTTCTGAATGGCACATCGAACCTGCCATAATCTCTCAACATGTTTCATCTGTTCGCTCACCTGGGGTGCTACTGTTGTAGATAGACACTGCCATGGTTGGGTGAGGTGACAGACTACACTTTCTGGGCCCTGCAGTGTCCAGCCCAGCCTTGTGCGGATGGCAGCAGGCCCTCCTGGAGGTCCCAATCTGACAGGTTCAATGGGAGTGACGAGATGGGGGTGGTCACTCCCAATTAGAAGCAAGGGCTTAACATTTGTAAGGGTCTGTATGGGAAGGCCAATGAGGTGCTTGTATGTATTCCTGAGTTGCTCCATGGGGTAATTATGGGCAGCTAGTCCAATACGGGCACTGGTGAATGCACCTATGATCTTGAACTTAGTCTTTGGCTTTGACAGCGAAGAAATGGAGAACGACACTGATGCACCACGGAGGGTCCGCACTTCATCTCTAATTGTGCGTAGTGGTTGGTCCTCTTGAATCCCCTGCACACCTAGCTTCTCTGCAGCTTCTGGCAACAGCATAGTTCTCTCTGAACCGTCGTCAAGTATGGCATAGGTATTGATTGATTGGTCACCATGGTGAATGCAGACTTTGCAACTTTCAGAAGAACCCGACTGCCTTCAGTGGGTCTGTCTAGGTACAGAACCTCTGTTGTCCCCCTTATGCCATGGCTTTCCGCTGATGGTGTTGATGATGCCTCCTTAGGTGACCTCACATTCACCTCATGCAGAACCTGAAGGTGTTTCCCTTGGCAGAGGCTGCATGTCTTTTTTAAGTTGCACTGAGCCGCCTGGTGTGGCCGTGCACATCGCCAACACCTCTTGTTTCTTTTTATCCATTCGGTCAGCTGATCCTTTGATGGCCTGGATACCTCTGTACACTGGCTAAGGTAGTGTTCCTCGTTATTGCAGAATGGAAAGTATGGCTTACTCTTGTTCCCTTTGAAGGAGTTGCATGGCACTGGAGTCTCAGATTTCTTAGCGGTGTCCTTCACACCATGGAGGACAGTGGTATGTTGCTTACCCTTCCTACCCTCTTGTCGGAACACCGTCTTCTCCCGCACTCCTCTCACAGCTAACTGTCCTTCAGAGTCCTGGCACCAAGACTCGTATTTCAGCCAATCTGAAAGATTAGTTAAGGTGTGGGTTCTTGTGCCTAGATGATACATGCAGCGGCGAAACTCGGCTCTTTGCTCAGGTGGTAGCTTGCTCAGCAGACGAGCAACATGTGAGCCACAATGCAGTTCCACTTCACCCTCGTGGCCTAGTGTCTTCAGCATTCCCACGAGTGACTGTATCTGGAGTGCAAACTTCTCAAATGCAGCAAAGTCTCCCCGCCTTATGTCTGGTGAGTCCATCACAGCAGCAATTCGCCTCAGCGCTATCTGATGTGGTTGACCAAACTTATCATTTAGGGCAACCATTGTGTCTGAGAAGGGTGTTGGGGAGTTAAGGTAAGCATCTGCTATTAACCTGGCTTCTTCTAGTTGCAGGTGATCGACCAACACTTGATATTTAAAAAGCTCAGATGCATCATGTGGTAAGAGGTTCTCCAATGAGATCTTGAGCCGTGCAAACTCACTTGGGTCCCGACTTGAGAAGTTGCGGATTGTTGGGCGTGGCCCACAGTAACTTGGCTCTGGGACTAGGCGTTATGACCCTGAGGTGATCTAAAGGGCAGTGGCTGTGTCCATGCCATGCTTGAATGTTGCTGTTGGGCCGTTGGGTTGCAGCCAAGCTCACTCCGTTGGCCACCATAAGCTGTAGAGTACTTGGGCTCAGCTGGAGGTAGTCCATGTGGCTGTGGCAGAAACTGAACGGGCTTGTACCAGGGCGATGGCTGATGGACAGTGTCATCCCATGGCTTTGCAGTAGGAAAGGACCCACTCTGGCCCACAAACTTGTCAGGAGCTGGGGCTGGCAGTGCTTCTTCCATTACTGGGCCCGGCCATGGTGGTGGTGCCGGCCAATCATCCTCTTCGTCAATTTTAGGTTCACCTTCAACAGGGGGCCATGGTGACTCACCGTTAACTCTTGCTTTCTGGTATGAAGAGAGGTTGGACTCTGCATGTTGCAAACAGAATCTAATAACTGTCTCATGTCTGCTCGCAGCGCTCTAAGCTCTACCAAGTCTGATGCCATATGCCGCTGTGTCTGCTGCAAGAGGTGTCTTTCATGACGAATGTCATCTAACTCAACTCGGCTGCCATCATGTGGATGTATGGGGTGCAGCGCTGGAGGTAAGGGAGTAGAGTAATCTTGTAGCTGTTCCCTAAACTCTCTCTCTGGAAATCGCTGGGGGGCTAGCTGATTCCTCTGGCTGTGCTGTAGGTTCTCAGCCCTATAGCCCAGGTCCATCTCTTGAAGAATAGCATCCCTGGTCTGCAGACGAAGGGGAGAGTCATAAGGGGAGGTGAGGGTTGTCATCCTGGCATTTCCCTCCTGGTGAGTACTCTCTAATTCCTCTCTGTACCTCTACCCGATGTAGCCTCTATGATCGACTTCATAATCTGCATAGCGCACAGGTGGGCGAATGTGCCGTTTGGGACGTGCACCACTAGCATAATACTCTGGATGTAGTTCCATCTCTAATGTAAACTCAGTGATCCGGCTCGAAGGACCATCAATGTAGTGAAGATAATAGGTAGACGCTCAGTCTATGTGCTAGTTCTGGGTTTATCACCAAGTTCACTCAGGTGTGTCGGCCAGAACACCACTTAAGGCCATTCCAGAGTATGAAATAAAGAACGGAGAGATAGTTCTTCTGCTGTTTGTTTATTCCTCTTTCTTATGTAGTTCTGTTTGTGTGTGAGAGACTATGTGAGAGTGTGGTTTCTATAAAGAGAGAAACAAATACAAATGAATAAATGAAACATGTGCATACACTCATTCCTCTCTAAGCACTAATATACATTACTAAACATAAAATAAACAAAAGTCAGAATATAACTATACAGGATTTCTCTTAAACTTTATACGTAAGCATAATGAAAAGATTCAAACACTTAGGATCCTCAGATTTTTTATCATAAGTTAAATCCCCACTAACATAGACAGCACTTACTGTCATCTATGATACACTTTATAGCTTCTTGTTTTACTCAACTACAAAAGTACTGAGCAATCCTAACAACAAATATGAAAGTATAAACACATCTAAACACGATATTAGATATCTTTAACCCGATGTACTAAATCAGATGAGCCGAAGCTCGAACGTGAAATGTACGAACGCGGATATAATTAGCACCACGGTCGCATAGCGACTCATTAAACTACTAACTCTTATCCACATCAAATAACAGAAATAACAACTAGTTTGACAAATAATACAATATCACAGATGTACTTACTCTTCTCATTTAGGCACACTCTCAAGAAAGGTGCAGCTCACATCTACAATCTGACCGACCGACCGACTGACTGACTATCTCTATCGTACTGCATACTAACTGTGTGACGTCAGATAGTATACAAACCAGCGCGCGCTTTGGCTACCGTTACAAGCACTGAATAAATGGAAGTAAACGTGAAACATAAAGCCTAATATGGTCAACTATACTAAATAATTGCAACACTAACATAACTGTGGAACCTTTTCTACAGGCGTTCTCGCATTTTGCTCCTAAACTCTGGAATAGCCTTCCTGATATTGTTCGAGGCTCAGACTCGCTGTCCCAGTTTAAAACTAGATTAAAGACGCATCTCTTTAGCCAAGCATTCACATAATGCTTACCTTTTATACCACTGTTGAATCAGATGGAATGCATTAATATTATGAACAGCAGCTATGCTAATTATTTCCCATCTGCTCTTCTGCTGTTATCTTGGGACGCTAGCCCCGAGGTAAATGGCATTCGTTAGCTCCTGTTTGTATCCAGCCTCTCACAGAGACTTCAGATCCCACATGTCACGGTTTATATATTCATTGACTCCTTCTTGTCTCGTGTTTCTGTTGTTATCTGTGTGGGTGTGTATGAGTGGGCGTTACCACTTCATTCACTGATCAGCGATCCAGCTGATCATCATCTACTCACCAGCTGCAGCTCATTCAGAACCATATATATTGCTCACCGTTTTCTCCTCTCATTGTCAGATCGTTGTATGAAGTCCCTCGTGTGTGTTGGTCCCTCCTGTTGGCGTTTCAGCTCTTGTCTTGTTCATGTTCACTTGGATTATCACCGGCCGTGGATTACATCACCTCACCTGGATCTTCACTTCACTTCTTCACTATTCACCGGACTCCTGACCATCTCGTCCCTGCGTCACCAGTACATTGTTGTGTGTCATCTGACCATGGACTGAGTATTGTTTCTTGTGTGTCATCTGACCGTGGACTGAGTATTGTTTCTTGTGTGTCATCTGACCGTGAACTGAGAATAAACACTCTTCACTTGCATCTTTGCTTCTGTGGTCTTTACCGTTACAGAACGATCTGACCCATTATGGAAGCAGCGAGTGACACGAATCCATTGGAGGAGTTTGTAAACTCCAGCATCCAGCGCATGGACGCTCAGGAGAGGAACATTAATGAGACGGGACGCGCCGTTCAAGTGCTGGTGACGCAGGTGTCCGAGCTCACCCAGCAGATACAACAGCTACGTGTTCCCATTGCGCCACCCACACCGGCCGTTCCTCTCATACCACCTGCGGAAGTCTCTCAGTCAGAACCCCGCCTACCCATTCCACAGGCCTACGATGGTGAGCCTAGTTTTTGTCGTGCCTTCTTAACACGATGTTCGATGCACTTTGCCCTACAGCCTCGCACCTTCCTGCACGAGAGATCCAAGGTAGCATTCGTGCTCACGTTACTGACTGGGAGAGCGGCACTCTGGGGAACGGCGGTGTGGGAGAACCAGGATCCATGCTGCGCCTCGTTCCAGGCACTCTCCGACGAGATCAAGAGGGTGTTCGACAGAGGGGTTGCCGGGAGAGAGGCGGCCCGGATGCTCGCGGAGTTAAGACAAGAAGAAAGATCAGTATCGGACTACTCCATCGAATTTAGAACCCTGGCGGCAGAGTGTAACTGGAACGAGGAGGCGCAGTTGGACATGTTCCTGCATGGGCTGGCTGACCGCGTTCAAAGGGAGATCTACGCCCTGGATCTCCCCACATCTCTGAACGGACTCATAGATCTGGCCCTTCGTGTAGACGCACGACTAGCGAGAGTGGAACGCAGAACACCACCGAATCGGGCCAGGGGAGGAGTTGAGAGTCTACGATCCAGCGGCGGGGACGCGGTCAGCCCCGTCTACGATCACGAGCCCATGCAGGTCGGGCGAGCTCGGCTTTCCCGGGAGGAGAAGGAGAGGCGGAGATCCCAAGGACTATGCCTTTACTGCGGGACTGCTGGACACTTCGCATACGGCTGTCCAGTAAAAGGCCAAGCCCGACAGTAAGATTGAGGCTACTGTCGGGTGGGATCTCCACTGAGAAGACCTCATATACATCGACCCTCCTCCCGGTAAGACTAAGATGGTCAGGCCACACTCATGACTGTCAGGCACTGGTGGATTCTGGGGCAGAAGGTAACTTCATGGACCATGGTTTTGCTCAAAGATTTCACATTCCCCTTCTATCCCTCACCAGTAATATAGCAGTGCAAGCACTCAACGGTCAAAATCTGCCTACCATCTCACTCATCACCGGACCCATCACCCTCATCACATCTGGCAACCACGCTGAGACATGTTCTTTCTACATCATGGACTCACCACTCGCACCCGTTGTTTTAGGACACCCCTGGCTAATTGAACACAACCCCAGAATTGACTGGCAACTGAAATCAGTGTTAGAATGGAGTGGTAAATGTCATGAGTCTTGTCTTGTGTCTGGCTGTTCGTCTGTCGCTGTCTCTGTGTTTCAGGAGGAGGCAGTGGATTTATCTAACGTGCCCGCGGAGTACTCGGACCTGAAGGAAGTGTTCAGTAAGTCTCGTGCTGCTTCTCTACCTCCGCATCGTCCCTATGACTGTGCAATAGACTTAATGTCAGGTAAGTCTCCGCCTAAAGGCAAGTTATATTCACTTTCTGTCCCAGAGAGGGAGGCTATGGAGAAATATATTTCTGATTCTCTAGCATCCGGGTTCATCCGCCATTCTTCTTCTCCAGCGTGGGCGGGGTTCTTTTTTGTGGGGAAGAAAGACGGATCCTTGCGACCTTGCATTGATTACCGAGGGCTGAACAGCATCACGGTAAAGAATACGTATCCTTTGCCGTTGATCTCTTCAGCTTTCGAGAGGTTGCAGGGAGCGTCTATCTTCACGAAATTGAATCTACGTAATGCTTATAATTTGGTCCGCATTAGAAAGGGGGATGAATGGAAGACTGCTTTTAACCTCCCCAGGGGGCACTTTGAATACTTGGTCATGCCTTTCGGGCTGTCCAACTCCCCAGCAGTCTTCCAGGCTCTCGTCAATGACGTGCTGCGAGATATGGTCGATCAGTTCATTTATGTCTACCTGGATGACATATTGATATTTTCCTCTTCCCTCCAGGAACACGTGCAGCACGTCCGACGAGTGCTTCAGAGGTTGCTAGAGAATGGGCTTTTTGTCAAGGTGGAGAAATGCGTTTTTCATGCACAGTCTGTTCCATTTCTAGGATACATTGTGTCGTCTGAGGGTATTCGCATGGATCCCGAGAAGGTTAAGGCTGTGGTAGATTGGCCAAGCCCAGATTCCCGTAAGGCCCTACAGAGGTTTCTGGGATTCGCCAATTTTTACCGACGTTTTATTCGCAATTTCAGCCAACTAGCCTCGCCCCTGACTGCCTTGACCTCCCCCAGAACTACGTTCAGGTGGTCAGACGCTGCTGAGACAGCGTTTGCCAAACTGAAAGACCGCTTTGTTTCGGCCCCATCCTTATTACCTCTGATCCATCACGTCAGTTCGTGGTTGAGGTCGACGCGTCAGAGGTGGGGGTAGGAGCGGTGATTTCTCAGCATTCTCCCACAGACGACAGAGTGCATCCATGCGCGTTTTTATCTCATCGTTTATCCCCTGCCGAACGCAATTATGACATTGGTAACAGGGAGTTGTTGGCGGTCAAGTTAGCGTTGGAGGAATGGCGTCACTGGTTGGAGGGGTCGGGGGTACCTTTTATCGTCTGGACCGACCATAAGAATTTGGAATATATCAGAACGGCTAAAAGATTGAACTCTAGGCAGGCTCGGTGGGCACTTTTTTTTGGACGTTTTGACTTTACTCTATCGTACCGCCCGGGTTCCAAGAACATCAAACCCGATTCTTTGTCACGCATTTTTGATCGATCCGAACGCCCGTCTACTCCCGAGTGCATTTTACCGGAGAATCTATTTATCTCCACACTCGTATGGGAGGTCGAATCGAAGGTCAAGGCGGCCTTAGAAGGGGTAATGCCTCCGCCCGGCTGCCCACCGAATCGCTTGTTTGTGCCAGAGGAATTAAGGTCTGACGTTATTCAGTGGGGGCATTGTTCCAACGTGGCTTGTCATCCAGGAGTCAACCGTACTAGCTTTTTAGTCAAGCAACGATTCTGGTGGCCACGTATGGCTTGTGACATTTACAGTTTTGTTTTGGCTTGCTCGGTTTGTGCCACGGGTAAGACTTCCAATCGAACCCCAGATGGGTTACTTCAACCGCTGCCTGTCCCATCGAGACCCTGGTCCCATATCGCTCTGGATTTTATCACCGCCCTCCCACCCTCTCAGGGTAACACGGTGGTTTTAACCGTGGTGGACCGATTCTCGAAGGCGACTCACTTTATCCCCTTACCCAAATTACCCTCAGCTAAGGAGACAGCGTTGATAGTTGTAGATCACGTCTTTCGTATTCATGGCCTCCCGACAGACGTGGTTTCTGACAGAGGACCCCAGTTTGTGTCCAAATTTTGGCAAGAGTTTTGTAGATTACTGGGAGCGACTGTTAGTCTGTCCTCAGGGTTTCATCCCCAGAGCAATGGTCAAACCGAGAGAGCCAACCAAGATCTGGAAAGGGTGTTACGATGTTTGGTTTCCAAGAATCCTTCCTCTTGGAGCCAGCAACTGTCCATGGTGGAGTACGCCCACAATACGTTACCAGTGTCAGCCACGGGTCTATCGCCGTTTGAGTGTAGTATAGGATACCAGCCACCAATTTTTCCTAGTCTGGAATCCGAGGTCGCGGTTCCCTCCACTCACGCCTTCATCCAGAGGTGTCAACGCACTTGGACTAGAGCTCGTGAGACTCTACTCCAGGTGGGGGAACGCACCAAGGCGAAGGCCGATCGCCACCGGTCAAAGCCTCCAGTATATGTCGTTGGTCAAAAAGTGTGGCTTTCTACTAAGAACATTCCTCTCCGCTCCGTTTCTAATAAACTTGCTCCCAAATTCATTGGCCCGTTTGTTGTCACCAAGATCATTAGTCCGGTGGCAGTCCCCCTCAAATTGCCTCCAGTGTACAGGAGGATTCATTCCGCCTTCCATGTATCCAAGATCAAGCCCGTGTTTTATTCTCGTATTAATCCGCCAGTCCCGGTTCCTCCCCCGCCGCGACTCGTAGAAGGGGAACCTACTTATTCGGTAAACCGCATTCTGGACTCAAGGCGAAGGGGACGCGGATTCCAGTACTTGGTGGACTGGGAAGGTTACGGTCCGGAGGAGAGAAGTTGGGTACCTGCTAGAGACAACCTGGATCATTCCCTTATTGATGATTACAATCGACAGGTAAGGGAGTCTGAGAACGCCAGGAGGCGTTCTTAGGAGAGGGGGTACTGTCACGGTTTATATATTCATTGACTCCTTCTTGTCTCGTGTTTCTGTTGTTATCTGTGTGGGTGTGTATGAGTGGGCGTTACCACTTCATTCACTGATCAGCGATCCAGCTGATCATCATCTACTCACCAGCTGCAGCTCATTCAGAACCATATATATTGCTCACCGTTTTCTCCTCTAATTGTCAGATCGTTGTATGAAGTCCCTCGTGTGTGTTGGTCACTCCTGTTGGCGTTTCAGCTCTTGTCTTGTTCATGTTCACTTGGATTATCACCGGCCGTGGATTACATCACCTCACCTGGATCTTCACTTCACTTCTTCACTATTCACCGGACTCCTGACCATCTCGTCCCTGCGTCACCAGTACATTGTTGTGTGTCATCTGACCGTGGACTGAGTATTGTTTCTTGTGTGTCATCTGACCGTGGACTGAGTATTGTTTCTTGTGTGTCATCTGACCGTGAACTGAGAATAAACACTCTTCACTTGCATCTTTGCTTCTGTGGTCTTTACCGTTACACCACAACACCGATGAGATGACTAAATGCCTGTGAAGAGACGACTCGACGCCTGTGAAGAGACGACTCAACGCCGGCGATATGTTTTGCCCTACATTAATACATGATTAACTATCTGTATTTCTCTATGTACATTTCTGAAATGCACTTTCTGTAAAGCTGCTTTAAAACAATATGTATTGTGAAAAGCGCTATACAAATAAATTTGATTTGAATTTAATTGAATATACACACACACAGACAGACAGACAGACAGTACTGGTCGTTGGATGTTGGACGTTGGATGTTGGTCGTTGGACGTAGCTGGCTAGCTGCTAGCATCAGCTGGCTAACAGCCATAGACAGTAAAAGAAATGGACACAGCGACCGCATTGATTTCAACAGAGAAGACTGAAGCCCGATTATTGCACTTCCTGTCTGATGGCTGAGCAACTGCGCAGGCTCAAACTGAGCGTGACGACAGTCTGACAGTTGTACATCTTCTAGTAGCTGTGGCAAAACAAATCTGAATCACCTAATTCCTCAAAAACATTGTTGAAATATTTTGTCCCATTGTTTTTATGGACTCTCTATCTATGGGCTTCTCCCTTGACTTAATGCGTCTATGTCCCCCCGATTGCCTCATAGACAGTAAAAGATTGCCTGCGAGCTTCTCCTGTTTTTATCTGTTTTTAACAAAAACGGCTTCTACGGGGCCATAACGTAAGATACAAAGTAATGGAGCCTTTTATACATTGTACTGTTTATTTAGAAATAAATAATGGACAAATGAAGTCTTTGGACGCCTCAGATGTAAAGTTATTCGCTGTCAAAGTGACGCCAAAATGAATGCTAACAGCAGGTGAAGTTCTGCTACAATGGCGGCGCCCGTGAGGCTTCAACTTCTGGCTGATGGATTACCCCCTTGCTAACAGCCCTTATTAGACATTCTCTGCTATCAGCTAACGTTATGTATCTAGCCGATAGACGATGCGAATCCAGCCACTGAAGATTAGTGAGTGAAAGTGTGTAAAAAGAAGAGACCGCACACATGGATGATATTACACATAACGTTACGTGTAAATCTTGTGAAGTGGAACAAACACCAAGTGGAATTTCATGAAGTACTATTACTAGTATTATAACCATATAATAAAAAATAAAAAAATAAAAAATAAAAAAAAAATATATATATATATATACAGTGATGTGAATAAGTTAGGACACCCATGCTAAAGTTGCCTAAAAAGAGGAATAAAAAAATCTTCTTTTGGAAATTGATCTCAATGCCTTAATTAGAAAAATGAGGAAAAATCCAGCCTTTAAGGACACCGATTTTCTTTGTGTATGAATAATGTATCCTACATAAATAAATGTTCTTCCTTAAAATACAGGGTGCATAAGTCAGGACACCCCTATGTTAAATTCCCATAGAGTCAGGCAGATTTTTATTTTTAAAGGCCAGTTATTTCATGGATCCAGGATAATATGCATCCTGATAAAGTTCACTTGGCCTTTGGAATTAAAATATCCCCACATCATCACACACCCTTCACAATACCTAGAGATTGGCATGGGGCACTTTCCATAAGATCATCTTTCAATGCAAATCAAACCAGCTATTAGGTTAACTGAAATAAAACCATGCCAATCTCTAGGTACTGTTAAGGGAATGTGATGATATTCACATCACTGTATATATATATATATATATATATATATATATATATATATATATATATATATTTTTTTTTTTTAATTATTATTATTTTTTATTCATATTCTATTCTCACACATGTATTCTTCACTAGCTCTCAGTCATCAAGCTCCTAGAAAGCACAGAGTTCTATTGTATTCCCCCTAACACCTCTTCCTTTCTTTATCTCTAGTCTACCTTGATGCTGTGATGTCCTTCATCCTACTCCTCCTCCATCCCCCTGTCAAACACACCACCCTCATCCTGTAGCTGTAGTCGGTAGTGTATTGATGATGTTATTGTAGTGTAGTGGTATAGTATATTGTAGAAAAAGTTCATATTGTAATTGTTCATGTAATGTTAATGTAATTGTAATATTATAGTGTAGAAAAGGTTCATATTTTTGTCATTATGTTAAGACACCCCCTCACACTATCCCAACACACACACACACACACACACACACACACACACACACACCCACACACACACACACCCCTTCATCCTTTAGGTTAGTTGTAATTAAGTAAGTAGTAATGTATTTCATGTTCATATGCTGTTCTATTTAATAAATAATCAAATAACCTCCTATTGCAATGTTCAACATCTGATAAAAAGAAATCAATGAGAAATCATTTTTGTTCAGGATTAAATGATATGGTGTATACTTCCGTCTATGCAAGGTCATTAGGCCACAGCATTGGGTAACACCTAAAAAAACCATTCAGTCTGTAGAGGGTGATTCAGTGAAGTAGTTCAAATATTAACAAAACAATTTGTGTAGCAATCTAGTAAGGGAAGAGTCCCCTCTCCCAACACGTATCGTTACGATCTGTGATAGCCCGTGCAACCTGGCCGATTTTGTACATTAGCCAACTTGGCCAACTTTCCCTCCCACGTGAACCACCGTAAATTCAGGTAGGCTTTGACAACACAGGAGCACACGTCCTAGGGAAATGAGAAATAGGACAACACTTTCCAACTATTAAAACAATTTATCATTGCACACCTGCGAGGCATTTTTCTCCTTTTTAAATTTTTATTGATAATTTGCAGTAGTGAGTGGGACATTGGTTGTTGTTGTTTTTTAAGGTGGCAATACTATACCATATGTATCCTGTATTTCCTAACACAAGAATAACACAAGTACTCAAATTCAATTTATTTTCCATGTAAATTTCACAGTACATACATAACCATAGGCAGATAAATGTGCCAACAACCAAAAGTTGCTAGAGTCACGTGTGTACCTCAAGCGAGATGGCGGCTATCTAGATAAGCTCCTGCCCACTTGGTAATAACTAGATAATTTATGACGAAGTAGTTGACATTGTGTTTAAAAAAATACTTTGAAAACGTTTATGATCCGGATGCTAAGAACTTAATCACATTTTTGACTGTATCACGATGACTACAACATCCAAATATTTCAAAGAAACAAACCGCATGGCGACCAGGCAGGCACCTTTAACGGACACTTAGGGCAGCTTCGAGTCCGTCCGAAAAGCAGACTGACGCTAAAGTGAGCCTAGAGACAGTTTTTGCTGAAGTTACTAAAATGAGTAAGACCCTTCAGGCAGTGGCAGCGGACACAATCGCCATTAAAGAGACGATGACAGAGCTAAAAGATACAGTGAACGGGCTGCAAGTTCGAATGGAGGAGGCGGAGGGCCGTATCTCACAAATGGAGGATGTGACAGAGAGGTTGGTGACAGATAAAGATGCTAAGGAAAAGAAGATAAACGTTTTGTAGGATCGTGTTCAAATGCTTGAAAACCATAGTAAGAGGAACAATGTAAGACTTGTGGGGCTGAAAGAGAAGTATGGAACGAACGGCACCTTGGAGAGATGTGTGAAGAAGGTTTTGAGTGAAGGCCTGGGGATCGACATGGAGGGCGAATTCGAAATTGAGAGAGCCCACCGAATACTGGCTCCCATGCCGAGTGAGGATCAACCGCCGAGACCGGTGCTGATTAGGTTTTTGAGGCAGTCAGCGCGGGAAAAGGTACTTCGAGCCGTGCGGGGAATCGAGTGGGAGGATGCTAAGTTATCAGTGTTTCCCGACATGACGAAGGAGCTGGCTGAAAAAAGAAAGACCTTTCTGCCTGCAGAGAAATCGCTTCAACAGCTAAACGTGAGATACACGCTTGCTTTCCCTGCTACCTTGAGATTTACTTGGAAAGGTAGAAACCGTAGTTTCACCAGCACGGAAGAAGCGGAGCGTTTCATCAGCACCTTACGCAATGATGGGTCATAAACAGGTACGCTGTATGCCTTCATAAGACAGTGATGCGTTTGGACGATGAGGATTATATAAAAGTCAACCATGGGTGGAAATTAAACACGAGTGGGTTTTGAGCTTTTTGGTATGCTGCCCGAGCAGCGTGCAGCTGGACAGTGACATTATGAGCTGCATGGGGGGTACCCCACGGACCAACAGGAGTTATGTTTCGTTGTTGCGTGTTATATTTGCAACTTTTTTTTTTTTCGTCTTGTTTTCAGGCTTTGGTTTAGAGACCAAGGACTGGTCAGAGCTCTCAGGTTCTGTTTTAAGGGAGCTTTTTAAGTTACTTAATGGTTTTCGTTATTTTTTTTTCCAAATCTTTTATGAAAAAAGGTTCGGTCATGACAAAGTTTACTACTAAAAATGTGTTATTGTACTTGCTAGGCAGGAAGGTCTATAAATATACAACAGCGGGTTCTTTTGTGGTTGGAATTAATTTTATTTTATTTTACTTTATACTTTCTCCTGATGTCGATATTTCATAGTGCACATTGGTGGGGAATCATATAATATGTGTGTCGTGGGACATAAAAGGCTGTGGGAGTCCTATAAAAAGAGGCAAAGTTATGACATATTTGAAAAATTATAAGGTGGATATTGCATTTATTCAGGAAACACACTTTAAAGGGGAGGAGGCTCTAAAACTGAAGTATGGGTGGGTTGGACATGTATTTCATAGCTCCTTTTCCAGTAAGCGGAATGGGGTCGCCATACTAGTGAATAAAAAGCTAAATTTTGTTCTGACTGGTGAGGTCAGGGATGGTGAAGGGAGAATGGTGTGTATACAGGCCACGATAAATGGTACTGCTGTGGTGTTATGTAACATCTACGCTCCAAATATGGGGGATCCTCATTTTTTCTATGAATTAAATAAGAATTTAGGGGAAATGGATGGCCAAATAATACTAGCCGGAGATTTTAATCAAGTGTGGGATGCTTTTATAGATAAAAGTAAATGTAGTGACCAAACATATCCTAAAGACAGAGCAGCAATTCATATGATGAGTGAGGATAATGGATTGGTGGATATTTGGCGTCTTGTGAATCCACGCGAGAGGGAATACACCTTTTATTCACATTGTCATAAATCCCACTCCAGAATTGATATGTTCTTGATCTCAAATATAATGACAAAACATGTAACACACTGTATAATAAATGCTATTGCCTTATCAGATCATGCTGCCGTGACGTTAGGCATTGGTATTAATTGTGTTAGGCATTGATATTAATTAACTGTGATAATGGCAGATGGAGATTAAACACCTCACTGTTGTCTCAAGAGGCCTTTAGTTCATCGTTAAAAGAAGATTTACAGTTTTTCTTCGAAATTAATACTGGTAGTACTGATAGAAGAGCAACTGAATGGGAAGCTTCTAAGGCATATGTTAGATTGAAGATAATAGGTTATGCTTCTAAAAGGAAAAGGGAGGATCGGGACAGAATACAGGAACTAGACAACAAAATTAAGAATCATGAAAAACAATTATCACAATGTTTCTCAAATCAATTATATCAAGATATTTGTAAGCTTAAATTCGAACTCCAGGAAATTTATAATAAAAAGGTGGAATATGCCTTATTCAGATTGGGAACGACTTTCTATGAGGAAGGGGAGAAAACTGGTAAATTGCTCTCTAGACAGCTGAAGCAAAAAAATACATGTAACATGATATCAGCTATTAAGAAAGGAAACAGAGTAGTAACGTCAACTAAGGAGATAAATTATGTTTTACAGAAGTTTTACAAAGATTTATATACAGCTGATATTAATGCTAAACAAGAAGAATTGAATAGTTTTTTCTCCAAACTCAAAATGCCTAAATTGTCCTCAGAGGAGATGAATATGCTAGAAGGCCCAATAACAGAACTTGAAGTCAAAAAGGCTGTATCTATTATGAGGAATGGAAAGTCAGCAGGGTTAGATGGGCTCCCGGTTGAATATTATAAACAGTATATAGACTTACTTGCACCCACCTTAAAAGAAGTATAAAATGAGGCATATGCTACCGGATTTCTTCCCTCTTCTTTTAATGATGCTCAGTGATCAGTGATCCCTAAGAAAGATAGGGATCGAACTGAACCCTCAAATCTTCGTCCAATAAGTTTGATTAATGTAGACTGCAAGATCCTGAGCAAAATTCTTGCGTTCCGTTTAGAAAAGGTATTATCCAACATTATAAACCCTGATCAAGTTGGATTTATGATGAACAGGTCATCAACGGATAACATGAGAAGGTTACTCCATTTAATTTGGTTAAACAGAGAAAAGACTGACCCAATTGTTGCCCTCTCACTTGACGCAGAGAAGGCATTCGATCGGGTTCAATGGGAACTTCTATTTACAACTTTGACCAATTTTGGGTTTGGGCCCTGTTTCATAAAGTGGATTCAAACATTATATAAGACACCTAAGGCATGCTTGATCACCAATGGTAAAGTTTCTCCATCTTTTGACTTCACTAAGGGGAAAAAGACAGGGGTGTCCGCTATCGCCACTATGGTTTAATATCACACTGGAACCATTGGCAATTGTGGTTAGGGCTAATGCAAACATTTCAGGCGTACAGGGAGGCAACAAAGAGCACAAATTATTTTTATATGCCGACGACATTCTGGCCATGGTAAAAGATCTGGGTAAATCCTTACCCCACCTAATGGAGACAGTCCAATCCTTTTCCAAAGTGTCTGGATATAAAATTAATTGGACAAAGTCGGAAGCTATGCCTATATCCGGAATATGTAACGCAAATATGGTAACTAAATTTGGCTTTAGATGGATCCCAAGAGGAATAAAATATTTGGGTATAAAGATATGTAGGGAGTTGGAAGAGATTCCTATCCTAAATCTGGCACCACTTCTACAAAACATAAAAAATAACTTAGAGAAATGGGGAAAAATTCAGCTAACTTTATGGGGAAAAGTAAATATAATCAAGATGGTGGTCTCCCGTCAAATTAACTATGTGCTGATGATGCTGCCGCTTTCAATATCACATTTGATCTTTAACCAATATGATATAATGGTTAAAGATTTTCTATGGAATGGGAAAAGGCCTAGGATAAAGTTTAACAAATTATCTGCAGCCCGTGTTAAGGGAGGGTTGGGATTACCAGACCCTCGGCTTTATCAGCTATCTTTTGAAATGGCCAAATTGGCCAAGCATTGGAACAATAATGCTCAATTAGACTGGGTTACTATTGAGAAAACCTTGTCACGGCCATACAGCCCTATTGAGCACCTGTCTCAGTGTTTAACCACAACTACAAATCCTATTATGAAACACTCAAGAGAGGTTTGGGTGAAGATTCACAAGATGCATAAATTATCACAATGTAAACAACCATACTCTTCCCTATGGTATAATTCTACTATTTGTATTGGGACATCACCCATATATTGGAAGAAATGGCATATGAACGACTTGTGTACTGTATCAGACCTGTTTGAAAAGGGTGTATTTATGTCTTACAATGATCTTGTACAGAAGTATAATTTAAAGGGAAACGATCACTTTTGGAAATATCTTCAAATGAGGAATTGTGTTTCCACGAAAATTCAGCACACAGACGGAAACCATATTGGACTTCCTAACACTTCCTTATCCCCAACAAAAAGCCTCTGTATTTTACAGGACAACCAATCAGGTGCTAAGCAATGTCTGCACTAATTTAAAGACGATATGGGAAAAGGACATCGGGATTCTAATTGGGGTCGAAGAGTGGAAAAGAATTTTGTCAAACACAGGCAAATATGTAAGAGAGGCTAGATGACAATTTACACAGTATAAAATCATACATAGGTTTTATTTGACACCTCTTAGACTCAATAGAATGGGTCTGACAAATAATGATGTTTGTTGGAAATGTCAAAAGGATAGAGGTACTTTTATTCATTGTATCTGGGAATGTCCAATTATTCAACCTTTATGGCAACAAACCTTAAATATTTTGAGCAAATGGCTTGGAACAACAATACCGTCACCACCAAGGTTGTGTCTATTAGGAGACAGGGAACAGATGCCAAATACTTCAAAGGGAGAGTTTGCAGTAATTATGGTGGGGGTCTCTGTGACGGCTAGAGTCATCCTGAAACACTGGAAAACTCCAGAAACGCCAGAGTTAAAAGAATGGGTCAACATAATGACCAGGACAGCTTCATACGAACGTCTGCTTTGCAAACTACATAATAAGAACAAAACAGAGGTCCCGGTGGATATTCCAGCTTGGGAAGATTTTTGGTCATATGTGCAATGTCTTTACATGTGAAATAATAATTTACTTATTTATTTTATTTTATTATAATTATTTATTTATTTATTATTATTTTTTTTTTCTTCTCTGACCATTTATCAATACATTTACTTTTTTATTACATTTAACCACTGTAATATTCTGGCCTTGCAAGCAGTATTGATACATGTGTTGTCATGTACTGGATGAAAAGAATAAAAACTTGAATTATAAAAAAAAAAAAAAAAGTTGCTGCGTTGAAATAAAAATTGGGCGAAAAAGTCCGCCTTAACATTCTGGTCCCACTTCAGGTGCCATCAATCGGTATCTCTGGTCGTAATCAGTCCTTCACTGACCAATCAGCGTCCATTAGCAGAATGCTAGCATTTTATTGGCAACAACAACTCAACCTGTAAGAAATCGAAAGGACTCGTTCACTCAACTTTCGACCTATAACCCATGTTGAACTTGCAAAACCTACATTCAAATCTGAGATTTCTCAACGGCAATCGGGTGAAAGAGACAAATTTAGCCGTCTTGCCCCATAGACTCCCATTCATTTTGCACTCGGACTCAACTTTGTCGCGTCGCCAGACATGCCGCATCCGGTCGCCAACGGTCGCTGTCGCACGTGTCGCGCGTGTCGCCGTAAAACGCCCACTCCCCATTTGAAATCAATGGTATCGTGTCGCTTTGTTGCTTGTAGTGTTCCCCGTTCACACCGCCAGCGACTTTCGGTGCTGATCCACTTGTCCGTGCGACACTTCTGTTGCGCTGCGCTCCGCTTTATTCCTATGGGTGACGTCACGTGACTTTGTCGCACCCGCAAAGCATTCCGGGAAGGCGGCGCTACATTTTGAAAATTGTCGCGCGTCAAAAAGCTGGCCGATGCCCAACTTTATGCAAATGAAGTCCGTTGAACGCGACTCGTCTATCCAATAGAAGTAGAGCATATGGGGACGGGGGGGAAGTGTCTCACAGGTACTCTGTTCTGATACGCAACATTTACCGCTCGGTCAAAACCACGCCCATAGCGGTAAACAGAGGAACGCCCAACAACGTACAAATGTGGGGGAGGCGTCGCGACACCACGCGACAGTCGTGTCGGACAAGTCGATCAGCACCGTTTGACGCTGTATGTTGCTCGGCTCAGTACTGTGAAGTCGCTTGTGGGCGTTCGTAGTGCTGTCGCTCTAATGTTATTGGTAGACTGCACGTATGACCATATCTATACAAAATACCATCACAAGAGATATATACAACTATATAATTTTAATTTGACTAGGAATTAGGCTCAAAAGAAACAGTATGCTGTTGGGAGAGTGTTTTTATATTACCACAGCAGTGTTCAGTGGATTAAATAATTTACTAGATTAACAATCGATCAATCAACAAAGTAAAGTCACTCATACTGTCATAAATTACTAAAACGTCATTTGAATTTGACAATAATCAATTTTCTTGTCCCTAATAGCCAACATAAGCAGCGGAAACTGTAAAATGAACTGCAGCAGTACATAACTTGCATCATAAAATGACACCACTCGAACTATAAATGTATGAATTAAACTCACTGAGACTGTCGACAGTTTCCTTTCCATACATAATTTTATTATATCCATATGTAGTTAGTCAAATCATATAAAACAGTGAAATCGTCCTTGAACTCTTCTATCTTGCCCGCACTCGAGACGGTGACATGAGCTCCAATGAAAGGCTTCTTTCCTATTGGTTGTCGCTCGCGAAAATCGCTTCTCATTTGCATAAAGTTGAAATATCTCAACTTTTGTCACTTGTCTCTTGACACGCCCACATTCTGTTGCCAACGGTCAATGTCGCTCGTGTCGCCAACTTTATTTTATATGATAAAGTTGAGAAATTTCAACTTAATGCAAATGAGAAGCGATTTTCGCGAGCGACAACCAATAGGAAATAAGCCTTTCATTGGAGCTCATCTCACCGACTCGACTGCAGGCAAGACAGAAGAGTTCGAGGACGATTTCACTGTTTTATATGATAAGTAGGTATACAGATCAGTGGGAAAGTCAGTAGCTAGTGGCTAGTAGTGACTTCCAACGACAAGTCATTAGTCTTATTTTTGGACCTTCCAGCCCGCCATAGTATGGGGCGTAAAACTGCCAGGGCCGTATATATACCGGCTCAAGGTCTGCAGCCTCCCCATATATCTCTTTTCCACCAATGCTAACCATGTGCTGGTTCTGGGCTGCTTATGCCAGTTCGGTGCTGGTTCTATTCGCCAATTATCTAAGAACCAGCTCGATTTTCCACAGACTGTAGAGTCAGAGTAGGGCTACCTCCGTTGTCCTAGCAAGGTGTCATGAGAATGAACGTGTTGTGGCAAAAATTCATCTCAAACAAACATCACTGCGTAAGAGACACTCAGAGTCAAATTATATAAAATAGAAGTATTTATTCTTGCAAGAATAGGAGCAGTCTAATACACAGTTGTTACCCTGTGCAGAAGAGTGACACACCCCCAGACAGACTGAACTAGCTTTTATCCTAGTTTCAAGGCCTTCTTCCCCCCAGAGCCTTCCTCCCAGTAGTTTTCCATAGACGTCACTAGTTGGCCCACTAAGCTCCCCTGCACTAAATGGCCTTCTGACATCTAGGTCAGAGGTCCTTGTTCGTCTGTTCTCTGGAGTGTCTCCCCCTTCTGCCTCCCCAGGTACATAAACAGAATCTTCTCTCACTACAAGTGAGAGACACACATGTGACATTATTTGAATCATCTATATTTTACTAAAGATCAATGAATATAATTAAAATTGCCACCACAACTCCTCACTTTTTATCATTCTGATTACCCATAATCACAATAATAAACAATAAGACAAATTTTAAGTCATATCATCACACTTATACTCTTCATCTCTGATTTTTGCATAAATGATCACTCTCCTTGAACCTGTGAAGAAAAGTTTAGAATGAAGAGGCATAAGGCTGTTTTTGTGGGGGAAAGGCCCCGTAATATTTTAGCTAGCAAGTAAACATTTATACGGCGCCGGGCTAAGCGAGAAATCACTGTTCCTGCGCTCCTGTAAACAGACCCTCAGTCACGCCAGTAAGGAAAAAGGTAGTTATAACATAGTAAGGAAACCAACAGAAAAAGTATAATAAAAAATCCCTCAGTTTCAACCCCTGTCCTTGTACGCCATCTCGTAACACGGATGACTGCTGCTTGTAACCTTCTTTAAATCTTTTGCCCTTAATCTTTCTCAGAAAATAAACAAATAGAAGAAAAACAATCAGAACATACATTTAACACATATCTCACTGTAGCTCCCGCTACCTGTATCGTCACATAATTTTGTTCATCCTTGGGATAGACTGTCATTTTCACCAATTGAACAGACAGCATGTTTCACCTGTCACTCATACAATCGTATTCCCCCATGAATACCAAAATTATTAGAATAACAATCCTAACTCCCATCATTAAGCCTTTTCCATTAATCTACGCCCATCTCCATATTTCACCTCGGTTTTCCTAACCATATTTTGTTCACTTCTAATTCAATTTAGTAAGCTCTATTTAATGCCATATTTAACAAAATCTAACCAGAGAAGTCTTATAATTTTATCCATTCTTCTAACCAATGCAGTTGTTCAATATTAACTCTAATATTTCCATAACGGACACAATCAATATATTTTCTACATTTACAATCAAATCAATACCTAGTTTGATTCAATCAAACAAAATCATCACAAAAACAGATTCTTCTGTTAAACTTAAACCATCAGTTGTGTTGATCATCTCGTTCGCCCCACGGACGTTCCGTGTTCTTTTACCTTTAACTTTTAATTCAAACATGCTGTGGTTCTACTTAATAAGCTTCAACAATTATCCCTATAATTTACATTAATTAATAGATCTTCTCTTCCCAAAAACATTTTCCTTAAATATTTCCTAATGAATAAGTAACCAATCAAATCTTTTGATCTAGTGTATATCAATACTAAGCCCTATTTTGATTTAATCGAATCAAATCCTCAAAATAATCACTAAACCACATTCTTAAACCATTAGTTGGTTCGAATCCTCCTCCAGGCGTGTTGATCATCTCGTTCGCCCCATGGACTATGGGATGGTTGTGGCCTGTTGGTGTAGGTGAGAGGCTTGGACCCAGGTGTCACACTCTCCAACCATTTTCTGATCATTATAAGGTTTTCCCTTAAATCACGACCGCACCCCCACTGGAGTGAACTGTCACCTGGGAATGGAGACCTTAAGTATTTTGTTAGTGACCGCTTGACCGCTCCCCTTTGGTGTGACCTGTGGAATCAACAACCTGAAACCTTATCTCCGGATAATTTCTTGCTCACTTAATAGCACTCGGGGTCCTTTTACCCTGAAAAACACTCAACCCCTGTCCTCATGTCCACACAATATTTATACATTTGGAACAGAATTAGTTCTGTTTGATCCAATCCTTCCTGACATTCTGTAAAAAGAAAATTTTAAGTTATGCGCTGCGCAGGTGTAGCACCTTTCTGCCACACTAATAACCCAGGCCAGGACAGTTAGCCAAATTCATCCATAACCATTATTTTATTGGGCCCATTTTGCCCTGTCTCCCAATCCTGCATGCTCTCTGTAAAGAGAAACAGATTTCGAGGTTATTGTCAGATAGTAAAGTACGTAGTTTCTTTTGTCTACTGTTCTCCCGTGGCCTTCGATGCCCTGGCGTTTCCTGTTGAAACAATCTTTGTTATTGGTGTGTGCGGCACACTCACAGACATCCATTTTGTTAGGCAGAAAAAATGGCTTCTTTCAGGGCTTTTATCAAATTACCCCTAGTGTTCTCCCAACATTTATTCAGCAAATGTGAACCCCTTAATAAACCATATTTGGCAATTGTTATACCATCTCCCTCTTGATGCACGACACAACTCGAGCATCAATTTAACATAACATTTAACATAGTGTTTTTTATAAAGTTTGCCATCAACACTAACCCAAACGTTGTCCTTCAGACAAATTTCCTCCAGACATCTTTCTCTGCCTCTGAAACAAAAATATTACATTCTTCACTTAAAGCCACAATCTCATCTTCTTATCGAAGTATTTGAAAGGCAACGGCCCTCAGTCTCACAGCGTATTCTGCTTTTCAGGCCTGTTGTTTGGTCTCTCAAGTCAGTCATCTACAAACATTTCCAAAGTCATCAATTTTCCCTATCAGGTCAGGTCGTGCTGTGCAGACTTGGTCAATGTCAGTCAATCATTTCTCCCCCTTTGTTCACAATAATCATAAATGTGAGGGGCTCTCTTGATAATTTCATGTTGACTTAGCCAATATGTCACTTTGTTGTTTCCCTCAAATCTACAACATTTTCATTTATCTCAGCCCATGCCAGATGGTGATCTACAACTACACAATTCCAATTTACTGATCTTCAAATCTACATTATGTATGACAAAAGTATTACTACCAGACAGAGCTTGATGGCCAATCAACTTAAAGCTTGTCCCATGTTCTGTATTGTCTCTTCATCAGAATTATCAGCTTCTTTAAAATTTGTCATTTGCCTTAACCCATCTGTAATGATAAACTCATTCCAGAGGTTAATGACGCAATATACACACCATTCAGGCGGAATATTAGTGCCCCAAACTAATACATACAAGACATAAAGTGCTGTCACCATCACACACACACACTCATACTAGACACACATATGTTAACTGCTCATTCTCAATGTTCACTTTTCTTTATATTATTGCTAAAAGATTTAAATTTTAAATAAGATTTTAAACTTCCCATTTTCCTGTAGCTTCTACCTAATTTTACATGGTATCTTAACCACTTTCAAAGCACGTCTGTTCATTATTCATTTGATTTTTAGACAAGTCAGCTGGGTTGTTTTGTTTCATTATCATTATTTTGCTTCAGCTTGCTCTAGCAGGCAGATAACAGAAAGACAGACACCGTTACCATCCCTTCCTCCAACTCAGGCAGTCTCTCTCACTATAACAAATAATTTTTCCACCAGCCTCCTAAGGCTGTAACTTAGACAAAATTTGTATTCATTACAATAACCTTTGACCATTCACCTTTGTCATCCAGACTTTCCTTAAATCAAAAGCTGTCTTCATCTTTAGCCACCACCATGTCTAACGACCTTCAAGAGTTAAAACTATGTCATAGACCTATTAGTTCAAAATCAACACTATGATTTTCCTTGCCCATAAGGCAAACCAGTACATAAAAAGTTTTGCTACTGTCTCCACAACAACTAATGGGAATCACTTCATGGCCTCAGCTGGCTCTTGAAAGCCCACTCCTGTTAGCCCTTTATCTATAATCTCCATCAGGGTGTTTTCCCCTGGCATATTTGCAGACGCTTGTCACAATAAAAAAACCAGCCATACAACTAATGCGGTTTCTTCTGGCGAGTGGTATATATAGAGGAGCTTTGCTTTATTGGGTAGACATGCCGTGACTCGTCACCGCGTCATCTCCCCTTAACGGCATAAGGACGCTGCTGGCCTCACAGCTCCTGCTCAACCCTCATACCTGTCTCACATAACACACCTCCATTCAGGAGATGCCCAATGACTTTACGTGATCCACTCTGGCTTAGGTTGCCCCCTGTCTGGCCAAAGAAGGTCTTACCCGTCATCGAGATGGTCACTCGTGCCCACTGGTGACCGCTCTTTCCAATCACACAATCAGTTCTCTTCAACAGACCTCAGCTGTTTTCTGGAGCTTAGGAAAGGCACGTTCAAGAGTCACCAGGGCCATTCGGATTGCCTAATAGTGTTCACACAGGGAGACAGGTCAATAACAACAGTATTTAATCACTTAAATCCATTAACTATCTTAAAAGCAGAAACCTAGCTGCTTAGATTATACTCAGTGAATTTAGATCACAACCGTACATTCAGTGTACTATACTGTAGCCGGAGCCATCGGTCCTGAATGGTGGAGACTAAATGAGACAAAGAAGTTACTGGTCCTAAAATAAGCTAATCAAAATGTCATCTCTATCTGTATTATTATTTTAAATACTTCTTTAAAGTCATTCAGTTTTATTTTTAAAACATCTCTGTGTCTATGATCTTCAACTGAAACACTGTGCTTTACTTATTATCACAGATACCAGCTTTTAGCTGACTCATTGAATGAGAGAGACTCTGAGACTCTATTGGATGGTACCCTGCTCTCTCATATACTTCTAACATCAAACTTTTATCTACCATCTTTTAACTCTATCCCAGCTTAAGGCATCTTTGCCAGAAATTACATACGGTTTCAAATAAACATATTATTTATATTTGTCTTTTGCCCACCTCAGGGAATTTAGACATTACAAATTTCTACTCAGATTGAGTCTCTGTCGCACTGGCAGTTTCAGGCACAGCACACATGAGATTCAGATAAGCGAACTGTTTCATTACAGCCAATAGCAGACTTATCTTTTGGAAGCAAAACATCAGCTTCTAGTTCTTTCATGGTTAACTTTTCAAGCTGTTTGTTTAATCAGATGCCTTTCAACACATTTTACATTTAGCAACTGTTAATTCAGTAGCCTACTGCTTCTGCTTATTTGTTCTTACATAAAAATAATTATTCTAGTTCTCAATAACGTTTCACATTTCTCAATCTCAATTTTAATTGTCAAGTTCTCAACCATAGTTTAATATTTGACTTAAGTTTTCTCTTGGAGTTTATCAATCTCCAATTAGGATTCACACTAATTTTGACAAGGCTACTCTGCATCTTTTGCAGTTATTATAAATCATCTTTGAGATCTGTCTCTCTATATTACCTTTACATATTTTGCAACTCACATTTGTTGGAGTCACAAAAGGATTCACTTTAAGACTTCAATCTTTTGACCTTGTTTTTTTATCTCTTATTTCTCAGACCAAAAATTGTCACTGTCGTCATTTAAACACTGATCTATTTTCAACCCCACATTATTATCAGAAATGTGTCACGTGTTAAATGGTCCTGCTGACCACAATCAAGACACTCTCTGTCATCTGGTTGGTTCGTGTGTCAGCCTCAACTACAGCATCAGACACCTTGCAGTTTGATCACTGTGAGCTTCCAAAGGGCTTCAACTTAACTGCACACCCTTGAAGCAGTGTGTGTCCCATTCAGGATGTAAACAGACCCACTGATAAGCAGTTCTCTGTATTCCTTTGACCATCCACCAATGGCGGATTCAATCACAATAGCCAACTCATACTCTTCATCATTATTATTGGCAGAACATAATTTCATGAGCAGCACAGAGAATGCTCAAAATATTCGAATTTGTTTTCTGTCTTTACCTTACTAATTTGGTATTATCATCAACAACACTAATTACAAGTACTGTTGCTGTTATCCCAGCTTATCTTTTACAAAACATCATCTGCAAATCTCTTCAAAATGAGATCTTCAGAACAGAGCTGTTTACAGCATTTGCTCTCTTCTGTCTCACTATTTATTTATTTATTTATTTTCCCGGACTGTTCAGTTACTCTTCATAAAGTGTAACAATTTGTACATCATTATTTTCATTACAACTGGTTTGAAGCCTTTTCCCTTCCATCACATGGTTAGTCTGCAGATTCAACTTAATATTATCATTATTGTCTCAGTCTTATCTCTACTGTTTCTCCAAAACAGATTATATTACTCAGTCCGTAAATTACACAGACAACCATTATAGCTACTTGCTTCAATACCCTTATTTTCTTAACATTAATAAAATAAAGCAGATATATCATCATTTCAATCATTATTTTATCAAAATCTAGAATTGTTCCCCATTCTGCTTAAAACATTCTTCATATCATGTTAATCCCTGTCAATCATACAATGACTTATTTTATTCTAAAACTTTTCATATCATTTAAACAGTTAATTTGACTTCCATAAATTCTGTCAGACCATGTCTATTTTCATCACATATAGTTTTCTACTATATTTCTCCTTTCTTTTCCCTACATGCCAGTTCCTTCATTATCCTCTCCTTTCTTTTCTCAAACATGCCAGTTCCTTCATTATCTAACCAGTACATGATTGTTTGCACAATCCCCACACACACATGTCTCACACACCACCTTTTTGTTTTTCACTTCCCTCTTCCACCAAGTCTCACTTACAGTTCCCTCTATTTCACACAGACAGCCTTATTGCTTCTTCCTACTTCAATATCTAAAACATACATTTTCCCCCATACTTTCCTAGTTCTACAGAAAACCGGTGTATCAAATTTGGCATGCTTACTCTGAGATTTTCCCATACTGGCTGTTTTCTGTTCCCTGTGGATTTCTCTTCAACGCGCGTTTTCTCTAATCTGTTTAGGCGTCCCCAACAGACCCGATTCTTTCTTTTAACCCAAATCGGTCGGGTTGCACTATTAGTGCCCTCCTAATTAAGGTTTACCAAAAACTGTTCTGGTTCCCCCTAATTAGCCTCAGTACCTAAAAACAATTTGCTCCGTCGTGGAACAACTAATTTTCAGGGTACCTATCTGTTTGAAATCTCTTGATCTGTTACAGTTCTCACTTAATCCCAGATTATTTATCTGCTTGAAATTTCTTGTTCTGTTACAGACCTCAATTAATCTCAGATCATTTTCCCTCGTATCTGTTTGAAATTTCTTGATCTATATAGATCTCAATTAATCTCAGATTACGTACCACAGAAACAGCCTTCAGCCAATATGGTTCAATTTCACTCTTCTCCCCAATTAAACTGAATTTAATTAACTTACCCAAAAGAAAATAAATTGAACTGTCTCTTACCAGAGATGCTTCTGTTGCCACCGGGTTCTTTCAATTGATTCCAGTGGAGTTTCTCCTGGCCCTGATAGCGGTCGGCCCCTCTCTCTGAAATTTACGAGGTAGAGCTGGAACTGCTCAGTCCAGGTGGCCAAACACCGTCCGCTCTCAGGTCCAGAAGGCACTTCCAAGGAATCCCACTATTCTGACACCAATCTGTTGTGGCAAAAATTCATCTCAAACAAACATCACTGCGTAAGAGACACTCAGAGTCAAATTATATAAAATAGAAGTATTTATTCTTGCAAGAATAGGAGCAGTCTAATACACAGTTGTTACCCTGTGCAGAAGAGTGACACACCCCCAGACAGACTGAACTAGCTTTTATCTTAGTTTCAAGGCCTTCTTCCCCCCAGAGCCTTCCTCCCAGTAGTTTTCCATAGACGTCACTAGTTGGCCCACTAAGCTCCCCTGCACCAAATGACCTTATGACATCTAGGTCAGAGGTCCTTGTTCGTCTGTTCTCTGGAGTGTCTCCCCCTTCTGCCTCCCCAGGTACATAAACAGAATCTTCTCTCACTACAAGTGAGAGACACACATGTGACATTATTTGAATCATCTATATTTTACTAAAGATCAATGAATATAATTAAAATTGCCACCACAAACGCATCATTACAGCAATGGAGAACTACATATACTCTTGCTCATAAAGGGAATTATAAGTTATGAAATGAATGTTGTGTGTTTAACATAGGGTGACATGACGTCCCGGTTTGACCGGGACACACCCGATTTTTAGTTCATAGTCCAGAGAAAAAACTGTTGTGTCAGGACATCATGTCCCGGTTTACACAAACCAACCACCATGGAATTGTCCCGGTCGAAAGCGATTACATAGCCGACGTGGTCTAATTATAGCCCGATCACTAACTAAACCCATCTAGAAAGACTAATAAAGCGCCCAGCTGATGATTTTAAAGCTAACGCTAACAGGTGACCGGTGTTTTAAAAATGCCGTCCCAAAGTTTTTGTTTTCGAACGTTACAATAACCCCGCCCCCAGCACCTGACGTAACCGGTTCTTATCTCTAGACCAGTACAAAGTTGGTGCTGAGTTGGAACCTGTTTTCTTGGCCCGGAGCCAGGTTTATTTGTGTGGAAAAGCACAGAACCAATTTCAAACTAGGCTCTGGCTCCGAACCAGCACTGCCTGCTCCAGGTCTGCAGCCACCCCATATCTTACCGGCTCCAGGTCTGCAGCCTCCCCATATAGGCTAGTATCTACCAGCACCAGGTCTGCTGCTTTCCCATATAGTATCTACCGGCTCCAGGTCTACAGCCTCCCCATATAGAGAGGTTTCACGACGAGTCATCAATCCGGAAGTCGGCCATTTTGGAGGTACTGAACGTAAACAATGCCACTGAACTGAACGGACTAGCAAATTTGGCTGATTATTGCTTCTGAAAAATGGTCGAGTTTTGGTCTGTACTAATCGGTCGCACCGGGGAAAAACATTTTGAGTTCTATAGACTGCCAAAAGTTAAAAGAAAAGAGTGCAAAAAACTGATGAAAGAAGGCGTTTGTGGTTGAGAGAGGTACAGCATCAGCCATGTGTAACTTAAATGAAGCGTTGACTATGGCTAAAATGTTGACGTAGTTAACTATGGCTACATTCACACTGTCAGTCCAAATCCGATTATCTTTGTATCCGATTTGAATCTGATCTAAAATTATGTCCACACTATCGCAACTGTTCAGATCTGATTTGTGTGATCATGCAGCTCTTTGGCAATATGTCAATGACTTTGCGTTGATGGAGTGGTTTGCATTTGCAATAAAGATGTTGTCTTATTTAAATTTTACAACATTGAAATGTTTAGCCTCCGCGCTGGACTCCTGCGTCTCGAGCTGATGCAGAACTGTAACGTTAGGATGCTGTTACTGTCTCTTTTTTTGCGCTCTTGTCTGCGCCGGTTACAAAAACAATAATTTTCTGCTCGTCCGGCACTTTGCAACAACACAGCCATGTTTCGGCAGCGACTTTCAGCATGTTCCCTATAACAATTAACGTCTGACGTTTACATTTTAACATTTAGCTCGTTCGGATACCACATTTTAACTTTAGTTTGTCAATTTCGCGCTCTTTCCTACTTACTAAGTCTTTCTCTATATGATTTCACAGCTTCCACGTGTTTTCCCATGGTTTATTAGTGTAACAATGTGTTCAGTAGTACATACACAGTGCAATCCATGCTGTTGTTTATATCCGAGTCCCTCCATAATGGCCGGACCCGCGCATCCGGGTTAGCGCCCAGAATGTGACGTCGGTGAAACCGCTCTATTGGCTATTATTTACCGGCTCCAGGTCTGCTGCCTCCCCATATACAGGTTAAACTCGAAAAATTAGAATATCACGCAAAAGTTATAATTTTGATTATTATGACTACAGCTTATGAAACCCCCAAACTCAAAATCTCAAAAAGTTAGAATATTACATGAAATCAATAAAAAAAGGATTTTGAATACAGAAATGTCGGCCCTCTGAAAAGTATAATCATGCATAATGTATAGTTATATATACTAAATATATTAATTTCACCTTTTAATCTGAATTACTGAAATACGTAAAGTTTTGCATGATATTCTAATTTTTCGAGTTTCACCTGTATCTACCGGCTCCAAGTATGAAGCCTCCACAGAGAGAGAGAGAGAGAGAGAGAGAGAGAGAGAGAGAGAGAGAGAGAATCCGCTCGCCAAGCAATCCGGATACAGAGTCAGATATCATATCTGAAGAGGATTATATTTCTTAAAAGACCTCTGATTATTCACGAACAAATGGAACATTACACTTGTTCGTGAATTGGGCTACAGGTTGCGCTGTTGTAAGAGTATGCCATCTGGAGAACAGTTTATTGCTGCAATTATCTTGCCAAACTGTAAAAAAAGTATTGCTGCACTAAAACAATATCGCCCCGGCTTGGCTAGCATATTATCATGCATGCACTACATATATTCATGTTTATTTTATTTATTCGTCTGTAAATGCAGTTGGGTTCCGGGATTTTTCAGTAATTACGAGTTATTGGACGGATCTAACAGGGTTGCAACTGCAGTATGAAAGAAACAGTGCTAGCTGTACCGCTTTTCTGCAATGTGATGACATAAAAGAGAGTGTATATATGAACACTTCATTTTCAATCCTGTTTATCTTAGCATGACCCAAGAAAGGCAAATATATATCGCGTGATTACTTAAGTTTAACAACATCCTTTCAGTTTCGAATGCTCCATGCATATGTTGTATGACGGCATCTCAGTCCAGCCCAATCACGAGGCGCTATATAAGCATACTCCACTACACTCACTCACTGCTTTTCAGTCGAGATTATAGCCTACTACACCGTGGATGTCAGGAAGATGGATACAGTTATGCTACGTCACATCTGCAGAAAGTAGCCGGAGACACGGAGTTCAACATTTCACAAATGTTTTACTTTTCTTGGAGTTGTGGCAGATGAAAACACGCTTGTCTAATCTACATGATGATTACACGTAATTGTGCAATTCGTTCTATGGACGTGCTCAACTTTTCCCTCAATAAATGTTTGATGAGGTAGGTCGGTGAAGGTTGTCTAATTCAAAAAGGTCTACAAAAATGAACCATGGTTTTATTATAGTCAAAGTGTAGTAACCATGTTGTTGTTTTTTGGAGGATTGATTACCATTTGCCAGTGCTTGAAGTGGGAAAAGAAAGGTGCCGGTAACTCTCTTGCATTGGCAAATCATGACATTTGATATTTCTACAGTGAAAAACAAAACTTATAACAAAACTTATTGTTATTTATTAACAACATAAATGTATTAAAACAAGTCATGCGTGTGTACATGCGTGCGAAAACGGAACTCATACATACAAAAATACATTTAGATTACTACATTTTATTTAATTAAATGCATTTATGGTGAGATTATTATATTTTCATGTCAATCTGTGTTTTGACCACGAACCACGAGCTGTCACTTTAATTCACCGCGTGCAGCACAGCAAAAATAGACTTGGAACGATCTCTTCACTGCTGTATAGGCCTACGCACAGCACCAGGAGTGCATTGACGGACCGCATGCGCGTGCTGTGTGAAAGCTCGAACCTGTTAACATGGGTGCGGAAAAAATCCAGTAGCACCTCAATGCAGTACATGAGATCCACGGGGAGGAGTCGGATCAAGATCCAAGGGGTGGAGATGGGTAGGATTAGGGTTGGGTTTAGGGATTAGGGTTGGGTTTAGGGATTAGGGGTGTGTTTAGGGATCAGGGGGCGGAGTTGGCTAGGTTTAGGTGTATGTAAGGTGGGAGGAGTTGGATCTGGATCCGACTCCTCCCCGTGGATTTCATGTTCCGCAGTGAGAACCATCTCAAAAAATACGCAGTGCATACGCACTGCAAACGAAGTATATCAACGGGCGTGACACTTGCCCCTTTTCTGTCAGTGGTCGAGTACCGGCTACATGCGTGAAGTAGCGGTACGCAAGAAAAAGTGCAGGTACGCTTAAGAGTAAAATGTAGAAGTGCCGGTACTGCGTACCGGTGAGTACCGCCCCACTTCGAGCACTGTGAAAGTGAAAGTGAAAGTAACACGTGATGGCCAAGTATGGTAACCCATACTTGGAATTTGACCTCTGCATTTAACCCATCCAAGTAAGTGCACACACATTAGGAGCAGAGTAGTGAGTAGTGAACACACACACACTGCAAACGTGGATACACACACCCGGAGCAGCGGGCAGCCTTGAGTGGCGCCCGGGGAGCGATTGAGAGTTAGGTGCCTTGCTCAAGGACACATCAGTCATATTCCTGCCGGTACTGGACTCGAACCAGCAACCTTTGGGTCACCAGTCCAACTCTGTTACCATTAGGCCATGACTGCCCCTTTATTTGCACTTCGAGCACTGATAACCACAGTTTTCGTAAGGTCTGCTGACAAACTGTAGTTTAAAATTTTTTTATCTCTGTATTAAGTCAGTGTCAATTTTATTTGTCAAATGCATAGTTTGTTGAAATGAAATAGGTATATATATATAGGCTATTATATAAAAGAATAAATAGGAGAAAAGAATGAATAAGTGACAATTACAATTATTTTTTATTATTATTATTTATTATTATTATTATTTATTATTATTTACTTTTTAAGTAATAATCATGTTAATTCTATTAATCTGTATTTGTTTTTCTCTCTATTGTTTCTTTAGATTAGAGGCAGAATGTGTCTTCAGCCACATGGTTCATTGTGATTGTGTACCTAATAAGCCAAACCCCAGGGAGGTTGAAATGTAGGTAGCCACTCAGAATGCCCCATCTCTTTCTAGGCCTGATGACAAATCTGGTGCTAAGGGAGAGCTGGATATTTGATATGAGGAAAGAATTACTCCACTATTCCATGTGTTTCACATCATTATTTCTGTATCTGCTGATCATGTTGACAAGACAGATCAAGTGTGTATCAATATGCAGCAGAGAGAGTGTGGAGATGGTGGAAAAGATTGCAGTGGAGCTGAACAAAGTGGTACATAGTTAATTATCATTTTATTGAAATAATAATTATTGATAGAAATTCCTGTCCAGTCTGTTCTTACTCTGCTTCTTTTAAATGTTTGGTTTCTCTTATGACAGGAGAATGATTACATGCTGTACACACCAACTCTAGCTGTAGCAGATTATGAGGTATGTGATTTTACACACTATCATTAGTTGTCAGTATACTATTTGAATGTAGTATACTATTTGCTGCCAAAAAATCTTTTCTAGGTCTGAGGTTGTTGTGCATTTGCCTGAAGGGACATTTGAATCTTTGTCCTGTGATATAATTACTCATCAGATAACTGATCATTTACTTTAATTTTAATTGCTTTAGAATTGGAGTCAAGATATGGTGTTTTTGATAAAAAAAATATGCATAGGCTAAATGTATATTGAATCATTTTGCATACTGATGCAAGCAACAATGTTGAATTTCATGGTTCATAGATTTTTGTGAAGAACAGCTAGGACATTTTCATCCTTTGTTTATTTTTTGTTGACCTTTAGTTTATTCAATAATTAGCAGTAGAAAACAGTCTTGTAATCATTCGCTGATATATTTCAGTAAATGTTTTGAAGAGGTTGTGTAATATGTTTGTAATAAATACATACAGGTCAGTGCATTTCACGGTAAGGAAGCAAAGATGTCACTTTTATCACTTAGTGTTATGGCAAATTGTTACTGTTTATTCATGTTATCTGTGTGTGTCTGCAATGTTGCTACTAAAACTGTTTTTTTAATGCCTTATAAATCAAAACGGACTAAGTGCTTTTTGAAGTGCTATCAATGATGTATCTAATTTGTTTTAAATATTGGCCATTAGTTGCAAAGCCCCCTTCTTTAAGCGGCTTATAGGCAGCCACGGATACAGTAACTTAAAGCCTGGCAATATCTAATAAATAATCTGATGCTTTTTCAAAATTAAATTATGCTCATGCTTCTCACATAGACCTTGCAAAAAAATGTTGTTTTGCCCATTTAAATCTGTTTCGTTTTTGTAGTCTGAACATGCAGTCTTTAAGCATCACCGCTGCTACAGGGTATTAATTGTTGTCATCTCCTTTAGCAGAACTGCTCCAGGTCCACGCTTACGTGTTTTGCATTGGAACTGAATGTTTTGTTTGTTGAAATCCAGAGTGTGGACAAGTTGTCTCAGAAACTACTAAGGCTTCTCAATAATCTAAAATATAAGGTGAGTTCAAAATCTGCAAGTCATTTAGGATAATCCAATAATCTCATCCTCTATTATTAGAGACGTGGCTGTATGATTGTGTGGCTATTGTAATTGTTGGTGGCTTTGTAATCAAGATATTAGTTAATTAAAGATAATCTTCAATATTATAAAAGATGGTATGGTATTTACAGTAACACTTGTAATGACCGTATACATGCTGTATACAACCAGTTACTGCATTCATATAGCAGCAATTAGGGAGAGGGCAAAAATTCCCCACATATGCAAATACTGTATTAGATAGAAAGATATTTTCAAGTTACATCGACGTAAATCTGCAGGCCTAACCAGGTCCGAAAGCTCTTGCCTGATCACAACCCTTCTTTTTTACAGTGACATTCCTCTGACCTTTTCTATTTTATAATGTCTCTCAGCAATCTCTCTTTTTAGCCTTTCTTCAAATCTCTCACTTGCTTACTCTCTCCTCCCCCATCATGAGGGGTTTGGGTTTGGGCCAAATACCGAGCTCAGAGCCCTCTCCTCAGACAGCGCGCCAAATACACATACCGTTCCTTCTATCTGGCTTATTTGTAAGAGTGAACTCGTGAAAAATAAAACAAAAAAAGATACCAAGAAATATCAAACAAGACTATTCGTTCTACTATTTGTACTGGGCCTGCACCCAGACATAATAATGTGTGGCGCATTACACCTGTCCCACTGCTGAAATGGCAAGCATTTTTTCCACACAATAGTTCATGTAAGTTTGTACATTCTGGCCTGCTTACATGCTTGGGCAGCAGCGTAAATGACAGTGACATGACTGTGACATGACTGTGACATGACTGTGACATGACTGTGACATGGTAACCACTCGGAATTTGTCCTCTCCATTTAACCCATCCAAGTTAGGGCACATACATTAGAAACAGATGTGGCGTGAACAGACATCCTCAGGGGCAGGGGCAGAAGGATCAAAAAGGGCAAAAAAAAAGAAGAAGAAGAGTTCCTTGTTTTTTGTTGTTGTTTTTTTCCCTTTATTTCCTTGGCATTCTATGAAAAGATGTTGATACAATTAGAATGTATAACACATCAAATGAAAATAGGGAATTATTATGATATTATTAAATATTATTTACTTTACCAAACAAAACAGTGAGAATCAAGAAGGTAATTATGAGGGATTCATGTTCAGTTTTGTTGATGTTGTAAATTTTATGTATGTATTATATGCATATAGTGTTTAGCTATCATGAAATTAGTAACACTTTATAATAAGGTTTCATTAGTTAAATTTGTTAACATGAACTGATAATTAACTGCACCTCTACAGCATTTTATTAAACTTTGTTAATATTAATTTCAGTATTTACTAAAACATTTAAATCAAAAGTTGTATTTGTTAACATTAGTTAATGCACTGACTGTGAAATAACATGAACAAACAATTAACATGTATTATTAACTAGTATGAAAAAATTCAGTAACACATGTGTTGCTCATGGTTAGTTCATGTTAGTTAATACATGAATATAAACAAATTAACCTGATTGTAAAGTGTTACTATGAAATCAAATAGCCTATATAAATTCCTTACAATCTAGAGTTGGACATGGACTTGAGATTTCATTTCACTAGATGTATTTCCCCAAGCTAATAACACTTGCCTTGGAAAAAAACGAATGACATTGTCAGACTCAGAATGTGGCTGAAATCGAGTTATACTTTTATTTTAATTAAGCATAACTCGCATACTGCCGCAACTTTTACTGTACCATGGTAGGATAAATGTAACTTTTCCATATTAGCTAAACGTTACCTGCTGCTCGTATTGTTTGAAGACTCGCAGCTTACTGCTGCGTACATAGCGCTGCAAAGGAAACTCCGCCTAGTACGGAACGGATCCACTTTTGCGACACGACTGAAGCCCCGTTCACACCGCCAGCGACTTTGTCGCTTCTCGGCTCTGTACTGTGAAGTCGCTTGTGGGCGTTCGTAGTGCTGTCGCTCTAATGTTATTGGTAGACTGCACGTCTGGTCATATCTATACAAATTACCATCACAAGTGATATGTACAACTATTTAATTTTAATTTGACTAGGAATTAGGCTCAAAAGAAACAGTATTCTGTTGGGAGAGTGTTTTTATATTACTACAGCAGTGTTCAGTGGATTAAATAATTTACTAGATTAACGATCGATCAATCAACAAATTAAACTCACTCATACTGTCATAAATTACTAAGGTGTAATAGCGCCCTTTACCATATAACAGTGAAAACATGGATAGAAAATTCAGTCAATGGTGGGGAGAGAGTAAGGTAGATTTGAAGTAAGTACCTATCCACCTGTTTTCCGGGGGGCGCTACTGTAAAAAATAAAGTGGGTGCAACTTCCGGTCAGGCGGCGTAAGAAGCATACCAATGGTATTTTGTGTCATATTTAGCGAAGAGGCAAGGTGTTTTCTTTTTTTTTTCGGATCATTTTTTTACTATTTAAACTAAGTTGCAAACCTTAATGAGAGATGTCGTTACGCAGCTCATGGACAACATGTGCTAATTCAGTGGTCAATTTTATTATAGCCTATAATTATCCCATTATATAAACATCTCCATGTTTTCGGTGCTGATGCAGACGTGTTCATGTAACATGTAAGGGTGGCGCTGCCAATAAAACACCTAAAAGCTGTCACAAAGAACCGGCAAAAGTAATGATTATGAATATGTAAAATATAGCAATGATACATTTTAATTAGGCTATTTATTAATAAACAAGTGAACGCGCCGGAGAAAAATGCACATTTCATACGGATTACATAGTTTTCTTTCGTTTTGAATTGTTCCGTTTAAGACATTTCAAGCGTTCTGTACAGGGGCATCATGCAAGTCAAAATTGTGGGGGGGCACAATCTGAGACGTTGCAATTGTTTTCTGACGGGTGATATGGATCATGTTAGGAGGGGTCAGGGGGTTTCTCCCCCTGAAAATTTTTAAATTCTGGCTCCTAAACATACCATTTCAATGCAGTTTGGGAGGGACAGAAATACCTTAACGGAGCTAGCAGCAACCCTCCTCTGTCTGAGGAGTTCTAAGTCTAAGTTAAAGTATCTATTTTGTAAGTTTATGTAAAAGACAGGTTGATGAAAGAACTGTAAGCTCAAATTCAAAAGTTTTGAAGTCTACTTCATTAAAGCATGTTTACACACACACTTACTGTACACTTAGGCCTACTACACATGATTTTAAAAACAGTATCATTGCAGTTTTTATGTTATGATTTTAAAATGGTATGTGACCTAAGAACGATCTTACATTAAAGGTACATAAAGGTGCTGAGGTCTGACTTTGTGGTGCTCTAAAATTAAGTTATTTTAATATTAATATGTGATGAAGGACTTTGAAAGAAGTTTGACAGATTTCAGTGCTGAATAACACTACCCCTTTTATTTGAAAATGGTTAATATTTGACAGAAATGTAAAAAAGTAATCAAATAAAATGTAATATGTAACATTACTTTAGTAAAATCATTGAAATACTATAGTTAAACTGCTCATTATTATATTTTAAATAAGGAACTTGTAAAGAGTAATTTATGAGCTAACAGAAAAGCTAGTAACTTGTACATTTAACCTACTATGGCTTATTGGCTTTGTATGGCAGGCAGTAACGTTAGCCAACTAGTTTACGGTTAGACTAGGCTAGCTATCGATAACGTTACACTGACACAACTTCAGTTAATGCTCTGAATTCGCAGCTAATATCAAATCCATAACTTTTTGATCAAGTTAAAATTTCCAGGTTAACCACAAATAATCCCACTACCTTTTAATATCATCCGATAACTAATTCAATGCCGATTTGTTGCTTTGCCCACTTACCACTTCAAGACCATCTGTAAAACATTGCCAGCTCAACGTACGAGACTAGTGAGTTGCTTGAACACACAGCAAAGATTCTAGACGATACGCGCTTAGCGCTCTAGATTTGATATACACAGACACCATATTAGGAAAAAGGGACGGACTGATGCTGACCGATTTATTACTCATCCAGAAGAATACATTTGAGTCGTTATAGGCTCTGGTATTATGGAGCATGATAGGAATAAAGTTGTGACAAAAAAATTACCAGGGTGGAAAAATCTGAGGGGGCACTTTGAATGGTCATGACGCCACTGGTTCTGTAGATTATATATATATATATATATATATATATATATATATATATATATATATATATATATATATATATATATATATGTTACGATCTTTAAAAGGCCTAGGGAATGTCGTACCATTAAAATATTAATATGCTGCTAGATGTGAAGTAGACTGGAAGAACATGTCAGACAAACTTTGAAAGAGAAAAATTACTGGGTTTTATTACACAAAAAAAAGCCGAAGCCACTAGTTCCATTAACAGGACAATGTATGCGCTATGTACAATGCAATAATAAAAAAAAAGATTGGGAGACAAACAAAGAGTGGCGCCAAAGGAAAGAACATAATAAAACAAAAACAATCCTTAAGCTAACCCTAACCCTACTCAAAACAAAAGGTGAAAAAGAAACCGCAATCTTCACGCACGCGGCGCTGACTAACCTAACTAAATAACAAAACTACAAGGGTTGGCGCTCACCACTAACCTAGTGTGTATAACAGAGACAGACCTACGGGCAGTGTATACCGCGGCATACTGACCTACCGTTCGTCCTCCCAGATTATCGTAATGCCTCTATGATATGGAATAAACACACCAATACATCGCACATCACTCAGTTCGCTACACAGAGCTCAACATCGCACTTCACTCAGTTCGCTACACAGAGCTCAACACGCCACAGAAGAGAGAGAGTGAACGAGCCACAGGAGAGAGAGAGAGAGAATGAATGAACGCGCCACTCTCTTAAAACCAGCTGAACGGCCTTTGATTGGTTCTGGAACGTCGCCTCAATGATGACTAACGTCCGGCTCAGCCAATCACAGCAATCCTGCGAGCAGAGATAGTGAACTAGGGACGAAAGAGAAACACAATGAACATAAGGGCCAACACGTGAAACAGATCAGTGAAACAAAACACGTGGAACGTAACATATATATTTCTCAGGTCTGTAAGGCAAGTAGACTATGCTGAGTTTCGGTTCATTTATGAGACGAGCTGCAGTTCAGGCGCCGGCGCCTCCGTGTGGTGATATTATTGTCTGCTATATTTACTTATTATTTATTAAATCCAGGTAATTTGTGGATGAAACATTGATTAAAATGAAGATACAATTAATACAAAACAAAATTAACTTTAAAGAAAGGCTTAGTGCTTTCTGTTTGAGGTCTGTAAAAGTTTTAAAGCAGTCTTTTAGTAAGCTAACGCTTTCAGGAAACTCTCACGTCCGTAACATTGTTTTTTAGTCATAAATGCGAAAATGAATATTTTATTTTCTGTGGAGAGCCAACCCTTCTTCATCCAGTGGGTAGTATTACTTTAGGTTGCACAGTGTAATTCACACATTTTACATTTACATTTATTCATTTAGCTGACGCTTTTATCCAAAGCGACTTACAATTGCTATATATGTCAGAGGTCGCACGCCTCTGGAGCAACTAGGGGTTGAGTGTCTTGCTCAGGGACACATTGGTGTCTGACAGTGGATTCGAACCCGGGTCTCTCACACCAAAGGCATGCGTCTTATCCACTGCGCCATCACCACCCACTAATTCTGTCACATTTCAATAAAATGCATGTGTTATATTTTTCTAATGTCTGGACTTCTTTATTAATGGAGTATGATACATAAACAGAAGTTTTAATATATTAAATGCATTTTTTGTGGTATTGTATTGTATAATGTTAACTTCAAGATATGCTATAGCCCAGTGTTTCTCAACCCTGCTCCTCAAGGACCCCCAACACTGCACGTTTTCTTTGTCTCCCTAATCAAACACGCCTGATTCAACTCATCAGCTCATTATCACAAATATCCGCATGTGATAATGAGCTGATGAGTTGAATCAGGTGTGTTTGATTAGGGAGACGAAGAAAACGTGCAGTGTTGGGGGTCCATCAGGAGCAGGGTTGAGAAACACTGCTATAGCCTATTGGATCTGGACGGGAAGGATAACTCTGGGAGTTGAAATTCTCCCTTCACACACCGTGACACAGGTTCGTGGATCGATTTCGGTTTTATATCGCGTATGTTACAGCATATTTAACATGAATCTTTTTTTTATTATTATTTAGGAACAAACGAAGGTCTCTGTTTAAGAAACGCCGGCTCGCAGCAGCAGGTTCCAGAGCACCGCAGCGCATCTTCAAGTTTAGCCTAACCGAACGTCCAGTTTAACTGCCACAAGTTGATCTTCTAGTAATAAAGAATTCATCGTGGAAAAACACGCTGTATTTTTATTGCATTTTTAATTTATAAAAAGTTAAATAATACATTTTATATAAATATTAGTTTAGCCTATAACGTTAAGGTGATGATACACAGGGCAACTTTTTGAGCAATGTTGCTGGGCAATCTTGCCGAGCGATTGTTGCTTGGGCACTTTCCTATTGAAAATGGGCAATACATTTCTATCTGGATAATTTAGATCGGTTGTGGGCCCTTAGATCTGGTTGCCCGTTGACGGCAACATTGCCCGTACATTGCTCAAAAAGTTGCCCTGTGTATCATCACCTTTCTGTCGATCGTTAATTCTCCCGACGATCGACTAAGAAAATGTAATCGAATGCCCATCCCTAGTAGCCTAAGTTACTTCTATTTCACCCTTTTTTAATTTCGTTGAGGTTATGTTCCCACATCGTTAGCAAGTTTGGATCGCTAACGTTACATCTTGAATGACTGTCAACTGTTGAATGAATGAACGAGTGTACCGTCGGGTCTCGCTTGTTTACTTTGAACCGGAAGACGTGCCCACTTTTGACGCAAGGCCTCATGGGACGTAGGAAACTTGTGGATACACTACCAGTGGACTAGCCAACAAAAAAATCCAGATACAGATTATGAACATATCTGTTTCTTTATAAATCAATATTTTGATTTAAGACTATGTCAAATAGGTATTTAATGGGTTACTCGAACAAAAGAGTAAACACAACTACAAGCCATGTATACATAGAATACTTAATTATACCTTTAAAGGTGCTCAAAGCAATGTCACGCGTTTTTTAGGCCAAAACATTTTTTGTCACATACAACAAAAATCTCCTCACTATCCGCTAGCTGCCTGTCCCCTGAACACACTGTAAAAATCGCGGCCTCTGCAGACACCCCAGGCTCCACAAACGGCAACAAAAACAAACTGGGCTTACCCGCACCACGAAACATAACAAACTGTTCCAGCCAATAACCGATAAGAAGGGTTTGGGGGTGCGGTTTGGGGGATTAGTGCGCGGATGAGGAGGAGGGAGGGTCTAGCTAGCCTATAGTTTGACAATACTTTAAACGTCAACAAGAAGTGATGTCACCCGACATCGCTTAGAGCACCTTTAAGTATATCTCGATCAAAAGGTTTGAGTATAGGCCAAATATACTTACACTTTTCTATCAATATTAGTCAAGTATACTTAAGTGCAATTTTTAACATATTTCTGAGAAGTAAATAAAGTATATTTCTGAGAAGAACATGAAAATAAGACTGAAAGGATACTTTCTTATTTTTAGTTTAAAATAACTATACTAATTGCACACTTGAATAAACTTTTTTTTTCCATAAGGGTTACCAGTTGTCACTTGTGATTGTCGTTTGAACCTTTCTGTGTCCGCCATCAAATTGGTAAGTTTAATTATATCAAGTGCTGTGAGAAAAGGCTATAAATCTCCACCTCCAACATCTTCACGCAATATAGCCTTCTAGCCGAGACACCTTCTTTATGTGTCACAGACATGCTCGAATTTCCTGCGAAAATCCACCAGTACCACTGGAATTAAAAACATTATTACAAGCTTACTGTTTAGAATCAGGCTAAGACAAGCAAATAGTTTTGAACACTGGCTGGTTATGTACTTGCTCAAAAACAATTTTTGATAATTTTTAACCCAAAAAAGTTACGGAATGCAGCTTTAAATAAACTATACGCTGACTAAATAAAAACAAATACAATGAATGGCGATCACTCTCTAACTAACTAAATAAGAACAATGCTATCTACCTGTGATGTATCTATTTAAAATAATGCACATGAGACGGAATGTCTGTCTTTTGACTACAACTTTAATCTGTATTTTTAATCTGCGCAAAAACACGACCCGAACATTTCCCAACATTCCCAGCACTATAGCTACGGAATCTCTACTGTCTCAAATGCAAAACTTGCAAGCATACAATACATCACACTACCGTTGTCTTTGAAGATGTATTTTAGAGGCCAACAATCAGTAGAACACCAAATCAGGAAACACAAACGAAAATCAAATCTAAACGCTCCATCATTAGGCTACTGCATACAATACACCGCGTTCGAATTAGATCAACCACGTTTAACCCAGTGATCGGTCACACACACACAATGCATTTAACATGAGTTTTTAGTGATCTAGCGCTAAAACAGTGCATTCTCTCAGAACAGTGCAATAATATATCAGCAACAACAAGAGCAAAACCCGAAGGAGTGTTAATCTCAAAACCACCGCATAAACATAAACATTAACATGATCATGGTTCCCTTTCGAAAGCGGTAACTCTACATTGCATAGCAACGCTTTGGGAACTAATTCTTTCTCCAGATTTGTTAAAATCTTATGGGCTAACGCCAGCTTGGAACTGCTGGCCAATTGTCGCGAAGTATGCAAATACTGACAGGCTCGCGGGCAGTATAAAACGCACTGACGCGACAATTGCGTCATAATCTCTCTTTTCACACTGCCAACGTTGAAGTTGCACCTGAGGAGAACTAGCATATTTTTCTCTTAGCATTTGATGGCTTCTACGTGCCAGATTCGTGTGGGCCCCATTGACCCACCCGACGAACATGAGTTCTGTGTTGCCTGCCTGGGCCTCGCCCACGCCGAGGTGGCGTTCACAGACTCCACCTGTGCCCACTGTGCCGAGCTGCCGGTGCGCGCCCTAAGAACCAAGAGGGATATGATTTGCGCTATAACGGGGATGAGGCCCACTGCTGCCAGTGAGCTGCTGGTGGGCCCTCCCCCGCCTGGAGGCGTTGATGACATCGAGGCCTGGAGCCGCCGTCATCCATCGTAACCGCAGTTACCTGTCCCCTTTGCGGACACAAGCTTTCACCGTCAGGGTCCTTGGCAAAGCTGTCAAGGAGCTGGACTTGACGTGGAATACTCCTGACGAGCCAATTAAGAGTAAGCTGGACTAATGGCAACCCCAATCGGGCCGCTGCCAGGCTGCTTCCAGGAGGAGGACGCCATTCTTTCCGGACCTGCACGAGCATGTGGTGAAGTCGTGGTCTGCACCCTAACGACGCGCACCCACTCTGCCACGCAGGCTATGTTTGCCCACGTGGACGGGGCGAAAGCTCACGGCTACGTGCGCATACCCCCCATCGAGGAGACCGTCACCAAGCAGCTGTGCCCATCCTCTTCTTCCCTGAGCATGGACCTCAGCCTGCCGTCCAAGGCGTGGAGATTCATGGCCCACCAGGCTGACAAGGCCTACGCATCTGCAGGCGAAGCAGACTTCATGGCCATAATGCAGGTGTTCCAGGCCAAACTTCTGCAGTCCCTGGATGGCGGCGGCGCTGACGTTGTCAAGGATATTCGGGCGGTGACGGGCCTCACGCTTATGGCGATCCATCCAGGCCATTGGCCGTTCCATGGGGTTTATGATCATCCTAAACAGGCATCTGTGGTTAAGCCTAGCTGACCTCAAGGACGCGGACTGCAAGACGCTCCTTAACGCTCCAGTCACTCCCTCCGGCCTCTTTGGTGACAACGTGGAGTCAGTCACGGAGCGTTTCTCCAAGACACAGAAGGGCACAAATGCGATGAGCCACGTGATGCCCTGTCGGTCGCTCCAGCCCTCGTCGAGATCTCCCTCTTCCTCCGCGCCTTGCTAGACAGGCTAGACCAGTGGTTCTCAAACCTGTCCTGGGGACCCCTCACCACTGCACATTTTGTATGTCTCTCCTTATCAGACACACCTGATTCAAGTCTTGCAGTCTGTACTAATGAGCTGATAAGTTGAATCAGGTGTGTTAGGTGAGGGAGACATGCAAAATGTGCAGTGGCAAGGGGTCCCTAGGACAGGTTTGAGAACCACTGGGCTAGACAGCCCGCCGCCACGCCCCGAGCAGGATGTTTGCCGCAAGCTGTGGACTGGGCCTGGGAAGAAGCGTCAGGTTCAGAGGAGAAGCCCGCGCCGCGAGGGAGCCAGCACGCCATCCTCGGCTACCAAGCCTTTGTCCTAACGGGTCAGTCAAGAGGAGTAGAGAGTCCGCTGCAGGCCCCGCCCCCAAACGCTGTGTTCTGCATCGTGTCCCCTGTGTTCTGGCAGGTGACAAATGCAATGTTTGTGTAAATGCTGTGTCTGTTTGTGTGAGTTCCACAATAAAAACGCCTATCCCTTCAAGTTCACAAAAAGAGCTTTTTCCTCCTCTTACACCCAACACCCAGTTGCAGCTCATAACTATAATGGCCTCTTGAGGAGGCGAGAGTGCAAATATTATCCCGCCATGAGCCGTTTCCCTGCCAGTGCTCAAATCAATGGCAACGGCAGCTGTAGAAATAACGCGACCGCTGTGTCATTTCCTAGACGCGTGGAGGGCTATTCCGGGTGTTTCACCATGGCTACTGGGAATAATTCAACACGGATATTGTCTTCAATTCAGACCACCCCGCTTCAATGGCGTGGTCCCGTCACTGACATTGCCCCAAAACGCCCCGTTCTGAGACAGGAAGTTCTCAGTCTGCTCGAAAAAGGAGCGATAGAGCGTGTCACTCCGAGCAAGCAGTAGAGTTTTTACAGCCGCTATTTCGTAATGCCAAAGAAGGATGGAGGACTCCGTCCGATTCTGGACACGAGACCCATCAACCGAGCACTTCACAAGCGCACGTTCAAGATGACAACACTGAAACAGATCAGGACGCAGATCCGTCCCCGAGACTGGTTCGCTTCAGTGGATTTAAAGGACGCGTACATCCATATTCAAATAGCCATGCACCACAAGCGCTTCCTGAGATTTGCTTTCGAAGGCACGGCATACCAGTATTCAGTGCTTGCATTCGGGCTAGCACCCCGCACCTTTTCCAAGTGCGTGGACGCAGCGCTTTCTCTCCTCAGGATGAGCAGATTGCACATTTTGAATTATCTGGACGATTGGCTGATTTTAGCTCACTCAAGGGATGTGCTAATCAGTCACGTGGAAATGCTGCTTCGCCATTTGGATGCGCTGGGACTGCGTGTGAATGTGCAGAAGAGCGTGTTTATTCCGAGTCAGACTATAACATATATTGGCATGTGTTTCGACTCGGTGGCAATGCAAGCCCACCTCTCTCAAGAGCGCGTAGAGACCATTTCATTGCCGTTTCAGACTGGGCAGGTCTGTTTCACTGAGGGAATTTCAGAGGCTTATGGGACTGAAGGCGGCTGAAGACTTTGGCTGAAAACACGAGTCTCGCCGAAGGCGTGGTCTTGAGGTCACATGCGCATCCTGGTCACTCACAGTTGCATCAGCGCTCTGAGGCCATGCCGTAACCCGGATATGTTCAACCCAGGAGTGCCTTTGGGAATGGTGACTCAACGCACCCTGGTGTCGACGGATGCGTCAACCTCAGGCTGGGGAGGAGTATGCTTGGGCGTGCCTGCCTCAGGTCTGTGGTCGGAATCAAAGAGAGAGTGGCACATAAACCGTCTGGAATTAAAGAGGGTGTCCTTAGGCCTTGAAGCATTTCGATCGAGGTTGGAGCAGCAGCATGTACTGATTCAAACCGACAACATGTCTGTGGTTTCGTACATAAATCACCAGGGTGGTGTTTGCTCCAGAGCTCTTTTCAAACAGGCAGCGAGTCTCCTGTTGTGGGCGTATCGATATTTTCTCTCCCATCAGAGCAGCGTATATCCCCATTCTCATAAACTGCAGAGAGGACATGCTTTCAAAGAACAGGATTCCTCAAGGAGAGTGGAGGCTTCACCCCGGATCGGTTTGAATGATTTGGGACTGATTCAGGAGGGCGGACGTGGACGTGGCGCACTGTCAGATGTTCTTCTTGCTATCTCACTCCCCGTCGCATTGGCCAAAAGCCAGGCTCTACGTGTTCCCTCCTCGTGGCCCCAAACTGGACGAACCAGCCCTGGTTTGATGATCTGAGAGAGATAAAGGTGGTTCACCCATGGAAAATCCCCCTCAGGAAGGACCTGCTGTCTCAGGCGAAAGGCACGATATGGTACCCCAGCCCCGAGCTGTGGAACCTTCATGTGTGGCCGCTGCAGGGACCTTAAATGAGCGAGACACTCTGCCTTCCCGAGAGCTGGGCACACTCGCGGAGGTGCGCGCACCTTCTACTAGGCGACTTTACGATCTAAAATACGGAGTTTTCGCAAAATGGCGCCAGGGCATCGATATCGAACCGGTGATCTGTTCCGTGTCGGATGTTTTGGGCTTCCTACAGCACAGACTGAATAGCGGGAGTTTGCCATCTACGCTGAAGGTGTATGTGGCCGCTATAGCTTCATTTCGTTCCCCAGATTTCTCAGGGAGCGAGGAGATTGTGTCCTTCGCGGCCGCCCTCTGTGCCGCTGTGGGATCTAGCTCTAGTTTTGAGGGCTCTCTCTACTGCCGTTCGAGCCCCTAGCTTTGATTGAGGTTAAGGAGCTCTCCCTGAAAACTGCTTTACTCCATGCTCTCGCCTCTGCGAAGCGCAAATGGACACTTATACGCATTCTCTGTGAACAATGATAGTATCTGTTTCGGACCCTGCGACAGCAGCGTCACTCTCCCCGCCCGAGACAGGGCTACATGCCGAAGGCACTCTCTACACCGCTCAAAGCACCGGTTGTTTCCCTGCCCGCTTTATCTGCTGAGCCGTCATCCTCGTGATAGGGTCGGAGCTGATGTCTCATAATCCCCGGCTATTGGCTGACTGTCTGTCTCTTCCGTGGATGGTGTAGCTTGACCCCGTTTCTCAGGGCTTATCTTCACTACTCTCACGGCGGGATTTAAACATTTCCCGCGTTGCTACGCAATGTAGAGTTACCGCTCTGAAAAGGGAACGTCTCCGGTTATTATCGTAAACTCGGTTCCCTGAGAGGCGGGAACGAGACATTGCGTTAGCCGGCATGTTCGCTGTTTGATCAGCTGTGCAAGTGTTCAGTTGTCATTCTGACACAATTGTCGCATCCGTGCACTTTATACTGCCCGCGAGCCTGTCAGTATTTGCATACTTCATGACAATTGGCCAGCTGTTCCAAGCTGGCGTTAGCCCATAAGATTTCATTTATTATTTCGGCGGAACAGAGACGGATCTACGAATACGAGAAAGAAAAGGAAGAAAGTAAAGCAATGCAAAAAGTAAAGGCGAAAGAAAAGGGACCTTACAGGAACAAGCTCACACCAAGCGCAAAACATTGGTATTTGGAAAAGCAGCATCAAGATATTTGTTCTTTTGCATTAATAACAGTAGTATTATTTTATTATTATTACTTATGTTGTCCATGAAACTTATGTTGTCCAAAAATAAATAAATATATATATTCAGTTCTCAATAAATATTTTTTAAGCCATATCAAGTTGTTTCAAGTATTTATTTCAAAGAAATAAAAAAGTAATGAACAAGGCACTCAAACAACACTTTTGCACATGTTCGTTAAAGCACAGCAAACAGTGACAATCTTATTAAAGGCATCAGCCAACCAAGCAATCCGGCATCTCCTCGTCAGGCCAGAGACTTGCTCTTGATGCTGTGTCCATTTCGGTAACCTAAAAAACTGTCTCAATTGTTCCTATGTTTTCCATATGTATCGTGTGATGTACTGGAGCAGTTTTTAACGCAGCAGTGACTTCCAGGCATGGTAAAACAGTGCGGAATTGCGAGAACCTCCTCTACTACCGAGTTAACAACACACGTAAACAATCATGTTTTGCCGACGGGATCCTGCCAACATGGCGAAGAGGGGAGGGGCTCTGTACCATGACGACAACTCCTCACTCTCAATAGTAACTTACGCTCCACGGCTAACCTGGTCGGGAGCAGGTTATATTTCAGGTAAGAGGTTGCAAACCGAACTTGGACCAATCAGCTGTGAGCAAAGGATAAAGTCACTCCACCTGTTTCTACTCCAAATTAAAGGTCACTACATAGCAAATGATTTTTAAAGACAAAATCGTCTGGCTTTTACTAATGCTTACTAATTACATATTATTTATGTAATTAGTATACCCTTAATCGATCACACATATACAATTTTAGTTTATCAATTGTTATTACGCACAGTTTAAATGAATAAATATATAAAGATAATATTATTACGCTTTAGAATCAATAGATAAAGCTATAAAATGACTACGTGTGAGCTTAAAAGTTCAATTCTTTCAATACCTTTATCAACTGTATAAACTAACTTAACAACTTTTACTTGCACTGAAGACTTTTTCTTCTAGTTGTCCTCTTTCATAGACCGCTATTTTCTTTTTGCTGTGTAAATGTGTTAAAATTCGTAATATTTTTTTATATTCTTAATATTCTGCAGAAGAGAGAAGTGAATCGTGCTGCTTCTCTTGTGAGAAATGAATCGCAGTTTCACTCTTTCTCAGCATGTGATTGGCTGTTCGCTACTGATGTCACACCTAAACTCCAAAATTCAGGATCAATGCCTGAGTTGGCAGAAAAAAGTTGATGATCAGCATCATGGTACACTACCAACAAAGCCTGGTTGGATTGATTTGGTTTTGTCAACTCGAAATTTATCCTGTAACTGAGTTTATTCAACTACCATCATGGTACATGCCCTAGGCCTAGGTCAATGGGTCTTTTAAAACGACGGTACGTCAGCGGATTGGTGGAACGTCAGTTCTGATGCGTGACGTCGTGTTGTCACGTATCTGATGGACAGCCAATGATCACAACCTAAGAATAACAAATAGAAACAAAAGCACAAAAGAAAAAGAGGAACAAACACACGTGGGACGTAATACTCTCTAACCATTAGGCCACGACTGTCCTAAATGTATTACTGCTCACGTTTTATATTTGTTTTTACTGTGGGTTGAGCTGAAATTATTTCCTGTGATAATCTACACCATACATGTGACAAATACGATCCATACATTTAAGCTGTAAATCACTCATAATAGATACAAGGATAGTAAACTTTGTAAACGAACTTTGATGTTGATTCCAGAAAGCATAGCCAGAAAGTTTGAAGTAGACTGTAAAAAAAGTATATATTTATTTTTCGAAGTTGTAAATAAAACAGTATTTGTTAATATACTGTTTCAGTATTTCTATTTCAAAATTTCATGTTTTATTCAATACTTATCATTTCATTGTAATTATTGGTGAAATTTACCAGCAATTTCTGATTATACATTTTTAAAAATAAAACCTACACCAATTTTTTTCAGTGCAGTTTTAAAAGCTTGAAATTTGAAGCAGTTTTAAGTAGCTTTAAATGCTCAAAGTTTGACGTTTTTTAAGCCATGCAGTCTTTTAGACAGATAGACTGCTATGTGGTTGTTTGTATTTTGGGTGCTTGCTATAAAAGGTGTTCTGGATGGTTGCTAGGGTGTTGCTATGCAGATGTTCTGGGACGTTGCTTAATTGTAATTTAAAAATTGAGTAAAACTATCTGGAAATGTTTTCATGAGATTCACACAAATTAATTTCTGATTATGTGAATTAGAATTACATTGTCTCTGGACATGTTAAGTTGTCTGCAAGACACTTCCTCTGCTGTGCCCTAACCTCATAATACCCTATTAAGTTTCAGGACAAGATGAAGTCATGCCCAGACTGTGAGCTCTACCAAGAACAAAAAGCAGAGACTTTTTTGGAAGAATTACAAAACTTTTTACAAATGATGAATGCTGGAAAACGTTGCGCTCCGAGGAATGTTAAGAGACATTTAGAGAACTTGATGGAAAAAACATGAAGAACATGATCTGAAGGAGCAGCTCTGTGGATCCCTGAAGCTGTTCTGGAGAAGTTTCTGAGTGGTGAAACAGAAACCATATACTAAGCTACAAACCTGCAGTACACATCCATCTGTATCCGAAACGTGCAAAGATTTATTATCTTAAATATATGACTTTTATGGAATATTTACTACAATGTCTGCTTTAACAACAAACTACCTCTAAATCCATGACAACTTTTTTGTTATTTATTTACTCAACTATAAATGATTGCTGAGTTGCTAATTATGCAATTGGCTGGTATAATACGTTTAATACATCTTAATATAAGATTTAATTAGGAAAGGCATGAGTATGGGCCATAAAATGTGGTAAGACGAGTGGTCATTGAACAAATGTCGACATTTTGTTGCATGCTATGTTGCCAATGAATAGCCAGTAATACATTGTTACACATTGGCTACATAGCCAATTATTGGCTTATTGATGGCTTTGCATTATTGGCAAATAAAGTTCTTGGGGCGGTTTCCCAGACAGAGATTAAGCCTAGTCCTGGACTAAAATGGCCTTTTAAACCAGATTAACAGAAATCTGCTTTCTCTGTCATGGTTTTAAATAGTCCAAGACTTGGTCTAGTCCAGAGTTTAATAAGTTAATTTACTGTAGGACGACTAGAGCTACTCCAGGACTAAACATGAGGTCCCATGTTGTCAAAAATGAAATTTCCTGGCTTTTTTTATGATAACAGAGGTCTAGGGGCTATGTAACTACCATATAAATTTAAAAACAATTAATCCACAGATAAATGCACACAGCCTACATAAAGTAGCTGTGCCTTTTCACAAGCCGTTGTGACTTCCGTAAAAATGTGATGTCAGAACTACTCAGTCACCACCCCAAGCACTGCCCCTCCCTCCTTTTGCCCTGCCCCAGACAACATCGATGCTGAGCAACAACAACAGGAAACATGTCGAGAAAATGCTGTTCAGTCGATTGATGTAGAGACCTGCACTCCCGCAGGACCCAACGCAACAGAATGTGCCGCGGGACTAGATGTGATCAGTGCCATAGAGATTTGACACTGGCACTGGATTTGATGGCCGGCAGCCAATCACAGACTTATGTGTGATTTCTTGAACGTAATGGCCAATGAGTTGAGATATAAGATAGGATTAGATAGAATCCACTCACTGCTCAAAACTGAGTTTTTGTTCAGTGCTGAATTCTGTAGGCTGGCAAATCCTCTGATTATAACAAACAAAGTGTTGACATTATGAAAGATTTGTGCAGTCAGCTTCATTGATAATAACGGTGAACTGAGATGTCAATATCTTTTTAGGAATTATTAATTGAGCACACTTTGCGCTATTTCTGTCATGCCAAACCATGCACGTAGTAGCCTGTGCTTGCTTTTATGTTAAATTAACGTTTATGCTTTAATAACAAATACTTTATCACCATCATTACTAGGGGTGGGAAGATACAGGTACCTCACGATTCAATTCTGTGGCGATATGTGGTCTACGATATGATAATATCACGATTCGCAATATCTACGATATTCAATATATTGGAAGAAATTTCATCAACGATATATCACGATATATGTGACTGTAAAGAAAAAGAAGGAATAAGGAAATAAGCAAATTTCATGCATTTATTAATGCCAACATTTCCAACATTGTGCAAATAAATATGCATTTGCATAATAACTCACTGCCTCCTGGTCTTAAATGTAAACACTGTACATCTAGACATTATACGGAAACGTCAGTAGTAAGTTACTGTAAACAGTAGACACATCAAGGCGTATTCTTCTAAGAACACTAAGCATGCTCAGATGCAAGAGCACACCTCTGAGCAGAGATTATGTCACCGGTGGTAGAATAGATTCTCTCTGATTATCACCTGAGAGTAGTTCACCGTGATAGCGAACGAGGTGCATTTGCAGATTCGTAGTGTTGCTGTATTTTATCTTTGCAAAGCAGTTCTTGCAGATTGCATAGTCTAGTGCCTTTCCGTCGACTGTCTCGTAAAACCCGAAGTGTCTCCACACTTTAGAGTGGAAATTAGCGGGTGGGTCTTTGATTAGTTTTTTATTGTTTTCCGCCATTCTTCTCGCTTCTCTTTTTTTCTGCAATTCTGTTGTTGTTAGTTAACTTATGTTCTTCACCGGCCGCTGTTTGCGCCACTTTACCCCTATTTACTCGAACAGCGCCCCCGCAAACAGAATGGTAGATATTGGGTAGTGACAGTGACACTGACAACGGGTAAATTAATCATTTTGTGTTGTAATAAAATATTGATATTGGGCGTTAGTGTATCGATTATTTATTGCGACAGAGAGCACAACAATATATTGTAATATCTATTTTTTTCCCACCCCTAATCATTACAGGTGTTTTATTTACCTGACTTGTGAGCATCACCAAGCTACAGCAGGCTACAGCCTACATGACACTTGTCACCTGTGGTTGGCCTGGCCGTGTGTCACTAAGAAAACAAAAGGCCAATCAGAAGAGAGGCTTATGAATGTTAAAGGTTGTATCAGTGATTTCTGGCCCCAAAATAAATGTCTAATCTTTCCTAACGATCCGCTAGCTGCCCGCCCCATAAGCATGCCGTCCAAAAACCGCGTCTCTGTAGGCAGCCAGGGGCGGGTGTTGCTCCGATTTCGCGTCCAGCCGTGCACGAGCGCAAAACCTCACAACACCCGCCCCTTTCAGTGATTGGTTGGAACACTGTTTATTTTGGTTTTGAGTGGTGGTTGTACCCATTTGTTTTTGTGTGCAGATCTCAGAGCCTACGCTGCCTACAGAGACGCGGTTTTTGGACGGCATGCTTATGGGGCGGGCAGCTAGCTGATCGTTAGGAAAGATTAGACATTTATTTTTGGGCCTGAAATCACTGATACAACCTTTAAGTAGACAGGCCCACATCGACCTGTTCTTGGCAGACCTCGTGAGAAAGGAGCTGTAAAACATGAAATGGTTTTTGGTACTTATACCACAAATATATATTCTTAAGGACATCAAAACCTAAAATAAAACTTCAGAAAGGGACCTATATGGGACAATATGGGACCTTTAAATTAAACCTACAAGGTTTAACTTCAGATTAACGTTATTGGACTATGTCAGTGATGATCAATATATTCACACATGTATCTATACACAGACATATATATATATATATATTATATTATAATTATATCATATATTGTGTGTGTGTGTGTGTGTGTGTGTGTGTGTGTGTGTGTGTGTGTGTGTGTGTGTGTGTGTGTGTGTGTGTGTGTGTGTGTGTGTGTAACAGGCAAGCTAGTAAGAGCTGTGCGTGTAAAATTTACTTCCCTGGCTTCTAGAGGATAAGACTGACACTAGACTAGCGTCCTTGTTAACACGCCTGCCTTCCATTCTGGACACCCTGTTTCGAATCCTGCTCGGAGTGGAAGTATTTCACAATATTTTTGTAAACAAAGTTTTTCTCGAGGGAACGCAAAAGCATTGATTAGTAATTTTTTCACCCATTTCATATTGTTTTTTCTTCACCACGTCCCTTTGGGGCTTCGTAGATTCTACATCTTATGTGTGCAGTTTCTCTTTGTAAATAAATAAATAAAATTGCCTTGTCTTGACATATTTTAATCTTACAATGAAATATTCAAAATGGTAACAGGTTATTTCTTGGCCTTCACAATTTTTTTTCACAATTTAAAACAAAAGGGAGATTTTAAGCAATTTTTTTTTTTGGCAGAAATTAGGAAAAATCATGTGGTAACACGTTTGCGTTGAAAATGTTCTACATTTTTAGTATATTTTTAATTTTCTTACAACAGGGAATTGTGCGAAGTAGTAAAAATCTTTCATAATTCCAGTACCTTGAGAGTGCATGTCATCACAGCGAGAGGGCTGATAGATATGCATGTGTGTGCAGAGTTTTTTTTTTTTTTTTACCTATCTTGGTTGGCTATAAAATACGTTATCGGTAGGAAAACTCAAGTTTAAACAGTTACTGATTGTTAATCAGCAACTAAATACAGGTGGAAGTTATTGCACCACACAACCATTGCGTGCAACAACATGGCTTTCCTCCCAAGCACGAGAGGGCGCAGTGCAGCTCTCGCTCTGCGTGTTGCTTACGGAAGTTTAAGGAAAGAAAACAACATTGGCTTTCGCTACCTGATAGAAGCAAAACCAGACAGCTGTTTAAGGGTAAGAAGACTTTTTACTCGTTTTTAATAATATGTTTAACGGTATATGGGTTTTGTGTTTAATTAAGACATGGCTGTCGCGTTTTATTTGTAAAATAAGGTGTAACGCTAGGCTATCCAGGTCATGTGCTAATACCTTATCGGCTGGATTTAGCAGCATTAGCTAGAGCACATCACTGTAAACAAATAAAATGCAAGAAAACCGGAACCAACTAGATAGACTATTAATGTTGATCTGTAGTTTAAAAATGCAAGTCGTGTTATGCATATGCTAGTAAAAAGCTAACATACTGTGTTTAATCAAATCGCAGCGTAAACGTCTTGACTCGCATCGTCATTCGCTTTGTGCACATTCTTCTAGCATTTATGTGTGATGTCCATGATCGAATCTTCCATCTATTTGTCTTTGTTATTTATTAATTGCATTTTACGTGTAATTTATGTGGTTTATCCAGTAGTATTCCCGTCTGGACACGGAAAGAAGAAAACGAGATGTCCGACAGCGAAGACAGTGATTTCTCCGATAATCAGAGTGCTGGGAGCAGCGAGGCTGAGGAGGCTGAGGAGGTGGAAGAGAATGAGGTGAGACAAACGGCTCCTCCTTCAACGTGTTTATCATAAAACAGCTGGCAGTCTATATGTACCAGAACCGTTCTTACCTCTGATCCTCAAATACATATATTAATAAATAAAAATACACATACACGCACACATAAGCGAGGGATGGCAGACTCTGGTGACATCATCCGAGCTTACTCCCTTGACGTGACAGCCTCACTTTCAATTAGGCTACTTCAGTAAACACAACTCCAGGACACCAAACCTCAAAAGTCTGAATATTATCCAATATAAATGTTATTTTTAATATGATGTCCAAAAACATTTTTTGTTCATCTTTCAAAGCGTGCCCTCATTTGTAAAACTTTGTAAAAAACTGTCCTCATTTGTATAAACGTTTTGCTATGCAGGAAAACACTTGATGTAACATTTTAAAATCTAAAAAGTTGTTAAATAACCACTATAGCCAGCAGAATAGTGACCACCAATCACTTGTATAAAATTGTAAAATCTATGTTTGTCCTTTTTTTTGTACTGAAGTATGTTGGAAAAGTTACAAAGTCTCGTGAAAAAACAAAACTTTCCTCCGGATTGCGAAAGAAATTAGAGAGTGAGTAAAGAGCGCTTCCTTTATAATCACTGAAGCTGTCAGTCAGTTCAGCGCTAACTCATTGAGTGTGTTTTAAAGGGGCATTCGGCAACTATTTCAGCTTTATAAAACCGATTAGAAATCATTTGGATGGTTTAAAGCTGTCCAGCATATTAACTTAGCAGCCTGTGCTTGGTTATTGGGAACAGCTTAGGGCTTGACAAATACTACTTTCCTGTAGAATAAAAAAGATAAAAGATAGAACATATGAGTCTTTAAATTTAGCTTTAGACTACTTTAAACTAAAAACTGCAACAAAAAAGGCTATAGCCAAAATAAAGTTTTGAGTCCATCAGCCATCAGTTTTTCTAATACACTTAAAAGGACCACAGTTAGTTAAGTGCACAGCAAAAAAAGAAAATACAAATAAAAATACTTAAGCATCAATATTTTGGTATTTTTTTTTTATTTTTTTTTTGCAAGAACCCTTGCAAAATTATTTTAAACCGATTAAGAAAGCCACCACTACTGGTCACATCTATGGTTAGATTGATTTGTTTAACGTTAGATCCAGTGAAGTCTGTCCCGCCACTGTTTCTAAGGATCTATATTGTCCCCCACCAATTTTTGTAACATTGAGGCACGCACGGATGTACCTAATATACAAATAAATAAAACATCTCCAGTTAACTAGCAAAGCATTCATTTAGTTCGCTATTAAATGAGAAATCTAGCGCTAAAATGTATTGCTGTTTTTTACTTGAGCTGAGCGCTCGTTGCCGCGGCGTTCAGTTGCATGGATACAGCGTTCTCTGTGGCTCGCGCGCTTCAATCTATCGCCGTTGTGGAGAGACTCTCTATTCATTCCGGCGAAATCACAAAATAAAAAGCACACAAACGTGTCCCTGCTTGATATACTGTAACCACTGATGAACACATTCAGTTTTGATGAGAGAAAAAAAACAATTTGAGTGCGGATTAGAACCCGCAACCTCTGACACGCTTGGCAAAGGATCTACTGCTAGACCATTTAAGAACTCAAACGTAGTTTGCGTATCGATGGATTTATTTACGGGTTGAACGGAGAGGCTGCACAGTTTGACAAGCGGACAGCGGCATGGTACACACATTACCGATTGTTTGCTAATGAATTGTCTTTTTCACACACCTTGTAGAATTGCCAGACCGGTGAAGCCATTTTTACCAGGGCATAAAAAAATCTCGCGAGTTTTGCGTCATCTGATCGGCTTTTCTTGATCGGCCTTTATAGAGACCGCCGATCACACATCCCAATTTATATATAAATTTATAAGGATATGTGCAGAACTTAGTAAACTTGCTATATATAAACTCATTCTGCTATTTGAGAGATATTGCGGAGATTCTCACTACTGGTAACTTAAATGCGCCTCTGATTGGACATTAGCCTATTTTTTGAAGAAAAATCCCTGTGATTGATTTGCTACAATACTCAACGCTGCACAATCATGTTGTAAATGGACACTTTGGCAGTGCCGTTGAACTCGAATGACATTAATATAATAACCAGATTGCTTTAATTTACTTTTCTGTTTTATTTAACAATACAAATTATGTTAGACATACATAGTATTTTAACTCTGTTAATCCTGCAATAAAAATATATTACTTGCATTGACCTGACCATCCAGCGAAGGTATGGTATCTGCCATACCCAATTGACGCCCCTGGTATGTATGTGTATGTGTGTATTTGTAGTCTTTTGTAATGTATAATGTTTGTAATCTTTATTCCAAGTCTATTTGCTTATTTTTTCCAACTCTTCCAAGTTTATTGGTAAATAGTCTTAGCCAGATGGCACTGCATAAAGTCTCGTCCATTTTGAGACTTGTTTTATCCAATAACTGCGAGTACGGATCTAGATTTGCTTGTACCATGATCAAAAGCACATCCCTCACATCACAATCTCCCTCACAATCAGGGCAGTATAACTGGCAGTGACAAAGCTGCAGAGGAGGAGGGAGAAGATTTGGAGGATGAGGAGGAATATGATGAAGAGGAAGAAGAGGATGAGGACCGGCCCAGGAAAAAACCTCGGCATGGTGGCTTCATCTTGGACGAAGCAGGTTCGAAAAACCCCTCAGCCAACATATGTTTCTTATATTAAAATAATATATAACATATTTGGCCTTTATTGCATACCTGAAAAGTATATGCATAAAGATGTATCTCTGTTTGACTAGATGTTGATGATGAGTATGATGATGAAGATCCATGGGAGGATGGTGCTGAAGACATTTTAGAAAAAGGTGTGACATTTTTATTAATTACTTCTACATGTTTTGCTGAAATGACTGAATTACTTGTATACATTTACTTGTTAGCTGATGCAATGATGTTTCCCGTATATATGCCTAGTATAAACTTGCAGATGGAGTTAAAATCTCTGTTGATATTGTGTTGCCAGTATGTGCTGTATGCTTTATATTATATCCATAGCTTAAAAAATGAAGAAATGGATGCATTTTAAGTGAAATAACAACAGACTGTACATTAAATGTTGTATAAACTGATGCCGGTAATTTGAATCTATTTCTTGCTCTCATTGATTCTTTATTTCTTGTGCATGCCTCCTTCAGTTAACGGTAAACCAACTCCAGATTTCTCTGTTTTTTTCTGTCTAATTGAATGATTAATTTCAAATCATTTTCACATTCGGTAAAATCCATTCCCATAATCTGCACCCTCTAACATCTGTTTGTGATGTTTAAAGCTGTTTGGCAAATGTTTAATTTGTTTACATTTCTAAACAAGGAGCATGGATGGCAAATACATTTTTTTGCATCATCAACATATTCAGTAAGGGTAAACTTAATAAAGGCGATCATTATAAAATACACCATTCATTAAACAGGGGACTGTATAGTGGGGACTGACTGAGTTCTGAAAGGGAACCATGTATGGTAATTTGCCTGAAAATGCTCCTTTGAACAAAAAAGAAAACCCAATTCCTTATTTTGATTGTATTCAACTGTGATTATTGTATTGCATAAGCTAACAGTGACATGACATCATTATCACGTAATTTCCATCTTTAAAAATATATCACATGTCTAAGCTTGCCCATCAGTGGTAATTTCCTTTTTTTTTATTTCTGTTTACCCTGTCCTGTTTATGCCCTTGCCTGAAATTGCTGTGTACACCTGACTTTGTATTATGGCTCATGTTCCTCCCTTCCTCCCTCAACACTGGATTTGATCAGAAGAGGCTGAAGGTATGTGCATAAATCTTCTAATGTGCATAGATATTCACTTTTATAATGCATCAACCATGTGTTCAATAGCTGTGTTTAGATGCACTGCTTTAGGTAAATCTGAATAAGTTGAGTCCATTGCAGATTCTGAATGTACACTACCATTCAAGCCACTGTGGTCAGTAAGATTTTAGCAATGATGCATTAAATTGATTTGAAAGTGACAGTAAATGCATTTATATTACAAAGATTCATATTTCAAATAAATGCTGTTCTTTTGAACTTTCTATTCACGAAAGAATCCTTAAAATAAGCATCACAGTTTCGATGAAAATAAGAATCGGCACAATTAGTTATTGAGATAATAAAACATGTTTCTTGAGCAGCAAATCATATTAGAATGATTTCTGAAGGATCATGTGACTGAAGACTGGAGAAATGATTCTGAAAATTCAGCATCAAAGAAATATCTCCTTTCTTCAAAGGAGATTTTAAATTGTAATAATATTTCACCGTATTATTGTTTTTACTTTATTTGGATCAACTAAATGCAACCTTGGTGACCATAAGATACTTCTTTCAAAAACATTAATTAATCTTACCGATCCGAAACTTTTGAATGCTAGTGTACTTTTTATATGACATTTTCTTGCAAACAATGTTAAAAAAAATCTTCTAAATTTTCTATTAAAGGGATAGTTCACCCAAAAATGAAAATTCTGTCATCATTTACTGACCCTCAAGTTGTTTCAAACCTGTATGAATTTCTTTTTTCTGTTGAACTCAAAAGAAGAGATTTTGAAGAATGTCTGTAACCAAACATGACGGGCCCCATTGACTTGATTTCCATAGTAAATTTTTCCCCCATACTATGGAAGTCAATGGCTATTTGGTCACACATATTCTTCAAAATCTTTTATTTTGTGTTCAGCAGAAATTCATACAGGTTTGGAACAACTTGAGGGTGAGTAAATGATGACAGAATTAAGTTCTGCACCACCTCTTTCAATTGCTTAAAAATTTTACTTGGATCAAGATTAATCGGTGTATTCAGCTTGAGGCACTAGTAGTTAAATTATTAATGGATTATTACACTGCGTATAAACATAGCTACTAGCAGTTTTTGAATTTTCACAAAAAAAATTCTAGCCACAATATATATTTTTTCTTTTTGACATTTAGTTGCTTATTCTTTTCATCCGTTAGTGTCCAACATTGACCAAACAGTCTTGGATGAGGATCACTCTGGTTCAAGGAGGTTGCAGAATCTCTGGAGGTGTGACAACTGCACTAAACACACTTTTACATGGTTGAATCTGAAGAATGGAGATCATTTTAAATACCTGTTTCTCTATAGGGATTCACGTGAGGAAGCTCTGGGGGAGTATTACATGAGGAAATATGCCAAGTCCTCAGGAGGCGAGCAGTAAGTCAACAAGAGTTCATCCCTACTCGGTGTATGGTACTTTAATGAAATGCATGACTGACTGACTGCATGATGAACCTTTTTGCTTTTAGCTAAACATTCTTCTTCTGTTTACTTCAGTTTCTATGGCGGCTCTGAAGATCTTTCTGATGACATCACCCAACAGCAGTTGCTTCCTGGGGTCAAGTATGAAAAAAAAAAACAATTTATTCATCATTAGATGTGCTGATTATAAATCTATATACATATAAGACCACTGGGCTTGTGTTAAGAGATTGTTCTCTTGCAGGGATCCTAATTTGTGGACCGTTAAGTGTAAGGTTAGTTCTGGACATATCTAACATATGGCTTACGAGTGCTCTGATGAGGCTGCAGTATGTGTACTGTTTAATTCTTTTGTTTGTCTGTAGATTGGAGAGGAGAGAGCTACTGCCATCGCCTTGATGCGAAAATTTATTGCTTATCAGTGCACCGACACGGTAGGTTTTCCATAGGCGCAGAACTTTATTAACATAAATCTAGGTGCATTGTGTAAAACCTTTCCTTGCAACTTGATGTTTTTCTTGAAATAGATTTCTGTCAATTTTTTTTTTTTTTTTAAATTGTAGGCCAAGAGAGAAGAAAACTGCAGTGCAGACAGTACATTTAGCATAACAATGTTTGCTTGAAGATGTGACGTACTAAAATGTTGTGCTTTGTTTCTCTGCACAGCCACTTCAAATCAAATCAGTGGTGGCCCCTGAGCATGTCAAAGGTTATATCTATGTGGAGGCGTACAAGCAGACCCACGTCAAGGCTGCCATTGAGGGTGTTGGAAACCTGCGCATGGGCTTTTGGAATCAGCAGATGGTGCCCATTAAAGAGATGACTGATGTGCTGAAAGTGGTTAAGGAAGTGACTAACCTTAAACCCAAATCTTGGGTTCGTCTTAAGAGAGGCCTTTATAAAGATGACATTGCCCAGGTGGGTACACCATAACACTTGGCTATGTGGTCATAATGAAACGACTACAGTGTTTTTTGGGTTCAGTTGAATTTCATTTTTAGGTTTTCACTACGGCTTTGTGCCAGGTGAATGTTTTATGTATGTATCTAATAATTTGCCTTTGTCAGGTGGACTACGTTGAACCGAGCCAGAATACGATCTCACTGAAAATGATTCCTCGTATTGATTTGGATCGCATCAAAGCGAGGATGAGTATGGTGGGTTATGTCATCACAGTATTTATACTACTATAAATATATAAAAAATAAATGTTTCTTCAGCATATTATCAGCATATTAGAATGATTTCTGAATTATTATGTGACACTGGAGTAATGGCTGCTGGAAATTTAGCTTTGCCATTACAGGAATAAATTACATTTTAAAATATATTATAATATTTTATAATATTGCTGTTTTTATGGTACTTTGGTCAATTAAATGCAGCTTTGGTGAGCATAAGAGACATTCAAAAACTTTTTAAAGGTAGTGTATATCCACTGTGACATTTTAGTGACCTGATCCTGACATTATTGTTCATTTCACAGAAAGACTGGTTTGCAAAGAGAAAGAAGTTTAAGAGGCCACCTCAGAGGCTTTTTGATGCTGAAAAGATCAGGTAAAAGTGCACTTTTTGATTTTGAGCCTCTCATAATCACAACCCACTGAAACATGTCTGCAACACTGAAACATGTGCTCTGCTCCACAGGTCTCTTGGCGGTGAGGTCAGCCATGACGGTGACTTCATGATATTTGAAGCCAATCGCTACAGCCGCAAAGGCTTCCTGTTCAAAAGCTTTGCCATGTCAGCAGTGGTAAGAGCCTTCACGCTCATTCTAGTTCTGGATGTCTGTCTAATCGCTCCTTATTGGTTCACTGGCTCAACCCATGTCTCTTTTTGCACAGATCACAGATGGGGTCAAACCCACTCTGTCAGAGCTGGAGAAGTTTGAGGACCAGCCAGAGGGTATTGACCTTGAAGTAGTCACAGAGACAACAGGTAGACAACCAGACAACTAGATCTCTGCAACAGTGCATCAAACCAAGAAAAAAAATTTATTGCATGGAAAATGCGCATATACTGTATGTCTGTATATAATATATATATTAGAGATGCACCGATATTAAATTTATTTGCCGATTTTTCAGAATGATATTGGCCGATGCTGATACCGAAAAAAAATGTCTCCCAAATAATGCTGCAAACTATACAGTGGAACCCTCTCATTTGGTACACTATAATATAGGTTGCATTTAACTTTATATTGCATTTAGGTATTCTATTAAAATACTATTTATTTTCAGATATAATAATTACTCAAATAAATAAAAAAAGGCGTTGCGACCTTTGTCTGTTATTAATAGGACTACTTAGTTTGAATAAACGAGCAGACACTAGAAGTGAATGTGCTTTCCATTAAATGAATCACACACAGTAAACAAAACCTTAACAAAAAAAACTTTGCAATGAACTGCAATTTAGATGCGCAAACTGGGTGCCGGTGCGGTTAGACGTACATGCTCGGGCAGATTCGGCTTGAAGTCGTTCATCCTCGGATGCGGCACCGCGCGCGCTGTTACAAAAAAAGCCTTGCACACAGCAAAGCGAAATGAGGTCTTGCGCACCAAACGCGTCATTTTTGCCGCGCGCACCTTCGCGCTCGTGCGGACCATAGACAGTAAAGAAACGGACACCTCGGGTATCTCCGTGTCAGCGTGCGCTCTGATCGGTAAAGGGGCACATATAGACCTCTCCCGATCATCTCCAGCAGCAGCAGCCTCTGAAGCACCACTAACTCCGCCTCCGTTTCCCTCGTAAGCTGATATTAGTATTTAAACATTCTCTATGATAAAAAATGTTTGTAAAAAATATTTTAATAACACGGTTTTGCCGGTTATAGAGTTCTAATGACGGTGTTCAACTATAACCGTCGGTCTCAATGTTATATAATAACCGTCACACCCCTAATCAAAACGCCATTTATTGTTTTAATTTTGTGATAAAATGGACAGAATTTAAAAGGTGACACTTTTGTTTCTTTTTAGAAGTAACAAAGCACAGGGCTTTTTGCGATTATTGGATGAGAGGCACACTACAAATAATGTTTAGTATAGGGAAAAAACTGCAGACCTGGTCAACCAGACTCATAGGGTCAAACAGAGCCAGCTGTTTTTGCTGTTAGTGCATTATTGTTGCATTAACTTGCCCTAAATTCAACACAAGAGATTTTCTTCGCACACAGTGTGAGTTGCAATCGGACACATTTTTCCGCACCCCTTTGATTGACCGGATATAATTGGCCCTGATCATCGGCTGTTTTTAAACAATTGGCTGATGGCCGATGGAGAAAATAATAGCTTTTATCAGCCGATACATTGGTGCATCTATTATATTTATTTATTTATATATATATATATATATATATATATATATATATATATATATATATATATATATAACATATAAACATATACATATGTATGTAAATTAGAGGTGGGCATATATTCATTTTTTTAATCTAGATTAATCTCACTGGAATCTTGGAATTAATCTAGATTAGTCTAGATTAAAATGGCTCATTTGAATTCTGCCGAAGGCATCAGAATATGTACCCAAATAATGTCTAAAAGTAAGTCTTTGAGAATAGTTTGCCTCGCGTAGGGATGTGAATTTCTGCCAAAAATGCCATTCGACAATAGAGGAGCAAAAGTCGAATATCGTTCAAAGAAAATTATAAAATAAAATAAATAAATAAAACGCACAATTACAATGACAGAAAGGGAGGCAAATTTCATCTTTAGCGATTTGTCATCAAACAAACTATTTATTAATTGAACAAGTAACATGTTTTCATCGTTTTTTTTTTTAAACATAGTAACTTAGGCTAATTGGAAGAAGAAAAAAACAATAAGCACGATGTAGCTACAATCCTTTTTTCGCATCGCCAAACCAGATGCTAGTTAGATAAAAAAATAATGTCATATGTCATAATGATTTTATGTGAACCTGCCTTTACCGGCAAAAGCCTCATCCTTTTTAAACAAACTAGTTTCAATCAATGTAAACTATTCGTGTGACTATGCCCCTGCGCAACACACATTACTGCGGGATGGCGGGTGTTCATTTCATAAACTGTACACAATGGTAGCTTATTTATTTTGTAGCCTATAAATTAATGTGTATGTCCAACGGATAATGTCATAATTTTTTAGTAGTGCTATCGTGGCGTAATAATCTGTTTGGTTGTAAAATGTATTACCTGAATGAAATGAAATCGAATGTTTCGTCCTGTGGAATCATTCATTCACAGACATCATACGAAGATGTTCAACTAATAAAGATCTTCATCGCTGGCAAAAAATATGATGCATTTGCAGATTTGCTTTCACTAGACTAAACTGTAGCTCTTGGTGTTCTTAAATCTTCCTGTTACGACTCCGTGTCGAGTGTGATTGAACGCGCTTCAGTGATTCAGTGCGTGAGGAACTGAACAGAACTGATTCGCGAACCGATTTAGACCGATCTGCCAACTTGTTTGATGAAGTCTTTGAACAGAATCGACCCAAAAGAGTGATTCATTTGTAAATTGAGCATCACTCATGCCCATAAAATACAGCGCGCTTGGAATAAACTCATTTAACAACATGTAAAGTAACGAGAGGAACGATCGCCCAACGTAACATGTAAAAGTATACACCTTGTGTCCCTGACAGGAAAATACCCTGCTGCGCAATTTGCGCGAAAATATAACGATATTCGAAAAAGCTATTTTATGATCCCAACCCAACTTTGAGAATAGATTAACGGCGATATTTTTTTTATCGCACGATAAGATTCTCACGTTAACGCAGCACGTTAACGCCGATAACGGCCCACCACTAATGTAAATACATTCATATACACATACTGATATATATATTTATATATATATCAGTATGTGTATATGAATGTATTTACATACATATGTACATGTTTATATGTATGCGCATATATCATGTTTATACGTTAAAAAATACATTAATATTTTAACTTCTGTAAATTATTGACCATGATTCTTTTTGTTGTACCGATATACTGAGCTTGTACATTTGTTCATAAATTTTTTCAAAGTGAATCACAAAGGTTTTTTTTTTTGTTTACAGGTAAGGAGCGAGAGCACAATCTTCAGGCAGGAGACAATGTCGAGGTGTGTGAGGGAGAGTTAATCAATCTTCAGGGCAAAATCCTGAGTGTGGATGGCAACAAGATCACCATCATGCCCAAGCATGAAGACCTCAAGGTGAGCAAATCAACACAATGCATTGTATCTTGGCAATTGAAGTGCGTAATTTCAGTGCCATTAGAGTCGTTAAAAAATGGAGTTGCGAAAGCTTTGCATTGCGAGAGTGTCCTGAAAATTAATCCCATTCTGCAATGCCTAGAGGTGTTTCGGCTGAGCACGTTCAGTGGCAGGGTGATTCCACCAAAATGTAAAACTGAACGGCATCGTAAGTCGTTCCTGCCTGTTGCTATTAGCCTCTTTAATCTACAATAATTAATAACTGATCTAAAAGTCTGATTTATATTTATTTATTCTGATATATTTTTAACTATGTTCTTAGTATTTAAAAAGGGGATGTATGCTTTAGTTTTGTTTGTTTATTTGTTTTTAGTATTATTACAGGATATAGCATGTTTTTTAGTTAATATATTATAGGCAGGGTTTGAAATTTGAAATAGCTGTGGCGGGTAACGCTGTCAAATCACCAGCCAATTTGGCGTGTTACTTTGATTACTCACTTTGCTGGGGAAGTTCGTGTAGCCAAATCTGCAGCGATTTAGCGCAAATACTCCACTCGTGACGTGAATCATCATGAATGATATATTAAATACAGCGCATTGCGCAGAATCTGTGCATATCTGGCTTACTTGAACATGTGCGTCACTACATGTGCGTCTTTGAATGTTTTAATCTTACTCAGCATGTAAATTTTCCTACTCATATACGTGGTCATACCCTTGATCTAATCTGTACATCAAGAGCCAATATATCTACCATCTCTTCTACTGACACTGGTATTTCTGATCATAAATTTCTTGATTTTAGTTTCAGCTTGCCTATGCGTAAGAAATGTTCAACAACTGTTATATCCTACCGGAATCTCAAAGCTGTCGATACTGCATTATTTTGTACCTCCATTTCTTCTTCTAATCTATCTGATCTCTTTGATATCTCTTCTCCCTCCCTTATATTATCTAACTATCACGCCATAATCTAGGATATCTTAGATAAGCACGCTCCTGTTAAGACCAGAAGTGTCCCTTCCACACATTCTTCTCCTTGGTACACTCCTGAGCTCCGTATCTTAAAGACCACTGGTAGACGGCTTGAGCGTCACTACAGAAAAACAGGCCTGAATGTTCACCATTTAGCTTTTATTGATCATGTCAAACATTACAAATTGACCCTGAATTTGGCTCGTTCAAGTTTTGTATCTGCCACAATTCATAAATCAAGCAACAGACCAAAAGCATTATTTAACACAATAAACTAACTCACCAAACCTCCAACTCATGTTACTCTAGCTTCTGATGAACTCTGCAGTTCATTCATGTCCCACCTACTAGAAAAGACAGATGCCGTAAACCAGTGCCTCTCTAATGATGCTGTAAATATTAGTTATCTGCCGAACCAATCTGGTCAGTCCCTGCCTCACTTTTCTCTGATTACTCCTTTTTCTGTCTCTGAGTTAATCTTGAAATCCAACCCTTCATCTTGTCATCTTGACCCTGCTCCCACTCCTCTTCTGAAACTCTGTCATTCAGTTATCTCTGCACCTATTTCTCACTTCATCAATGCATCTCTTACCTCTGCTTCATTCCCTCTGCCACTCAAAACTGCTGCTGTTACCCCTGTTCTCAAAAAACCCAACCTTGATCCCTCAGTATTATCTAACTATCGTCCTATTTCAAATCTACCCTTCATAGCTAAATTACTAGAAAGTACTGTTGCCTCCCAGCTTCAGTCTTTTCTAGTCGAAAATAATCTTTTCGATCCTCTTCAATCTGGTTTTCGCCCTCTACATAGTACTGAAACTGCACTAGTTAAGGTACTCAATGATCTGCTTCTCTCTGGTGACTCTGGTTCTCTGTCTATGCTCCTACTGCTCGACCTCAGCTCTGCCTTTGATACGGTCTCCCATCAACTACTCATTTCTCGCCTTTCGGATGTGGGTATTTCTGGTGTTGCTCGTTCTTGGTTTTCTTCTTATCTCTCTGACAGACAGTTCTACATTTCAGTTCAGGGTTTCCGTTCATCTACTGTCCCCCTGAAGCAAGGTGTCCCCCAGGGATCCGTTCTAGGGCCATTGTTATTCATAATTTATATAATACCTCTTGGTCAGATCCTCCGCCGTCATATGGTTTTATTTATCATTTTTACGCTGACGACATTCAATTATATACTACCTGTACATCGACTCTATCCATCACAACCGAAAACATCTCTGCTTGTGTGCATGAAATAAAAGATTGGCTTCATTCAAATTTTCTAAAACTTAACATGGACAAAACTGAGATTATTTTTACTGGACCTCCGTCACTCACTAACAAAATTCCTACTAACTTCACCTGTGAGTTTGCTGGCTCTCATATCAAACCATCTAGTACTGTTAAAAATCTTGGTGTAATCTTTGACTCCTCTCTATCTTTCCATTCTGATGGATCATTCCGATCATTTTGCATGATCTTCACTGGCTTCCTGTGGCTTACCGTATTAAATTCAAAATTCTCCTTCTCACTTTTAAATCTCTGCACGGCTTGGTTCCCCCCTATCTCTGTAATCTGCTTTACCCCTACACCCTGACCCGCTCTCTACGATCCTCCGACTCTAGCCTTCTCGTTGTCCCTCGGCATCGCCTTGTTTCGATGGGGGGCAGATCATTCAGTGTTGTAGCGCCCAAATGTGGAACTCTCTCCCCCGATCACTCTGTTCTATTAACACTATTTCAGAATTCAAATCCATGCTCAAAACTCACTTATTTTCTGAATGTCATAACTCCTAAGTTGTAGGTATTTTTTTGTGTTTTTTGTTTTTTCTTCCTCTCTGTACCACTGTCATCTACCTACCCTGTTGTTTTGTCTGCTGTCTTTGTCCACTGACTTACTGTTGCTTGTCTATTGTAAAGCGTCCTTGAGCTCTGGAAAGGCGCTATATAAATAAAACTTATTATTATTATTATTATTACGACATTCAATTCAAAAAGCATTTGGTTAACAGAAAAGACATTGTTTTTTTCAAACATCCTACACAATGTTCTTTGTACTGTATTGATCTGTCCACCTAAAATACATTTTGGTGAAGAGGATGAAAGATTTTGTGGTTTGGAGATTTAGTTTGAATAAGAAATGTATGAAATCCAAATTTTATAATATATAGTATATATATCTAATGGCTGCACGATTTGGGGAAAATGTCATATTGCGATTATTGAGGTCAATATTGCAATTTAAATCGAAATGCCCACACAGATTAGTGATAATTACGGATGCACCGTTCCGATACTCGGTATCGATACTATCGATATCGGCTCCGATACTGGCATTTTGTTGGATCTGGTATCGGTCAGACGAGGCCGATCCAAATCCGATATTGTGTGTATTAGAGCCCGACCGATATATCGGCGGGCCGATATTATCGGGCGATTTTAGGCATTTTCCTAACTATCGGTATCGGCATTTATAATGGCCGATAAATGAATATTTTAAAAAATGCGGGTACGGTGATTCATGTAAGGGTGGCGCTGCCAATAAAGCACCTAAAAGCTGTCACAAGAACTGGCAAAAATAATGATTATGAATACAAAAAATATAGCAAGTATTTGAATTGTTCTGTTTAAAAGTAGACATTTCAATATAGATATATTTCAATTCTCAGGTCTATACGCTGAGTTTCGGTTCATGAGACGAGCTCCAGTTCACCCGCAGGCGCCTCCGTGTCGAGATTATCTATCGTCTGCTAAATTTACTTCTTATAAATTAAATTCAGGCAAATGGCTGATGAAACATTGATTAAAATTAAGATACAATTAATACAAAACGAAATTCACTTTGAAACGAAAGGTTTTGTGCTTTCTGTTTGATGTCTATGTGAAAGTTTCAAAGCATTAGTGCCGCTTTCAGAGCGCTCACGTCCGTAGTGCTGAACTGTCGCGTCTGTAACATTGTTTTTTCCTCATAAATGCAAACACGAAAAATAAAATAAAATGAATATTTTATGTAGCCTGTGGAGACTGAGAGCCAACCCTTCTTCATCCGGTGGGTAGTAGCCTACTTGTGATTTGCGCAGTGTAATTCACAGAATTGATTTCTCTGCTACAAGCCTCTGTCACGTATTGTGTGAGCTTGTGACTATTGCAAGCGCGCAGCTGAGAAGTCCTGATTATATTGTCTGCTATATTTAGGCCTTCTTATTTATTAAGGCAATTGGTTGATGAAACATTGATTAAAATGCGTGGCGCGAGCGATCTCCGACAGTAAACTGATTCTGCTTTGTCTAGGGTAAACAGCTGTTGCGACGCGAGCAGTAACGGCCGCGTCCGGTGTAGACACAGTGTTAAAGCTCATTCTGCCTGATAACGCTACGTTACAACATCAAGCAATATTCCAAAAATGTATATAATTATAACACTTTATATAGGGCCATTTTGCATTAAGAGTAGCCTAGTTTCACGTTTAGTACATTTTGCTTACTAATTATTTAAAATAGTATAAAAGTACTGTACATATGTAATTAAAAACGTTTTAATTATGATATTATTCATTTTACTTTAGTAAAAAGATCTGAGTTCTTCCTCCACTGGTAGAGATTAGAGGAATTAAGAGTAAAAATAGAAGATAATAAGGTTTTGTCAGTGACACTTTTTATATATTTATTGATACAAGTTATGACTAAATTAAAAGACAAAGTCGTCGTTAGTGAAGATTATGCAACAGTATTTAGAATATAATATAATATAACATGCAATGCAAACTAGTTTGGCTACAGCTCAGCTGTATAATTCTGATTCTATCATTCCCCCTGCCTCAATTACATATCTGTGTCACACAAGTGTTTGATTACCACATTTGAGTGATCATTGCAAAACGTGCTTATAAAATATATTTATTCTGTTTATAGCTACTGTGTAAAGTACCCATCAAAAGTTAGTACACACCAATAGGAAAGTGTCAAAACTTTTGACTGGTATACTGTACTATAATACACATAAATAATATTGCTACTGTATTATAATATACACATAAATAATATCGGCCGATATATCGGTATCGGGCTTTTTTTACTCCCTAATATCGGTATCGGTATCGGCATCGGCCCCCAAAAATCCATATCGGTCGGGCTCTAGTGTGTATACTATTCTGTGTTATTGTTAAGCCCCACAAAAGCCTCGAAAACATTATAAAGCACCATAAAGTTGTTGTGCACTATTTGTGCAAGTGTTCTGAAGCCATTATAGTATAATGTGAGATAGAAATGAACATTTTAAGTCATTAAATTCAAGATCATGTAAACTTTTCCCTCCACTGCGGCTGTCAATCATTCTTCATTCAGCATTCAAACAGCGCGTCGCTTTCGGTTATGACAGTCAACATGATGAAACCCTCTCCAAGATGATTCAATGTTACTATTATTATACTTAATCTGTAGATAAAGGTCTATGGTTTCGCATAAAACAACGTTATCTTGCTGGACTATATTGCTGTAACTTAATCATGTTACTTTCTGCCGGGTGTCTGTTAGATCACAACACTAGAGTAGAGTCAGAGCACTATAATTGTTCTTCACGCGCACAGTAACTGTTAAAAGAAAAGGCTCAATAAACTATTACATAGATAGATACTGTATAATACACTACGCATCAATATGTCTTTCGTTTGTGCTTTGAACTTTTCAATGCAGACTCTGCGCGCTGTGACTCCGTGTTGCTTCAAGCGTATCATTATGCGCTCGGGATGCGCATAAGCACTTTGTTCCGCACTGTATTGCAGCCTTTCATATCATAATACAGTGACGCATTAAAAGATTATTAGTAGCCTTTCTTCTGTTCTATCTATCATATGTTGCAGCCTCATTTAACAGCTGTGCTATACATTTAAAACATGTCTCAACTGTATAGTAGCCTACAGCTATATATAAAATATAATTTATCTTTTTGATTTTTGTTATCTTGTTTTTCATTAATTTATTTTACAACAATACAAAGAGCAATGTGTAACGTTTTACCAGATTTAGTGTTAAACTTATTGTCTCTTATTTGTTTTGTTATTTTACTAAATGTTCAGATTTTGTACAATTATTGTCGACTCATGATTTTCCTAGGCTAAATTTTACTGCTGAATTATTCACTAATCTAGTTTGTAATAGCATTTTTGTCATAGATTATGATCATATATTTTTTGGATTTGTTTTTCTTTATAATGAAGTTGTCTCTATTAAGTAGATTGTGTTTAACACACAAAAGAGTGATTATCAGTTCAACACACAAAAGAGTGATTATCAGTTCAACACACAGAGTTAAATAAATTCTATTTGATTTAAAAAAAACTGTTGGTATCGGATCGGTATCGGTCGATACTCAGAATTTTTGGTATCGGATAGATTCTGAAAAAAGGGGTATCGGTGCATCCCTAGTGATAATGCTGAAATGTGTATTTCTTAACTGAAACTAGCAACAACTAAATGATTGATAACACCTATAATGATCAATAAGCCTTTGAAGTCTGGATAAAAATGCCCCCCACCCCCACAATTTTGAACATTAATTATAGCCATCCAAGTCCAACATCACAGGGATTCCGTCATTACAATTGAAAGCTATAAATTTTTTTAAACATTTATTAGGCTTCAAAAAATATAACAACTTCCTGTCTAACAGGTAGGACATATACAGAAATTGAATAAAGTTATTAAACAGTCTGTGCTGCATACATTTTAAATTATATATAGACTAATCCCTATTAAAGTTACAAAAGTTCTTTAGTCAAGAGTTCATAGATTAACTTTAAAGGGGCATTCGGCAACTCTAGCTATTTCTTCGCTGATTTTCACTTTTGTTGTTGCATGTTTTCTCAACGAGCTCCCCCTACAGCTGTGAGGCATATATTTCACAACAATGTCTTAAAAAAACTCACTTGCGGCACCCTCCTCCCCCTTTCTACCGCTGCTCATGTGCATTTGTTATTATCGGAGCCGACCAACTTTATCGTGTGGAGCTATGTCTACCGAGGTGGGTAATACATCATACACATTGAGGGCGGCATGTGTGTTTATGTCGAATTGCCGTAAAGCATTTTGTGTTTCTCGCTCGTTCTCGCTTCTCACAAGACTTCCTATTTGCAACTTACCGGGACGTTAGTCCGCATGTTGCAAGGTTGGTTTTCCGCCTAGGAACGCTGGGCGGAGCGGGGAAAGTCACCATTCTCACCAGAACAGGTTATTAAACCATCCAAATGATTTCTAAATGGTTTTATTAAGTTGAAATAGTTGCCGAATGCCCCTTTAACGACAGAGAAAATTAGTGGCTACTGTGTACTGTCCCTTTAAGACCAGCTGCTGCTGACAGAGACGCGGATCTCACACGCGCCTCATTCTCTCACGAGTCACAACTCTTTACGTTCATCATAAGACTGCTCTTATGTTATGAAGATACTTGACAAAAAGACATTTTGGCATAATTGTGTGTGTTATTGTTCGTTGGTAGGGGGCAGTCATGGCCTAATGGTAACAGAGTTGGACTGGTGACCCAAAGGTTGCTGGTTCGATTCCAGTACCGGCAGGAATATGACTGAGGTGTCCTTGAGCAAGGCACCTAACCCCCAATCGCTCCCCGGGCGCCACTCAAGGCTGCCCGCTGCTCCGGGTGTGTGTATCCACGTTTGCAGTGTGTGTGTGTTCACTACTCACTACTCTGCTCCTAATGTGTGTGCACTTACTTGGATGGGTTAAATGCAGAGGTCAAATTCCAAGTAGGGGATACCCTACTTGGCCATCACGTGTCACTTTCACTTTCACTTTATTGTTCGTTCAAGCGCGACAGAGAACCGTATCCTGGCGTGCTGTCTTGTGCGCACACACGATACTAGCGCATGTCTTTCTGTGAGTCACAGTCAGGACATTCACAGGCAGCGTACTCTTTTTTTTTTTTTTTTGTCTTGTCGCGCATGAATGGTTTAAAAGCACACTAGCCAAATGATGACAAAAATTAACAGATGCTGCGTTAATAGCCCTAATTTGTTTAGGCTATTTCATATAAAATCGCAGCATTTTGCGTCATATAATCGCATAGGCTTAACATTGTGATTGCGATATGATGAATCGTGCTGCACTAATATATATATATATATATATATATATATATATATATATATATATATATATATATATATATATATGAAAACTGAAAAAATATATAAATATACATCAGAAAAAATGAAGTAAAAAAAAGACTGATAAAAAAAGACAGTATGCATACTGTGATGTAGTTAATCTGATTTAGCCTATTGCTTTTTCTTTCTTTCTTTTTTTTTTTTTTTGGCTAGTGAAGTTCTGAATGGCCGGTAACTTAAAAATTTAGTAGCCAAAGTTAATTTCAAACCCTGATTATAGGGTATAGAATGCTTTTGTGAAAGTTTTGTTTTATTAATGTAGTAAGGTAGGTAGATTGATGTTTGTGTGTGCGGATTGAATGTGGTTGCTGCTATTGTAAGAAATCTATATACCTGAGAAGGATTAATTATCTATCTATCTATCTATCTTATCTATCTATCTATCTTCTTCTTGTCTTTGTTTTTATTTAGGACCCTCTTGAGTTTCCAGCTCATGAGTTGAGGAAGTACTTCCGTATGGGTGACCATGTGAAGGTTATCGCAGGGCGTTTTGAAGGTGACACGGGCCTCATAGTCCGTGTAGAGGAGAACTTTGTCATTCTGTTCTCGGACCTCACCATGCATGAGGTAGGTTTCACTAGTAAGCTATGGAATACCCCGTTCAGAAAAACACACAATATACAGTTGTCAATGTCGTGTGTTCTTTGTCTGATGTGATGTCTCTTTTTGCTCCAGTTGAAGGTCTTGCCCCGGGACTTGCAGCTGTGCTCTGAGACTGCATCAGGTGTGGATGCAGGAGGCCAGCATGAGTGGGGAGAGCTGGTACAGTTAGACCCCCAAACTGTAGGTGTCATTGTCAGGCTGGAGAGAGAGACCTTCCAGGTAAAGTCCAGGAGAAACAGACGAGTTCAAGTGTTACACGAGCAAAATCCAGTAGGATACTTAGTGGATGTGATTCTTAACAGCATTAGCACACTTTTCACCGTAGTTCCTTTCAGGCCAATCAGTTCACTCTGTGACCATCTTGGCAACGTAGCTAAGTGGCCCCATTGTAGTTTAAGTATATCCCCGAAGCTTGTAATTCAATAACATGTCAAGTCAGCATTTACATTTGAAAACAGTGATATCGGGTATCTGCAAAAAGGGTTGAGCTGTTTGGGCATGTTTGTTTGCACTGGAAGAAATTCCAATGTTTCTACACTGCTTTTACGTATGCTTGCGTTAAGAAAATCTTTATTGCATATCCACAACCTCATTTACTCAATCCAGCTAAATAGTTTACCTTTGGCACACTACTGTTCAAATGTTTGAGATTTTTTTTTAATGTTTTTGGCAAAAAGTCTCGAATGTTCAACAAGTCTGCATTTATTTGATTAAGTTTTCTTTCACAATGATTTGTATTTAGGTTCTGAACATGCACGGGAAAGTTTTAACCGTACGACACCAGGCAGTGAACAGACGGAAGGACAACCGTTTTGCTGTCGCTCTCGACTCAGAGCAAAACAACATCCATGTGAAGGATATTGTGAAAGTCATCGATGGACCTCATTCGGTACCTACCAGAGACCTGGGACAAAGTTTTTTGATATTTACTGTGTAACTGAAAGGAAATTAATATTCTCATTTATGTAATCTGTTAGGGCCGGGAAGGTGAAATTCGCCACATCTTCAGAGGCTTTGCTTTTCTTCACTGCAAGAAGCTGGTTGAAAATGGAGGCATGTTTGTCTGTAAGGCACGTCACCTTGTTCTGGCGGGCGGCTCAAAGGTAGGTATTTTCTACAGCTGTAGACGAATCTTATGTTTTTCTCAACTTCCCTATCCTAAACAGAACTTGTCCTTTGTTCCCAAAGCCCAGAGATGTGACCAATTTTACAGTGGGGGGCTTTGCTCCTATGAGTCCACGCATCAGCAGTCCAATGCACCCCGGCGGAGGTGGTAAGCGTGTTTATTTAACTAACAGGGTTTTGCCACTTAGTGGTTGAAGATTGGGGTTTTTAATAAAAAGTTTGCATGTTTAAATACTGCAAGAGGTTTTTACTATGCATTTAAACACTTGCAAACGCCAACATCTGGTTGCCTTTGAATCTTATTGATATAAGCTTCTCTTATGTTTTTAACTGGGCATTATCTGTTGTGTTCTGGTCTTTCCTCCAGGTCAGCAGCAGAGAGGTGGAGGAGGAGGAGGTGGCGGGGGCATGGGTCGGGGCCGCGGACGACGAGACAATGATCTGATTGGGCAGACTGTCCGTATATCCCAGGGACCGTACAAAGGTAAAATAATTTGAAACCAACTTTTTGTTATTTGAAACCAACTCTATTTGCTTTGGTTTGGTATTTTGTTATAGAATGCCATGAAATGTATACATGGTAAGTGTGTGACTTAAGTGCCATAGCCACAAGTTTTTCAACATCTTTATTCATTTCCACAGGCTACATTGGAGTTGTGAAGGATGCCACAGAATCAACCGCTAGGGTAGAGCTCCACTCAACTTGCCAGACCATTTCTGTGGACCGCCAGCGTCTTACAACTGTGTATGTTATCAGTTATCTGTCTGCAGTTTTTAACAAAAAACTCTTCTTCTACATTTGTTTATTCCATTTTTATACCATATTTACTTCAAGCTACCATTAAAAGTACATTACTCTCAGCTCTGCTAAACACATTTACACCACACGTTTTGCCACCGGGGCGGATCTACCAGGGTGGCACGGGGTGCCAACTGCCACCCTAAGAAAAAGCATCGCCACCCCAGATTTTTCCCAGTATAAAATATAAATGTAAGCAGTGCATGGACCCTGATGATTGCCGCTTGAAGCTGTGTTTTGTATTTAGTTATAGCATAATGTAGTATAGATGATTGAATGCTTATCATCTTTGGTGTTGCCACCCCTCACAGTCCTCATACCACTCTTTAAATAATGTTCTTGATCCGCCCCTGTTTCCCACACAGAAAATATAAATAAAACTAGCTGGGATCTACAACTGTTGTTTGACAGTTCTGTCTCATTTCACTGCACAGACGGGTTTGTGATTATCTGACACGTTATTTTGGATTTCTTGTCAGGTGGTACACTAGTGCTGTGAACTAAGACTAGTTAATGCCCAACTGTAGGATAGATAATGCTGGAACAAACATACCTCAGAGATTCCTGAGTAGATAGTTGCTTTTAGTGTGTTGATATCTGTGGATCTACACTACCATTTAAACATTGATTAAAAAAAGGAAGATGTTTTGAATTGTCTCATATTCACCAAGACTGCATTAACTTGATCAAAAATAAAGTAATATAACAGTAATATTGATAAATATTAAAATTATTTTAAAAACATTTTTCTATTTGAATACATTACATAAAATGTAATTTTTTCCTTTCATAGCAAAGCTGTCAATTTTGATCAATTATTTTGCAATTTGCTGAATAAAAGTATTAATATCTTTTACCAAAAAAAAAAAAAACATCTTACTGTCCCTAAACTTTTGAATTGTTTTGTAGGTTTTATATCTTGGCTGTCTTGTAAAACAAGTTTCTTCTGTGAACTTTGTTCCCCTGAATATCCTATCTCAATCTTTTTGCTCTCTTTGAACCAGTGGTGGTAAAGAAAGACAAGGAAAGTCTTCCACCCACTTACGAACCCCAATGTATGGTTCCCAGACGCCCATTTATGGAACTGCCTCACGTACTCCCATGTATGGTAGCCAGACACCCCTCCATGATGGTAAGAAACAATATATTGTAATAGACTTTGATGTTCTGCAACGCATTTCGTTTTTTTTTTAAAGTCTTTCATTGCTCACAGGAAGCCGTACTCCTCACTATGGCTCTCAGACTCCTCTGCATGATGGCAGCAGGACGCCAGGTCAGAGCGGTGCATGGGACCCCAACAATCCAAACACACCATCACGGTAAGAAGCGGAGTGAGACGATCAGTGCCAACAAACAATTTCACATACATACCAACTTCAACTCATTTTTTCTCTGTTTTCAGGCCCGATGACGAATATGAATTCGCCTATGACGACGAGCCCTCTCCGTCTCCTCAAGGCTATGGTGGTACGCCCAACCCTCAGACTCCTGGCTACCCAGAAGTGCCCTCTCCACAGGTCAACCCTCAGTATAACCCTCAGACTCCTGGGACTCCTGCCATGTAAGAGTTCATTCAGATGCTCAGATGCTTGTGATCTGGCTCGAACATCTTAAACTGAGTTTGTTTTTGCACCGTAGGTACAACACCGACCAGTTCTCCCCTTATGCAGCGCCCTCTCCACAGGGGTCCTACCAGCCCAGCCCCAGCCCTCAGAGTTACCACCAAGTGGCCCCAAGCCCAGTGGGATACCAAAACACGCACTCGCCCGCCAGTTACCACCCTACCCCATCACCAATGGCCTACCAGGTAACGTTTTGGCAGCTAATAAAGGAAGTAGTTGATTAAGGGTGCTTTCACACCTTTAGTTCGGTTCATTTGGTCCGGACTAAGGGCAAAAAATTATACTTTGTATCATTTTCAGGCGTTTTGGTTCCTTTTCACACCACACTGATTGCTCTGGTCCGAATCAGTTGATGAGCTGATGAAACGAACCAAAATGCAGTCACGTGACAACATCCACATCACTCGTTGGCCAGATGTGTCTTGAACATATTTCCACAACTGCACTTAAATTGGTCAGGATTAACGTGCGGGAAAATTCCAACAGAACTCCCGGAAGTAAACAAAGAGTAAAATCCGGCAGACATGCGGACAATTCACTCACAATGTATGTTCAGAATCAGCACGAGCTTTATACTTTCGCAAATCTCCCCATAAACAACAAAGTCTAGACGCGATATAATTAAAAAATTCACTGTGCAGTGTGGACAACTTCAGTGTTTATGATGGTCTTTTAGTGAGAGTGCAGAACGCGGTAAGTCAGTCATGGCTTAAAGGGAGCACTATTGACAATCTAAATAATAATTTCGTTTTACTACTGCAGCTGGTTTAGTCCAAAAATGCGCAGTTCTTTGGCAGTTGGGTCTGTTCGAGGTCGAATCACGTTCTCATCACAAAAGAACCGCTCCAGACTTTCACACCTGCCCAAACGAACCGCACCAAGGAGGAAAACGAACTCTAGTGTGATTCAACCGAACTAAACTTGGCAGTTGTGAAAGCACCCTTACACTAAATGCACTGAAATATTTTCAGGCCTCTAGACTGCGACCAAAATGGTCGACATATGCGACCATATTTTTGAGAATGTGCGAGTTAAAATTTGATGTGGTTGCATTTGTGCAACTACATGGTCACGTACTTAATCAATGTCTGCCTACCTGCACTTTCTTTAGAAATGTATCTAATCTGTCACGTATTATCGACTTGGCGAAATCAGCTATTCTCCTATAGTAGACGGTTACAATAGAATGTCAAGAAGTAGCAGTTAAACTGCCGTTTCACACTGCAAGCCTGAGCAGCGCGTATTTTTTTCGGCATTCATGTTAACCTATGTTTGCATTCACACCGGGAGAAGGAGCGTTGCGTGCCGAAGCGCTGATTTTTGCTGCGCTGCTCACTCAATTAAAGTGAAAGCACACTTTTGATGGACAAAACAAGGGAATAAGGGAAGCTCCGTTCCTGAAATTTTAATCGGAACGCAAGAACAACTGTACACAAAACGCACCAGCCTAACTCACTCGCTCGTTTCTCTCTACCCGGCCTTTTCTGAACCGCTTTAACCCTATAACTCCCTGTGCAAAATAAAACAGCAATTTCACAACAATTATAAAGAGTCTGTGTGCTACAATATGATTTCCCACAAAAAAATTCTCAAAATGTACAGAATAAGCATGTCTAATTTAAGAGTAATAAATAATTGATTATTAAAAATATTTATAGAAGATTTACCCATTGAAATTTTTTAATTCAGTTTGGGTCAGGGTACCCGCGGGTCTTAAAAGCATTGAAAAAGTCTTAAATTTGATAATCTCAAATTAAGGCCTTAAAAGCCTTGAATTTGGTATACAAAGTCTTGGATTTCAATACAAAGGTCTTAAATATTATTTTGCCTTTCCTAGGATTAAGTTCATACCGTAACAAAATTAACTGTTACTAATGTAGGTTAATTCAAAATTCATGCAGCATTGAGTGCAACTCGCGCTCCACGTCATAGCAGAAAACTTTGGGTGAAAGTATGGTGTATTATAAAAAACTGAAGTAAACTAGCCAGAAAATATGGTATATAAACTTTCTTTTAGTTATTATGTAATACACCGACAGGTAATCTATATAGGCTCAAGCACTACCCAAATCAAACCCGAGTGTCCTTTTTTTTTTTCATCCGCAGAGTTTGCTGACTTGTAAACATTGAAGTATGACTCAAACGACATGATCTGAGCAGTTATCTTGGTTGTGTTTGTTGTTCACCATTTACATGCGAATGTTACACCTCTCCGTGTTAAACTTTCAAGACTATCATGTTTATAAAAACAAGTATAGTAAAAATGCTCACTTATATATAGCTTTGGTGCCGCTGCTGTGACGTTGTACAAATGCTTCCAGTGTGAATACTTGCGCGCATCTGCAGCTTCAGTGACGATATAGCCTAGTTGTGAAACCGCTGAAAAATACATGCAAGTCCTACCCAAATGTTTAATGTGATGATTATTATTATTACCATCTATTTGCAATAGTTTATATCCAGCTGGTCACTTTTATGTATTCGTTAGCCAATAAAGTTGCATTTTTAATCTAGAAATATTAAATAATTGAAAAAAAGAAAATAAATAATAGGCTACTTTTTAAAAATGAAACAACAACTGCCAGTAGGTTGCGGCAAGTCACTCATACGTAAGTTGTATCCTTCATTCAACTGATTCTTTCAAAATACTAATTAATTTAACATCGCAAGTGACTGTATTTATGAATGGGTAGCCTGATTGGATAATTTACTCAACCGATTCGTTCAAATACGCAGATTCTTTGAGGAATAAAACACTGTATTGCTCAGAGATGCAGCGGTTCTGCGGTTTGTTCTGTTTTTTTTGACGGAGCAAAAACAGAATGTGTTGTCTATGAAAGTTACTCAGTAACTTGTTGCTTATCGAACTGTTGTATAAAATCAGTGTCACATTTGCAATCGTGCATATATTCAGAAAAACAGCACTCTTCCATGCGTTTTAACTCCATCATAGACTTATGTTATAGCTAATCCATCTTGTGTGCACAAAATAGACACGGACACAGTCAAAACCGGAGAAAAGCAAATTAAACGTCGCTATTTTAGTCAATGATTTCGGCGTTCCAAAACGGCTGAGACAGGAAACAATTTTTTTGTTGTTTCAGCTGAATATTTTCAGTGCATCATTGGCTTGAAGCAATAAGGACTCTTTATTTGAATAAATCAGTATTAAATTGTGCTCCTCAGGCCAGTCCAAGTCCCAGTCCAGTAGGGTACAGTCCCATGACTCCTGGAGCTCCATCTCCGGGAGGCTATAACCCTCACACCCCTGGATCTAACATCGACCAGGCCTCCAATGACTGGGTCACCACAGATATCATGGTGCGTGTGAAAGACACATTCCTGGACGGAGCTGTCATCAATCAAACCGGCATAATCCGCAGCGTGACTGTGAGTGAAGTTTTTTTGTTGTTTTGTAAGTAGATGTAAAGGAATGATTCTACAAGCAGAAACATGTGGGTTTTGGATTTGCATATTCTCAGTTGGGTTGAGATGCCCCTGGCTGATTTTGGCAATGGAATAGGTGTGTCCATGTTGTGACAAGATTGATTCCCTATTAAATTTTATGGTTCATACCACGATTTTTGTTGAGTGAAAAAAAGTGTTTCAATCATGGAAGTCTTTTTTTTTTTTTTTTTTTTTTTTTTTACACAGGGGGGGATGTGCTCGGTTTTCCTGCAAGACACAGAGAAGGTTGTTAGTATTTCAAGTGAACACCTGGAACCCGTTACACCAACCAAAAACAACAAGGTACTGCTGAACATATGAACCATTTCCCAATCTACTAAATATCATGGCAAGATAATTATGATCCAGTATATACTTTGTACTGCTTACAAATTAACAAAAACGAATGTTAAACATTATGCAGCATGCATTTTTATAAAAATGTAATATATATTTTCACTCTGTTCTGTTATGTATTTTATTTAAGCATTTTTAAAGAACTACAAGACCATAACCTTGAAAGTAATAGCTGCAAGAACCAATGAAGCATATATTCACCTTTTATGCAATCTGAAATCAATCCATGCCACAGACACTGAAGTGAGAGACTCAACCAGCCCAATTTTTGCTTGTCTCCATTATCTTTTTTCCTCATCGATGCAGCTATATTGTCAGATAAGGGTGAGCAGTGATGTGTTTAGGAAATGAAGCAGAGCCACACTGAATATCACTTAGATTTAAGCACGTCGATCCTCCCACTGAACCACAAATTCACTAGAGAAACAGACTCGCTCAACTTAAGAACCTTGTGTGTGTGTGTGTGTGTGTGTGTGTGTGTGTGTCATAATCGTTTGTTGTAACATTTGATAAAAGTTTCTCTGAAATGAATACATGTGTGCTCTTCAGGTGAAAGTGATTCTGGGAGAAGACAGGGAGGCCACAGGAGTCCTGCTCAGTATTGATGGTGAAGACGGCATTGTTAGAATGGAACTGGATGAGCAACTGAAGATTCTCAATCTCCGCTTCCTTGGGAAATTGGAAGTGTGAAGAAAACCACACATTTAAATATTGAATGCAGATGCTGCAGATTAGCCTGTTTCAGTTAGCTTTTTTTCTTTTTCTTTTTTTTTTTTTATTGGTCGAAGATTTTAGTGGATAGTCTGTTTTCAGTTTCATGTGGTGTAGAAATGTACTTTTTTGGCAAATTGATTCCATTTGGCAAATTGATTTCATGTCAAATAAAATGTGAACAGTGAGTTCCTAAATCCATCCATCCTGAGTGTTCGCATGAAATATTTAATAGCTTTTGACTGTTCATTTTTAACCATTTTACTGCCTGCCAATATATGGAACATCAACCATAAAAAGGAATTCTTTTTTTTTTTCACTTACGAGTGATTTGAGCTCCAGCGGTTAAACCAGTTCAACCACTGTGTCCTTCCACCACCAAACTTTATTCAACATCATATTCCATTACATTCTGAACCTTTAATGTCATTGACAATTGGTGTATATTCTGAGTACATTAAAGGTCTTTCAAAACACTTTAACCCTTGTAATTTGCATATTTATTGAGATTGGGGGAAAATTCCCTAAGTTTGAATACTTTAAGAATTATGTACTGTAGCATTTTTCTTTAAAGAAGTGAATTAGGTCTCAGAACTGAAAGGGGACAGTTAAACATGAGAACATTGTGAAAGTCTATAGCTACAGCTTCTCTTAGTTACAGGGCTCATGAGGTTTCACATAGTTAATTGGAACGTAAAAAATGGTGGTGTTCTTCGGACAGGGATGGCCTGGGCTGTTTGCCCACGCTAATGTATTAAACACTTCCTCTTGTTCTTGTTTGTGGCATCCAAGGGTTTGGTTCCTGAAGAGATGGATCTTCAGCTGGATCCACGCTTCACGACCCTGAAAATATGGAAAGGACTGTTATGCTTTTGGGTTTAGTACTGATTGTCATTTTTTTTTTAATTATTATTCATATGATTTGGGCTGATTGTTGATACAGATTTTCCAATTCATCTCAGTATATGTCCATTATAATGTAATTCCTTACATATTTGATACAATTCTCAGTGAATATGCTAAATTATACATGGCAGTATTTCAGATTGATTAAAAAATATAACTAATTTTTTGAATATTCATCAGTCAGTCGTTTCAGGTATCCTGGTAAACTTGTGCTATAAGTTTTTCATTCAATGAAAAGTTATTTCCTCGCGAATCACGCTGGATGTCGTTTTTGCATGATGCTTGCGAAGCCAACTGACTAGAAACACATTTCTTGCCGTTATTCTGTGGTACACTATTTTTTGCGTTCATGTTTTGTTTTTACACAATCAAAATAGGTGTTAAAGTCACCATGAATTTAAAATGTACAATTCTTATTCATGGAATATTGCAGTATTTATTATAATTGATTTATCTGTGCACATAAACATTTTAAATTAATGTCTCTGTAATATTTAATCAAAATAACTTCCCCTCCTTCTTGTAGCAATACCTCTTCTATAATGACGTGTTTAATGATGCAACCTCATTAAAGTATTAAAATGAATTTAACATTCCATCTCACCTTGCTGTCTGTCACACATTGCAAATCATAGTTGTTTCCAAACAGCGGGGTCAGGGCGCCATGGATGTCGTCATGCTGCAGATCACATAATGGAAAAATTGATGAAGTGTTGTTTCATACATGTATTAAATGCGATACATCATGATTCATGGTGAATCCAAAAACTTACCTTATATGACACATCACATGAGGTTTTGATCCCAGAGCTTTCCAAGACACTACAAAAGAATGGAATTGGGAAATAGATGAGCTCATAATAAGATGATGCTGTAGCCTATGTGTTGATAACACCCACCTATCAATGTCAAAGAGTTTCCGAAGCTTGACTGCGGCTTGGAAATAGAGAAGCGGTGAACCCATGGTCTCCTCGCAGCCTGCACACGTCCCGTGTTTAATCCATTCCTCCCTCCTGCCAAATAAATCAATCACTATTGATCTGTTCAGTTTATATACACTTTCTCACAAGTGGCCTTGAAGTCAAGAATGGCAAATATTGCAGTAGCCTATTTATAAAAGGATTCGCCTGTGCAAATGTTTTTTAAATTCCTATTGCTCGTAAACTTTAATTGCTTTTTTGACACCTTTTATGGGCCCTTAGAGCATCACCAGAACACACCCCACATTCCACAGCTCTGACCCCAACCTTCAAAGAGATCCTAATCTCTTTGGAATAAAGGCTGATTTATACTTCTGCGTCGAACCTACGCCGGAGCCCCTACAATATACACAACGCATTGGTTTTCATTTACACTTCTGCGTCGTTGTCCGCGTTGACGCGCAATCACACATGCAGAGGGAACATGTGAAACCCGAGGGAGGGGTTCTAGCAGACCAATCACAGCGCTTGCGTCCGGTAGAATTGACGCGTTGTTACATTTTTGTAGAGGTGTACGTCAGGGTACGCGAGATATATCCAGCTGCAGACCCGCAGCACCACCAGTTTCAGAACCCCAGTGCCAGAACCCCAGCGCCAGAACCGGAAGTGAGGGAGGGGCGGAATTATTTACAATGACACAAGCATGGTTATTTTTGCAAGTATTTAAAAATATTAAAAATTGTTGCACCTTTTAAATAATATTTAGGGTATGTTTTTATTACACAGTGAGTCACTGCTCGTTGTATGAACTATAACTGGTATGTGACAAATAAAGAGCAAGACAGTGCTCGTGTTGTTTGAAGACGTGAGAGTGCGCGCGCGCGGCCGGGGCTCTCTCTCTCTCTGCTCGTTAAGCGCCCTGTCATGCGCAGCAGTCATTCTATTCCGCCAAAAAGCGGACGATCTGACGGGTTTTAGAAGATTTAATACAACCTGAAACTAAAAAACAGACCCGACCTCTATTTGAGACCGGACTTATATTTACCCAGACCTGCAGCCACACCAGGCGTGTAAAGAGACAATCGTCTATTTGGGACTCGGCTATTATTTGAAGTAGGGCTGCAACAACTAATCGATAAAATCGATTATAATCGATTATGAAAATCGTTGTCAACGAATGTCATTATCGATTAGTTGGTCTGCTTACGTCACGGGGAGCGTTTACTGGTACGCACACACACGCAAGGTCTCTCTCCCTCAGGCGCTCTGCCGAGCGCGCGCGCTACACGGTTTGGAGCAGTCTCTTCTGTCTCGCATGCGCGGGAGTTTGAACTAATTCGCGGGCATCAGGGAGCCGCAATCATAGGGTCGCAATCAATATGCGGGAGACTTCCGGGATGTCTGTATTTTGTCTCGAGCATCAGGTTGTGCAATCAGTTCGCTCGCAACGTAAGTGATGGATTAAAATAGCGCTACCGCAGAAATAGGTTAAATTAAAACGGTGTTTACAAAGTGAAGCATTAAATACAAAGGCAGTTAATAACAGCAGCAGTAAAATATTGTTTTTTAGTCACTGTACTCAGTGGTTTTCAGCGAATGCTTGTGCACTAATGCATAATTTCTCCTGTCCTTTACTCAAGCCTGTTAGCTTGCTGGGTATCGTTACCTCCATTCCGTTCTCTTTTTATAGCATTTGTCTACTAAGTTTTAATTGTTTTTCAAACGCGATCTACTGCGGCTCTACATTCACACAATTGTTTTCAGTCTTTCTATATTTATTTAATCAATTTATCCTTATATTATTCTTTTATATATTATATATAATATATATTATATTCTTTATCCTTATATTCCTTATATATAATTATTATTATTTTAAATAAAAATTAAATGAATTATATATTTTAGATGTTTTTAGTTTGTTTTTAGTTCAGATATTCACATCTGAACAACATGTCTGTGTAAATTTGTTTTAACAAAAATTGTGTTAAAACATAATATGTTGGATATAATTTTTTTAACAATAATCATGTTTGTCAACTTGCCATCAGCAATTATCATTAAAAACAATGCAAATATTGATATTAGTAAAACTCAATGTGTGGCTTTTGCACTTTTTAAAGTACACTTTTACACATAAATACCCTGATTTACGGTTTTATTTAGTTATAATAAAAAAAAAATCGAATTTAATTTCTATCCGATTAATCGATTAATCGAAAAAATAATCGTCCGATTAATCGATTATCAAAATAATCGTTAGTTGCAGCCCTAATTTGAAGTACGGTACATTTTTATGGTTTCTTTTAAAACAATGCCGGATTTTCTCTCTCTTTTTAGATTTTTGACATTATTTTACATAAAGAAAAATGCATGCTGCACATGTTCTTGTGAAATAAAGTATATTTTATATAAAATGACCATAAGTTTCAAGCATTATTTTCACGATCAGGAAGTAACTCTCATAATACAATAAAACGGATAACTATATAGAATTATATTACACAAAATCAATGTTTTAAATGCTTATTGTACTATACCTTAATGTATCATTATAATAAGTATAAAGTATGACATTTCGTGTGTAATAATGACGTTTCGTGTCTAAGCAAATTACGCTCCAAAACGTTAGGTGGCGTTAGTCGGTTTAGAACGTAAGCTCCGCCCCTCACTTCCGGTCCTGGCGCTGGTGTTAGAACGTAAGCTCCGCCCCTTACTTCCGGTTCTGGCGCTGGGGTTCTGAAACTGGTGGTGCTGCGGGTCTGCAGCTGGATACTATTGGGGTACGCCGAGGGGTACGTGCGCTACGCACAGCCTACGGCGTAGCTACGGCGTAAGTTCGACGCAGAAGTATAAATTGGGCTTAAGGCCTCTTTAGGTCACACACACATACAAACACACATGGACCTTTTCATTAACTTCTTCATATAAAGACATTACTAAGATATATGTTTTTATGCTTGCCTGCTCGCCCACGTCATATTGGGGGTATCTATGATTTTATCGTAGTATTAAATGAACTATAAGTGCTTGTAGTTATGCATTAAGATGTATCTTTGTAATTCCTATTCTTTTTCATGCCTTCTTGGTATCGTTTTAATCCTCTCGGTCTCACTGAGTTAGTCAATAACAGGAAATTACAGTAAAATGTATTATTCTGTGTGCACCAGCATTCTGGAGTAGAAATTACATTTTCTTACAATGTCATAAACTATGCAAGTGAGCCTTTGACAAAACAAAAAAATAAATGTCTTTCCCGCTCAGAGAACTCCAAGTTGATTGGTCAGTTCACTCCGGGAGGTGTGAACTCGGACCCTCTTTAAAGCCATTGACCAGCGGTTTCACCTCTCTCTTCCCTCTTCAGTCCGTTCTCCAGTCCGTCTTGTTTTGTCTTCAATTTGTCTTTTTGTTTTCTGGTCAGTTTTCGTTAAGTTTTTGTTTTCCCTTTTCGTATTCTCCTTTGTTCATTTCCACCGACGAGTGAAATGAACTTAGCCTGAATCATCTGGCAAACTTTACTTTCAATGGACATTTAAACTTCCTGTGACGACGCGCTAGACCCCGAAGCCGCCGCCAGGCGCCGCCATTTGCGCCATTTAGAATTTCAGCCGCCGCCAGCCAATAATTTCGTAAGCCAAATTGAGCCGCCATCTGATAAAGTTTGGCTGAGCTGGCTAGAATTATTTGCATCAAATAATAATTCTATCACATAGAGACATACACACACGACACGAATATATAAACAATACACGAGATCTATTTTCCCACTGGATTCATAACAGCACAGTCTTGTGCTCGTTGCTACGATACACAGACTCACAGTGAATTGACGACCAATTAAAATTGCTCGTTTTCCGTACAGAAGAAGCGATGCATTTTTTTCTCGCACTGAGGTGAAATGGCGGAAAGAAGCAAGCAAGGTAATTTTGATCTCACTTCTCACATACTTTGCTAATTCCTACTTACTTTTTTTTTAACTTAGGCCTAGCCAGACTTGTGTTAAATCTTCAGGGCACGGTTGCACAAACACCTGAATCAAAGATATGATGTTATGAACCAAATATTCTGGAACGGAGAGATTTATAGCACTGAACGTGATATTACTGCAGTAACAAACCACCGTTTCCACATTGCTAATTCACGACGCATGCTTCAGTGTACATTGAAGTGAAATGTGCAAAACTTTGTCCAAAATAATACTGATAACAGTGTGTGTTTATATTAAGGCGAGACACGGCAGGCAAAAACATCGGTTTTTTTTACTGGTCAATTTTGAGATTTTTGGATATTTGTCTTCCATGTCTTCTTACAGACTTGTGGTGAAAAAAAGTCCGAAATACACATTTAGGTATTTATTTTACTACACTTCGTCTGTTTGCGTCTGTAGATTTCTCATAAATTCAACAAAAGTTTGCGTTCTTAATCAACATAACGTTACTTCTCCGCGATCAGACTACAAAATAAATATGTACATACGTTGTGAAAGTAAAATCTGGTGTTTTCTTTATTACATTGTATTGCATTTTGTAGAAATATAGTGTAAGCCATGCATTGCTTGGAAATATTGAGATCTAGTAAATCAGTATAACATAGACATCTGTAGACATGAAGTGGCAGCTTCAGCCATTTGCAGCTATGAAAAGTTTGGCGGCTGCAGCAGCCATTTAGGTTTTGGCTGAGCCGGCTAGCCAGCCAATAACTTCATCAGCCAGCCATTATTCTCAAAACAAATGGCTTCGGGCTCTGCGACGCGCGCTCCGAAGAACCAAGAGGACGCGCGCAGCTCCAAAAGGGCCGCCATACACACGCGCTCCTTAAGACAGCAACACAAGAGAGCTATTAGGTGCAATTATTTTATTTCATATCAAGATCTAAAGCTGCTACGGTTGTTTGCTAGCCTGGTAATATCAGACTCTGCTACTTCACTTTGCTTCGTACACAGAGTCTGGGATAGCATAATAGAGAAGTGTTTTCTCTCTCGCTAGGGGGCGCGTACTGAAGTTTAAAATCATTGGTTACCCGTAAGCCAATCAGATAAGTTTGTTTATGACGTATGTTATACGCCGACACAGCCGCATCGAACCACAGACATCATGCATCGAACTCAAATCTATGATCGAACTTCAACTGTTAACACTTGATGATGCGAGCGAAATACCCGAGTGAACATGGCTGTAAACGACTTTTTTGATCTGTGAGTGATGTAATAGAATGACTGCTGCGCTTGACAGGGCACAAACGAGCAGAGAGAGAGAGAGAGAGAGAGAGAGAGAGAGAGAGAGAGAGAGAGAGAGAGAGAGAGAGAGAGAGAGAGAGAGAGAGAGAGAGAGAGAGAGAGAAAAGCCCGAGCTATTATTTGAAGTTTTACGGTATTTAAGACCTGGAAAAGAAAAGAGACACTGACCTGTCAAAAGGCTCCCCAGTTTCTCGCTGACGATCGGTAATAGTTGATAAATTAAACTTTTCCCAAAGGGAGTACGGCCACAACATCACCTCCATTCAAAATGTTTAATACACACTCTTCGTGTTCGGGCTTCAGTTTGCTAATGCCGGGAATATTCTCCACAACAGAGCGAATTGCATCCGCGTCTCCATATCAGCGGTCGTTTTCGATTTCCCTGACCTAATCTTAAACACGGCGCTTACCGACTACGTCACGGCTTTCAGCCCGCCCTCTGTTCGTTGATTGGCCAGGCTGTTTTCAGGCCGGTGGAAAACAGAAAGATAGGCTGCTATCTCAGACTGACTACAGGAGCGAAATGAAATTAGCGGAAGTAGGAAGTCTGACGTAGTCAGGCTAGTTGTTTGCCCCCATTTAGGGTGATTTTGTGATTCGTTGTGTTGTCTCTCAAAGGTTAATTGTCCAGGTAATTTGCCATTCTGTGATCCTTCCGTGATCTCTCTCATCTTCTCCCTTTCTATCACTCTCTGACTCTCATCCTCTTTCATTGTTTGTTGCTTTATTTTGTTGTATATACATTTAGTCTATGCAATTTTTAGTCACTGGTATGCGTAGTTCCCTTTCGTAGTCACTCCGAGTTACGTCGGATGACGACGAATGGGGGTTTCGCCTAGAAAGCCAATAATCTTCGTGTATTATAAAACGAGCCAATGGCGATGAAATGCCATGGGTCTGCGGAATTTGCATAGCGTAACTCCGCCCCACCTCGTGGTTGGATGATTGGTTTTTGGGTGCGGCTGCCGCCTCACGGCCACAGCCAACCCCAATGCCATTCTTCCCGGAGGTGCATGAGGAGTTGACGAAATCATGGAAGGCTCCCTTGACCTCCCGTGTACGTTCGTCAGCTTTCTCCGCCTTTCCTCCCCTCGATGGGGCGGCCGCCCATGGGTACACTGGGATTCCCCCGGTTGAACGCTCTGTTGCCATGCAACTATGTCCTCAGAGTGCTTCATCTCGTGGTAATCCTAAGCACCCGTCCAAGGCCTGTAGATTTTCGTCCACCCTAGTGGCGAGGTCTCACAGAGCTGCAGGACAGGCGGCTGCCGCTCTGCATGCGATGAGCACCTTGCAGGTCTACCAGGCCCAGCTGCTCAGAGATATGCACAAGGCGGGGACTGACCCAGGGCTCTTCAATGAGCTGCGTGCCGCCACTGACACTGACACACACGAAAGTGGCCTCACGCTCCCTGGGTCAGGTGATGGCCACCTCTGTGGTCCAGGAGCGTCACCTGTGGCTGAACCTGGCTGATATGCGGGACGCCGAGCGAACCCGTCTGCTCGAAGCCCCCATATCCCAGGCCGGTCTCTTCGGCGGTGCGGTTGAGGACTTTGCCCAGCAGTTCTCAACCGCACAGAAGCAGTCTGAGGCGATTAAACATATTCTGCCCCGACGGCCTGCTACTGCCTCCACCCAGCGGTCGGTACAGACACCTCAGACTGCTCACCGCCGAGGGCGCCCTCCTGTGGCTCCCTCCCCTCCCGCACGGCCCCAGCAGCAGCCTTCACCCGGGCCGCGTCGTGGAGGAGGCCGCAGGAAGGCGCCACAGCCCTCTCCAGGCCCGCGCCCCGCTAAACGCCAGGCTAAGCGGCGCTCCTGAGACGGGCTGCTCAGTGATGGTGTCGGTTTTTTCCCAGGAGGTGGTTGCAGGCCCCCTCCTTCCCCCTGCCGTCAGTCCTTCACTCCGTGGAAGAACCTCATCTTTCTACGGGCCGGAGTTCCCCTAGAACGAGTTTCCAGGCATGTTGTTGTCTCCACAGATGCCTCTTCCACGGGTTGGGGCGCCATGTGCAACGGACATGCTGCCGCGGGCTCCTGGACAGGACCCCAGCGCCTTTTGCATGTTAATTGCCTCGAGTTGCTGGCAGTACGCCTTGCCCTGCACCGTTTCCTCACGTTGCTCAGGGGTCAACACGTACTAGTCCGTTCAGACAATACCGCGACTGTAGCGTACATCAACCGTCAGGGTGGTCTACGCTCCCGCCGTATGTCGCAACTCGCACGCCACCTCCTCTTATGGAGTCAGAAGCACCTGAGGTCCCTTCGTGCTATCTACATTCCGGGAGATCGGAACTTTGCAGCCGACGAGCTGTCACGGTTTCGGCCCATCTCCGGCGAATGGCGACTCCATCCCCAGTCGGTTCAGCTGATTTGGGACCAGTTCGGGGACGCACAGATAGATCTGTTTGCCTCTCACGACTCGACCCATTGCGCCCTGTTCTATTCCCTGACCGAGGGCTCCCTCGGCACGGATGCACTGATGCACAGCTGGCCGCGGGGCCTACGCAAGTATGCGTTTCCCCCAGTGAGCCTTCTCGCACAGACCTTGTGCAAGATCAAGGAGGACGAGGAGCAGCTCATTCTGGTTGCGCCGTATTGGCCCACCCGGACCTGGTTCTCCGAACTGGTACTCCTCGCGACAGCACGTCCTTGGCCAATTCCTCTGAGGAAGGATCTCCTTTCTCAGAGACGGGGCACCCTTTGGCACCCTCGACCCGATCTCTGGAGGCTCCACGTGTGGCTCCTGGACGGGACGAGGCAGGTTTGAGTACCCTGCCACCAGCGGTGGCGGCTACCATCACTTCCGCTAGAGCATCGTCCACGAGACATGTCTATGCGTTGAAGTGGAACCTCCACGTCAACTGGTGCTCTTCTCGTCGAGAAGACCCCAGGAGATGCTCGATCTCTGTCGTGCTTTCCTTCCTGCAAGATGGGTTGGAGCGAAGGCCACGCCACAATTTCTTTCTGTGTCTTACCCTCTTGTTTGAGGGTGTCAATGATGGCCTTCTGGACAGCAGTCAGGTCGGCAGTCTTACTCATGATTGCGGTTTTGAGTAATGAAACAGGCTGGGAGTTTTTAAAAGCCTCAGGAATCTTTTGCAGGTGTTTAGAGTTAATTAGTTGATTCAGATGATTAGGTTAATAGCTCGTTTAGAGACCCTTTTCATGATATGCTAATTTATGAGATAGGAATTTTGGGTTTTCATGAGCTGTATGCCAAAATCATCAGTATTAAAACAATAAAAGACCTGAAATATTTCAGTTGGTGTGCAATGAATCTAAAATATGTGAAAGTTTAATTTTTATCATTACATTATGGAAAATAATGAACTTTATCACAAAATGCAAATTTTTTGAGAAGGACCTGTATATATATATTAGGCCTACAATTTGGATTTCATACATCCATTTCTTATTCAAACAAAATCCTGTCATCCAGCCATCTCCTCCCATCCTCATTCACTGTCATCTTTTTCTTTTTTTGTACAAAAAAAGTGTTTTAGCTGGACAGATCCATACAGTAGAGTAGGCTACAATGAAAATGTAGGATGTTGGAAAATAACAATGTCTCTTCTGTTAACCAAATGCTTTTTAGTCTTCGCTATTGCTACAATGCAAGTGAACAAGCGCGCCGTTATTTGTTGCTTAGTGACGTGTGTGTTCAAGTTAACCAAAAATTAAGCGTAATACACTGTAATTTAATAGATCACTATGACACATGAGTTGAGCATTTGCGCTAAATCCGCACGGATTTGGCTTGGGCAAACTTTACCAGCAAAAGGAGTAAATATATATTATATAGTAACACGCCAAATTGGCTGGTGATTTGACAGCGTTCCGCCACATTTGATTTTTTCAACCGCGGGTTGACGGGTGTTAATTTCAAACACTGAATATATGAATAGGCTACAACTCAAGCTGTAAAACCGGCTTTATGCAGAACTTCACATGAACAAAAAGGAAAATGAGTCTCGTCGCAACTGCTTGTCGGATAAAGTTTTAATGGCTGTGCAAACTGACAGCCAGTGTTGGTGGTAGCTACAATTAACTACAACTTTTTCCAAGTAACTAGTAAAGTAACCCATAACTTTTAAATTTACAGCAAAATATGTTTTTGGGTGGTGATGGCGCAGTGGATAAGACACATGCCTTTGGTATGAGAGACCCGGGTTCGAATCCACTGTGAGACACCAATGTGTCCCTGAGCAAGACACTTAACCCCTAGTTGCTCTAGAGGCGTGCGACCTCTGAAATATAGCAATTGTAAGTCGCTTTGGATAAAAGCGTCAGCTAAATGAATAAATGTAAATGTAAATGTTACTTTTTCAAATAAGTAATGCGAGTTACTTTGTTTTCCCATTTATTGACATAATTTGACTTGTAGAGGCGTTGTGTGCCCTGCAACATGATGGTTTATCGTAGTTCTAGACTAAATGTGCGGATTTACTCATCTCACCTGCACAAAAACAAATTCAGTATTCCACAAAATTAATAAAAACAGTGAAGTGCAAACTCAGAATATTCTGCAAACCTGCAATAATTGCTACTGGCCTTTAATGATCCAATTCAACCATAGTAATAAGCTAAAATGCTTTAGTTAAACATCACATTTGCATTTCATTTCATTTCATTTTATTATTTTTTTTATTGCTGAAGAGTAAGTGTTAAACTTTCTTCTTTTTTTATCCTATGCTGAACTCTGAACCGCATAGTGTACAAATCTTACTAATTTTACCATATCTTTCTATGGTAAAAATAGTAAGAGTCGTATGCTAGTATGTGGTTCCAAATTCAGCACTATTCTTCTGCAATCCAGAATAGCAGCACAGCTGAAAGTTTAGTTTGCTAGTTTAGCTGTGCCCTCTACTGTACAGGTGTGAATTTGCATCTCCTTCTGCCTGAGGCGTATTCATTTCACTTTTGTTGTTATTATTAAAAACAAACTAGCAAGCCCAGATTAGAAAAAGTAACGTAACATTACCTTCCATAAAAAGTAACTAAGTAACGCAATTAGTAACTTTTTAGGGAGTAACGCAATATTGTAACACATTACTTTTCAAAGTAACTTTCCCCAACACTGCTGATGGACATATGGACCTTTAAGGTAATCAGCTAACCTAGCTAGTTATTTTTTATTGTTGGCGTTTAATTCCATTGAAATCATTTTAATATCTAAATGTTAGTGAGAAGAAGAAAAATAATAAAAACCTTTAGATTAATCAATGTGCATAAAATCCTTTATCAATGTGTATATGCGATGGATGGACATCAGTTATGCTCATCTTTGCCTGCTCCTTTTTGTAAGTATGTTAATTAGTGTAGAACAACTCCATATTTAACAAAGCACAAATAATAAAACATGAAAAGATCATAAGACATGTTTACCAGAAGAAGAAGTAGTGTTTTCCTTCGATTAATGATGGCCAGAGCTGGTTGAGTTCAGGCTCAATTTCCTGAACATAAACATGATCATTTAAATTTTATATTTTTTAAATAATAAACAAACAGAGGATTGAGATACGTTTACCTGAAGATGGGAATGAAATACCGGCCAGCAGTCACAGCAATGTCCTGTATGCATAGGCCTAAGAGTAATTAGAAAAACAGTTAAATATAAAGAATTCTTTCTTTTTTTTGTCATCAGAATAAATCTCAAGATTTCAAAATAAAGAAATAATGTTAGAGAAACAATAAAAATACAGACAGTTCATTTTGATTTTATTTCAGAACAGCAGAAGTGGGAACATCCACTGAATTTCTCACCATAGGCCATGGATGGTCCAGTTGCTAACAGCCTCAGGTATTTTGCAAATGGTTTCGGGTTTAAGACCCTGTGGGAGGATGGAAAATATGAATTATCATGTTAAGTGGAAGTGATAGCATGTGCAACATGAAAGGCAGACTTCACAATTAGTTTTCAATATCAATGTGAGTTATAAGCTTCACATGATTTCAGGTGGATTGCAATGGAGTGTTGTGTATTTTTTGAGTTTTTTTATAGCACTGCTGTGATATATAAAATATAAAGACATACTACACAGAAACTCCCAGGCCACTGAAGAGTGAGTTGCATACAAGTCCAGTTGCATGAGCTGAAAATGAAAAAGCAGTGCACTTTTTTTCTCTTCGCTGTGCCACACGACACAGAGCACCAATGCATTTCTCTTTAAACATTCTGAATTCCTGACAGATAAATTACTGCAGGTTGCTAGTCAGTAACCTAAACGTATATATGGTGATTTAGTGATTTGAAAATGTTTTAAAAATTGTGTCTTACTGCCTCGTGACAATCCCAGAGCAATGTCCGTTATCATACGCCAGGACCCAACTGAGCAGAGCAGCGGTGCAGGCCCAGACGATGTGTTTGTCTGAAACAATACAGTTTAAGTCTAGGTATAGAATTCAAAACAACTGGAGTCTGAGGTTAAATATAGCTCTTGTAAATAATAAAGAACGCTTACCATAGCTCATGTTGATCCAGCCGTTTTGAAATCCTGTGACCGAGTGCCAGCCTCAGTTTCCTTTCCCTGATAATGCAGAAGCGATACACACCACAATCTAGACTAGAGGATGCTCAGTTTACATACCTGAGTAAAAGGAACTGATACTGCAACGCATTACGAGTAGAAAGAGACTGGGGAGAATTTGAGAAAGTAAATATGTCTCATCTGTTTCTCATATGAAAAAGTTATCTGTAAACCACTTTAGGGTGAACAGGCTGAATAAAATAAAATTTAAAAAAAAAAACAGTGTAAAAAATTATGATCAATACCGACTACATAATGCTTTTACATTGCTTTTTTAATTCATCAAAATACGTTTTTTTTTCAAAAATTTTTTTTTTCAAAATACAAAAAAAAGTTAATAATAAAACGTTATACAAAATTCAATAATGTAATTTAAGTCGAAATTAATTAAACATCCAACTTTTTTTTACAGTGCATAAAACAATCACTTTATATTGTTGGCTGTCTCAAATAATGTCTTTAAATTAAACATCCTTTTATTAAATGTGCACATTCCTCCATAATACAGCGAAATTTCACTTAAAATTTCCTTTGATAGATGCAAACCATAATGACAATGTAATAGAAAACTAGGATTCTGTGCTTACTTTCTGATGGCTATTATTTCATTCTTTTTCTATTCTAAGGTAAGTGAAGTTGCAAAATGCATTAGATTTTATATTCTAATAATTCATATGGTGAAGTTGCAAAATAGTTGTGGAGAAGCCAAAATTGTTAAGTCCAACCAAAATCCATAAATATTTTAAGCATTGCATTGTTTAAATTAATACATTTTTTGCTAACTGTGATTTTGTATATGTACATTTCTGAAATGCATAACTTGGACAGTTACCTCTGATAACAGATCACTCTAAATTGTAATGTGGACTGCATTTTCTGTAAAAAAGCTGCTTTGAAACAATGTGTATTGTGAAAAGCGCTATACAAATAAATGTGAATTGAATTGAATTGAATGTCATAACAACTCATCTGCTGAAGTAATTATGGATATTCTTGGGGGAAAAACAATCAGCCTGCAGATTTGTGCTGATGTTTCTGAGAAATTCGGATTTCTTAAGATGGTGACCTTTAGATAGGCTCTCTTTGTGACAAAATATGTGTTTTGTAAATATGAATGATGAAAAATGAATATTATTTCAGTTCAGTGTTGTAGTGTAGCTGGTTTCTTGACTGTTCAGGGTTATCTTTCCCCACCTGACCGTACTTGGCACCAGTTCAAAAACTCTGCAATATGTGTGTGTCCTTGTAAGTGCCCCGACTAGACAAGAATCAACAAGCTTAACAGAGAGCAGCGTCGGACATGAGGCATTTACTGGTAAATACACTGCTGTTCTTCTTTATTCCTCCACGGTTAGCAACCCTGACAGCTGTAGATGTGTGATCAGGAAGAATCTACTCCTAAAATACTTGTGAAACAGGAAGTATGCGACAGATTTATACTCTGACCACTGTACTGCAGGCATTGTTTTAGAACATTATTCGGTGGTAGTCTCATTTTTTTATACGAACAAACTTTGTAATTTGTTGTGTAAAGATTGAAAGTCTGGCATTTTTGGTGGCTGAATGACTGATAGCCGTAAATGACCTCTAAAGAAAAGACTCATTCAATGGTCGCCTGATACTGTTGCTCACTTTATGAACTAACATTTGTTTGTCCTTTTATTTCAAACTGTTTGATTGTATAACAAATCTTTCTTTAAAACTAAACAAATTATAATACTCTACATTGCATTTAAGCAGTCAGAAGTTTGCTCGTAAACTCGTTGTCTTTAGTTTCTGCTTTAAACGTGTCCTCATTTGAAATGGACACAACTGTTTTTTTTAATGGACAGTCAGGAGGTCATTCCACCATTAGCCTCTCCACATTTAGCATGCCTACATGCAGCCAAACACACACACACTGGTGGACAGAGAAGTAAAAAGGAAGAGATATTCTCAGCCCAACCCAATAGTGTGTATTACGCTTTGATTGGTTTGTTCCAGGTGCTGGTGAGCAGCAATTGGCTAAAACCACAACACATAACTGCTCCACCTGAGCTGAGCTGACCTTCAGAACCATAAAATGTTACATTCCTTCCACATGTTTCGTTCTTAAAGGGATAGTTCACTTTAAAATGTAAATTCTGTCATCATTTATCCACCCTTAAGTTGATCCAATCCCTGTTGAACACAAAAAAAGATTTTGAAGAATATGGGTAACCAAACAGTTGACGGTAGCCATTGACTTTCATATTAGTCATAGTATTATAAAATACAATTGAAGTCAATAGGGTCCATCAACTGTCTGGTTACCGACATTCTTCAAAATATCATCTTTTGTGTTCAGCAGAAGAAAGAAATTCAGGTTTGGATCAACTGAGTTAATGATGACAGAATTTTCATTTTTTCGGAGAACTATCTCTTTAACACATGAAATATGTCATAAACATATCAAGTGGTTTAGTTCTCTGAGACAAGCATATGCTTTTCACAAATTTAAAGCAAAATATGAGTGCAGCGCTAAGCAAAATATTCACATTTGGAGGCAGTTTTGATTTATATGCTGTTTAATGATTGATTATCACACTAGTTTACTTGGTGTTCACAGTAAGTGCTTTGTATAAAATGATTAGTACATAATAGTTAAAGACACTTAATATCAAGTGGGACCATATACACTGTAAAAACATTTTTTTTAAGTTGTAACTAAATTATAGGAGTGAATTTTACAAGAAAATTCTGTTTTTCTACTTCAAAATTTCATGTTTATTATTTAAATGTGTTACTTGTCATTTCTTAGTAATTGTTTGTGAATTTTACTTGCAATTTCTGAGTGAAGTTTGTTTCTAAACCAACATTTTTTCACTGTACATTATCTAGGATTTTGAGATTTTAAACAGAAAACTGTCCATCTCAGATTGACTGAAGATCATTAAATCTGCTTCGGTTTCTCACATCCTTAAAGTGTACGAGACCGTGCTGAGATACAAATGTTGGTCCTTTGAGTATATTTCTCCTTCACTCTTTCAGAGTCTTCCACGTCTAGCCTCCCGGGCGTTTAGCACAACAGTCCGGCAAATGAAAAACAAGGTGCCGGATAGCCAGAAGGTTTTCCTGGTAAGACAAATTTAGTCAAAAATACACTCCTATACATAAACTATTAATCAGTTCAGATGGAGTGTGCAATGACTTACATTTGCACAGAGATGAAAAAAAAAAATCCAATAAAAACTGCAAGAAAAAAACAGGTCCACTGCAAACTGTTGGCAGCTCAGTCCTGTATCGTTTTGAAGGTTATTCTGTATAAAACATATTACAAGCATTTTTCAGCATACTGTCTCTTCATCTAAAGTCAGCATCAATAACATGAATCTCCTGCTCTTCATCTTCATCTAGTTATACTATACAACAGCTTGTGCATCTTAGGATAGTGCAAAGACATTTATTAATCTTTAGTAAACATTATGTAATAACTACAAAAATAGTGACTAAAAGAAATATGTAGAAAGTTAAGGTAAAATAAATAATTATGAATAATTATAAAAATATTTTAGTAGTATATCTGATTAGAAGAACCCCTTTTCTTCCTGCAAAGATTACCTCTGTGTAACTAAAAGGGCTTTTCAATTAACACAAACATTTTTTGTCAAATGTTTTATCCACATTTACAGGAGGATAACGGTCTGCCTATCCACATTAAAGGAGGCACTACTGACGTCCTTCTGTACCGTTTGACCATGGCCATCACAGTAGCAGGTACAAAACCTCATGGTCAATCATCAAAACTCAGATTTACTTATTTTTGTTGATTTAGGTTCATATAAAGTACATACCAGTATTAAGATTAAGTGTCCTTTTTCTTTGTTTAGGCACTGGCTTTTCCTGTTACTGGTTGCTGTTTGCCTCTTTCCCCAAGAGTAAAGCATAATAACTTTAAAGCTGCATGATGCTGTACAAATCCATTTCATGTCAAATACCTTGAACAATAAAGCACATATATGAAAGATGAATGTATTAAATCCTACAGATGGGTCTCTATCATTGGGTATAGTGTTTGGTCACTACAGTATCCACTACCGGTCAAAAGTTTGGGGTCTGTAAGATTTTTTAATGTTATTGAAGGAAGTAATTATGTACTTTTAGGGGTACTTTAAGCTCACCAAGACTGCATTTATTTGATTAAAAAAAAATACAGTAAAAACAGTCATATTGTGAAATAAATATTATTAAAAATAAATATTATTAAAAACTATTTTCTGTTAAAAGCTGTTCAGCATCATTTCTCCAGTCTTCAGTGTCACATGATCCTTCAGAAATCATTATAATATGCTGATTTACTGTTCAAGAAACATTATTATTATCAATGTTGAAAAACAGTTGTGCTGCTAAATATTTGAATCCCACTTTATATTAGGAATCTTTAACTACTATGTACTAACATTTAAATGTATCATTTGATATAATGCACTTATTATATATGTATGTTTTACATAGTATTTATATTATAATTACCTACCTGCATGCATAATTACACTTTTGACCCTTCCCTTACATTTTAACCCACCCTTAAACCACCAAACTTGTTCCTAACCTTGCCTGTATCTGACCTCAATAGCAGCACGCAAGTGCTTTGCAATACAACATGACAACAATAAGTGCATTGTACTTAAATGCAAGTACATAGTATTTAAAGATACCCAATATAAAGTGTGAACAAATTTTTTTGTGAAAATTGTGATACATTTTTTCAGGATTCTTAAAATGTTTTTACTGTCAGTTTTGATCAACAGAATGTGTCCTTGCTGAATGAAAGTATTAATATCTTTCAAAATCCAAACATTTGAACAATGGTATAGTAGGCTATAACTGATATGAATCAACAATAAGCACTTGGCGCCACCTACAGTCCATAGCAAAACACGGCTGAACTTTTAACTTGACTTTTATAGAAGGTTAGGGCTGTTCAGATATATTCAAAAATAACTTATACACATAACTTAACACATTTCAAAATTTCTGTTGCAAAAAATGCTCACTGCTTAACAAATTGTGTTTGTGCCACAAGAAGAGCTCACCAATTTTTAAAAGCTTCTGTCTAAAAATATATCAAACAATACTTTGAATATTATGCTAATTGCTTTAATATCATTCTTAGAATGTTAGTTACATTTAATACAGAGATGAAAAAAGCCCTTTTTTACTGGTTTTGGCACAGCATGCATAAGTGCAGTAAGGTATCCTTGTAGCATTGGAAGAATTAAGACATATTTTGAGATTTCAATACTAGAAAAACAAATCCAGTTTTCATCAGGATTCAGGATAAAGTAAAGGAATCTAGAAAACTCTTAGATTAAAGCATTTGCATCTAATAAACCTTCAAACTCACACACACACACACACACACACACACAAAAACTGTTTTTCCATTATAATGAACTCTTTCCCTTTTTTGTTATGCAAGTTATAATTACATAACAAAATGAACTAATCAATTCAGTATTTTTTTTAAGATTCAGAATGCAAATATACACTAACATTCAAGAGTTTGTGGTCACTAAGTTTTTGTAATGTTTTTGAAATAAGTCTCTTATGCAATAAATACAGTAAAAACAAAAATAACGTGAAATATTATTACCATTTAAAGTAACCGTTTCTATTTTAATATACTTGAAAACATCATTTATTACTGTGATGGCAAAGCTGAAATCAGCATCATTACTCCAGTCTTCAGTGTCACATGATCGTTCATTTTTCAGGATTCTTTGGTGAATAGAAATTTAAAAAGAATCGCATTTATTTGAAATAGAAATCTTTAGTAACATTATAAATGTCTTTACTGTCACTTCTGGTCAATTTAAGGTATCCTTGCTAAATAAATTTCTTTCAAAGTCTAAACATTTGAAGAGTAGTGTACACTGACATGAATAAACAACAATAAGCACTTGGCGCCACCTACAGTCCCTAGTAGCAGTAACAGTCATAATGTTACTGATCCAAACTTTTGAACGGTAGTGAAAATCATTTTTCAATGTGCAGTTTTAGTGCAGACATTACCAGTGCATTAAAGTCCTGTAGGACATATAAAGGCTGATCCCGTCATACTGTCCAGTTTCTTGTGATATTCCTTCCATTTTCTGACACATGGATGTAGAGGCGTGCATGGTTGGTATAGAAGCTTTCCCATGATGCTCTAGTTTAGCGCAAGAAGCGGATGCTCATCTTGTGATCAATGTTCACTTTCTCCAAAGACTGATACAAAACAATAAACAGGTCAAAACACAAGTAATAGCAATCATATTCCATTAGCGCTTTCAAAAGTCGTGAAGGCAGAATTTTAGCCGATACCTTACGAAACTCCTCAAAAGATATTGCGTCATCACGGTCTAGATCTGCCTCCTGAATAGTGCGGTCTGCTATGCTCTCCAGCTGCTCCTCTGTCACCTGCATCCCTAGGATGTCCCGGAGAACCTGTCAATCAGTCTGCTGTCAGTCATATTCAGTTTGTGGGAAGAAGACAGCGTGAAGAATAAAGAAACTACTGACCTTTAAAAGCTCATCTCTGGAAATCTTGCCATCCTTGTCCTGATCATACAACTGAAACGCAACTACAGGAATGAAGAACCAGGTGAGATTGAAAGGAATGAGAAGATCATTTCAACTCCAATCAATATTTCACGTCGATTTATTTATTTATTTGGTGAACAGCAGTGTAATAAGCAGGTTATTGCACTGTCAGATGGTCATTATCATAAAATAAACCCTTTCATGATGATATATCTCCATTATTGACCATCTGAGTACATTATCTGTATAGTAACATCATCCGTTCCATTACTGAGAGAATGTGGTTAATCTACCAGGAAAAAGCGAAAACAAACATACATTTGAGTTTGTTGCTCCTGCTATTAATGGGTTCAGGAGAATTGGGGCCTTTGGGTCGGTCCTTGTCAATAGGCCGGAAATGCGCCAGGATCTTCACAAAAGTGTTAAAGTCCACTGTTTCCTTTCTGAGAATGACATAGTTGTTTATATCAACAAGATACAATCACTGTTTATGATTTTGGTAACTGAAAAAGAGCTTTTTGAGAAATGTATTTACGCATGCCTAGAGATGGGCAGTATTTTAATTACATGTATTTGAAATACGTATTTAATTGCTTTTTTAAATATTTTATAATTTGTATTTTCCTTAACAAAAATAAATTAAATGTAATTTGTAATTAAATACTTTGAGGGACTGTAATTTGTATTTAAAATAATTAAAATACTTATTTAAATATATCATTTTATTTAGCATATATTAAGTTCCATCACCAGCCTTAATAGGACCATAGACATATAAAATAGGAATAGGACTACCAAATTGCCTATCACAGTTTTTGGCTAGATGCAAGAAAATCATGTGACGTGACGCATCCTATAGACCCTGTTCACATTACCGGGTTTCTCAGAAGTGGAAGGACTCTTAGTTGGATAAACTTCTATACCATTGAATGAGAGATTACATTAAATTATATATTATTATTATGTTTTTTGTGTTTCGATTTGCTCAAATAGCAAAAGAAAAACGGCACAACAGCGTTTTCACAACTTTCAAAAAGAGTAAAAAACAAAACAAAGAGAGAGATTGATAATCGCAGTCAGAAGAGACAAAGATGCCAACTTTACTGTCACAGACGCTGTATTAGAAACACCCTCACAGCAGCATTAACTAGGTTTTTTTTTTGTAATATAATTCAAATAATGTTATATGTACATACATTTTTAAAGAAAACTAAAACGTGCCATTACAGTCTGTGAAAAAGGTCCAGCTCGCTAACTGTGAACGAGGTCAGACACAATTAAGTAAAGAAGCTGCTTTTGTGCTCAGTCAAACTGCTTTCGGTAAAGTATCTAGTAAAATATACCATCAGATATACCAGAAAATTGGTGCAACTATGCAAATAGCTAAAACTTGTGAATTGATTTGCTAGCTAAAGAGTGGCATGCGCTGTCTAGTGAAGCCGGGTCAAGTAATAAAAAACAACATTCCGATTAATTGTGTGTGGGTCACGGGGGGATGATATAAATCATTAATGATGGTAATATTAAAACAATGTGTAGGCCTACATGTGTATGTGAGTGTGTTGCTGAAAACTCCAGTAGGGGTTCAATCTTCAGCTGGCTGGCAGGGGCCGCCACCTGCATGTCACGTGACCTGTCAGTGGCTGGCTGCCTGGCAGTCTGCCTTGGCAAGTTTAAGAAACCATTTATTTTTGGCAGTTTTTATGTTTTGTGTTCCTCCCTCTCTAGCTCATTTAATATGCATCTGTTGATATGGCTATGTTCTTTTGTATGATTGATGTTTTGGGGCCGGTAATCCCAATAAAAGCAGTCAAATGGCCGTGATCACGACTGGATGCTTACTGACTTAGCCAGCCGCGGTTGAACTGCGAGTATAACGCGTTGTCTGTCACTCTCACTGCAAGGAAATACATTGTTTTCTTTTTATGAATGTAATCTCATGCATTTATTCTTTTGTATGATTGTCGTTTTAGATAATTTTATCCCAATTAAAGCAGTCAAATGGCCATGATCACGACTGGTTCACTTCAATGTTAACAGCAATTATATAAAATCCTCTATAATATTACTTTGTAGCATTTCCTAGATTCGCTCACCCTGGGGAGAAGAAGGCACTTATTATTCTGTCTCTTATGGGGTTCATTGCCAGCTCCTTTATGGCTCCAAAATCCTGAGGACTATGTGAGAACAAGACAAATATTTTTTAAAGTACAAGTGAAATCTTAACTGAGGTAGTGTCATGGATAAGACATCAGTCTAAACATCAGGCTCACCAGAGATGGCCTCGTCCTTCTTTATCCAGAACTTTGAAGCGATCATACAGACGAATAATGTGGGCAGGCGAGACTAGAAAAGAAAATTCACATATTATGAATTATGTTTCACTGAAGCCCTGTAGCATCATGACTCAACAAATAACAAACGAGTGCATCAATTCCAATGGACCATATACAAATTGAATTGACCATTAAATCAATTCTCCTTTATAACAAACCTCACTGACATTCATTGGTGCAATACCCAGTGTGTATTTGTTTATCAGTGGTTTGCAACTGTGAAGTAAAGTCTCATGAGCTAAACACCTGTCACAGTCAATCTAGGACAGTTTTTGCACATGCACCCGAATTTATACCGAAACTTTGAGATACTTTTATCTTAGCGAACATGTGTACCTGGATATTAGTATAAATAGGAAAAAATGCAGATACAATTTTTATCGTTGTTCCCTCGTTCAAGCGCGAAAACAACCAAACGCCAGTAATAAAACACAACTGTAACTCACAGCCCGTTTCTTGCACCAACTCCTCGACGTTCGGGATTTTTAAAAGGGTGGAGTTCGTCGAACCCATTTTATATCGCTTCGCGTCGACAGCTTTTAAACATTTATCCCATATCCAGATAAATGAGAGCAAAAACGGATGAAAACTAAGAAGTCACGACATTAAAAATCTGATTTTAAAAGTTGCCAAATGTTAACGGGACGTTTGCACGCGCCGCTGCTGTTTCGCTTGCTTGCTCAGAATAATACACGCTCTGTGTACACAGATTACAACGCCAGCTACAATAACGAAATCTGATTCTTTTGAATCGAATCTTTTCAATGAATCCACGTCTGAGCGGTTGAATGATTCATTTATGAATTGGACTGAATCGGTAAGAGTGATTGAACTGAGAGCCGTTTCTGTTCGAACGACTGTAATGAGCCAAGAACAAAATGAAAAAATGTTATAAATAAAAAGTACTTAAAGTATTTTTACATCGTGACTGTATTCATACTTTATCAACACACTTAGGAAGTAGAAATGGTTTAAAAAAACATTTAAACGTGCAAAAACTTTTTTAGACAAAACAATTATTTTTAGCTTATGTTTAAGAGACACATTGTTGCAACTGAATTCAGACGCAGGAAGTGACAATAAATATCCTTGAAAATAAAAGTAAAAAAGCAATAAACAGCAGTGGGCCTGTCCAAATACCCACACATGTGGTATTGGTCACTGACAGCGCGTGCACGCAACAGGAAGCTAGTGCAAGATTGTCCCAGGTCTAAAAATGGTAAAGCGCTGTACAACCCACACTACCCAAGTCTTTGAGGCTAAAGCGTATCCCGTCATTCATCGCGTTCAGGAACTGACGTGACCCGATTTTGTAGGACAGTGGTTCTCAACTGGTTTGGCCATGGGCCCCACATTTTCCATGGTCATTAAGCCTCGACCTTTTTTTTTTTTGGACCTACGCAACTTTTTAATGTTGTCATTTCATCTGAATATCAACATTTGTGAGATTTAGTCAGTCAAGACAGTTTTGAGGTTAATTTATCAAATTTTGTGTCTCTGGTGGAAAATATGATTATGACATTGTATTATGTTGAATATTAAAGTTTTTTGTGTCTATTTGTTAATGGGATTTGTGGACATGTTTTTAGATTTGTGGAGTAAAAGTTATCATTTTTACTTTGAAGTAAAAAGATTAAATTAGAACCTTGTAAGATGGCCCTTTCAGAATTGGCAAAGAATGGCCTATGGCATGTTGTTACTTGTGTTCTTATTTTTTATGCGGTTATTATTTAATAATTCCACGAATTAGATTATTAAAGGAATAGTTCACTTTAAAAATGAAAATTCTGTCATTATTTACTCACTCTCAAGTTGTTTCAAACCTGTAGGAATTTCTTTCTTCTGCTGAACACACATGAAGATATTTTGAAGAATGTCGGTAACCAGACAGTTGATGGACCCCATTGACTTCCACAGTAGGAAAAAAAATACATCATGTAAGTAGAAAAGTGATCAAGTGCAAAGACAGCAAGTTTGGGTCACGACATAGGCTATAAAATAACTATTTATTATGTCATGTCACCCCTTGGTAAATATGATCAAAGATGGCTGTAAAAAAATAAAACTGCATTGATTATCCTTTTGATGTTACATTTTTTTAAAAATTAAAAAATCTAACCTTTTATTGAAGTAAAAGAATTGAAAGAGGGGAGAAAATCACATCAAGGTGTTGATGTGACACACATCTTGTCAGATATTCTCCAAACTCATCAGGCATAGGAGAAGACTCAGCGCTGTTATCTTGGAAAAAGGAGGTTGCAAAAAGGATTTATTAAAAGGACCAACCCTCAACATACTTGCTTGCCTTTAAAAATGTATAATAAAGAATTAATTATCGCTTCCATGAAGCTATGTGAACCTGAATTATCCTGACAACGTTCTATCTGTACAGAGGTAAAGGAAAGGGAAGGATGCCTTCACAGGGGAGAAACTAGTTGACACTTCAGGACTGCGTTGTCGTCGTGTCTAGACGCAGGTCCTTCATTAGGCCTAGATCCGGCAGATTGCGGTAATCCTCGGGATAAACAGAGAGACTAAAATTAGCATAGACGCCATCCTTCTTATGATGTAGCAAGTACATCAGGATTTATGGGAAGTGTTCCTGGTTCCGGCTGACCTAATGTATGCAGCCTAACATTGAATTATAGAACTCTATAATGTGTTGTATGCTAGGTCAAAGAGATGTATTTTTAGACTAGATTTGAACTGACAGCGTGTGTCTGCTTCCCGGACAATGTTAGCAATACTGTTCCAAAGTATTGGTGCTCAATAGGAAAAGGATCTACCGCCAGCAGTCGATTTTGATATTCTAGGTATTATCAACTGGTCGGAATTTTGAGATAGGACTATGCGTTAAGAGCTCACTCAAGTACTGGGGAGCTAAACCATTTAATAGGGAGCCAATGCAGTGTTGACAGATCTGGGCTGATATGGTCATACTTCCTGGTTCTGGTAAGAACTCTAGCGGCTGCATTTTGGACCAGCTGTGCTTGCATTATATGTCTATTGTGTAGTTAAAGACATTTTGTATTGCATAACAGAACAATAACAACATACACATAGAGATCACGATGTATTCAACTATTATCTATTACATTCATAATATCATTAAAAGAAAACAGATTTTGTTTTTAAAGTGTCTTTTGTGTAGTGAGCATGTAGCTAATATGCGCAATGGCGTAATCACGTCACGTATGAAATGAATCAGTTTTTTGAACTGGTTCTGCGAAATTGTTCAAAAGAGTCGATTAGCTGAAATGAGTTTGATTTCTCATCACTATAGGCTATTACACAATGGCGCTCGAGATTATTATGAACAAAAACGTATATTTGTAGTAGGCTGGGTTTGTTCATAATAATCACAATTAGCGTAATTTATAACAAATGCCACGTTTGTTTGTTTTTATTTAGCCTAGGCTATTAATTTATTTGCATTTATGCTCAGTGATCCGTAGCCTATAGGCTACATTTTAAAAATTAATCTCAATGCATTATTTTATATCAGATTTTATATTATTTTTGTCACCATCGAACGATCACACGTATAGCCTAGTTGTAAAATTGTATCTTGTAGGCTATCTGACAGTCGGTCTTAATTAATAAACAATTTGAGGGCAAAATGGCTCTGGCATTTTCTTATACACTGGATGTCGACAGAGCCTTTTAATACACTGGATGGCGCCAGAGTCTTTTGTACTTTAGCCTGTTTTCGTTAGTTATCAAACAAGACTGTCATGGGAATGTGTGACTGCTGATCTACGAGCTTGGTCTGTTGCTGAGGAGTACAAGTAGTTGCTTTAAAGAAAAATTACTGGGAAAACTTTAGGCTACAGATGATGAAAGAATAGCCTACTTGTTCAGCACAAGATCATTATCTAGTCATGTGGGAATGTTTATTGAGTGAAACAACCTGCTGGTAGACAGTTAACTGTAGGCTTATGTTTTAAAAAAAAAAATCCAAAATGGTGTCAGGCAAGGCAAACTTAAATATATCACTAGAAATGTGTTATGATCAAAATATTTAGACAGAAATTACCATATTCACATGCAAATACATTGAAGGGATGATCATGACATGCATGGACAAGAAATTCTGCCACCTTCCATGACATTCATCCCAATCTAAAAAAAAAAAAAAAAAACTACTTCAGTGCTGAATTTGGCAAATCAAATTCATCCACCGTCTTAAAGGGATACTTCACCCAAAAATGAAAATTCTGTCAGTATTTACTCAACCTCATGTTGTTCCAACCCTGTCAGACCTTCGTTCATCTTTGGAACACAAATTAAGATATTTTTGATGAAATCTGAGAGCTGGATCACTCCTCCATAAGCTTCTTCGGGGATTAACACTTGCCAGCCCCGAAAAGTTATTAAAGATATCGTTAAAATAGACCAAGTGACTACAGTGGCTCAATCTTAAAGGGTTAGTTCACCCAAAAATGAAAATTATGTCATTAATGACCCTCATGTCGTTCCAAGCCCGTAAGACCTCCGTTCATCTTCGGAACACAGTTTAAGATATTTTAGATTCAGTCCGAGAGCTTTTTGTCCCTTCATTGAAAATCTATGTATGGTATACTGTCCTTGTCCAGAAAAGGCAATAAAGACATCATCAAAGTAGTCCATGTGACCTCAGGAGGTGAGTTAGAATTTTTTGAAGCATCGAAAATACATTTTGTTCCAAAAATAACAAAAACGATGACTTTATTCAGCATTGTATTCTCTTCTGGTTCTGTTGTCAATCTGCATTCATGAGTCCGCTGACCTAAGACGAGCTGACATGTTATCTGGTGCGCCCGAGCTTCGTTTACAGTCTGAGGGAGACGCACGCTGTAAACAAAACAATCTTTGCAAACATGTCTAAGGATTTCGACACAGGGGAATCCTTGCATTTTTTTTAACCAGACATATTTATTTGAACCCGAATACACGGACGCACCAGATAACACGTCAGCAGCGTCTTACATCATCAGCGTCACTGGCCTCGTGAACGCGGATTGACAACAGAACCGGAAGAGAATACAATGCTGAATAAAGTCATCGTTTTTGTTATTTTTGGAACAAAATGTATTTTCGATGCTTCAAAAAATTCTAATTAACCCCCTGAGGTCACATGGACTACTTTGATGATGTCTTTATTGCCTTTCTGGACAAGGACAGTATACCATACATAGATTTTCAATGGAGGGACAAAAAGCTCTCGGACTGAATCTAAAATATCTTAAACTGTGTTCCGAAGATGAATGGAGGTCTTACGGGCTTAGAACGACATGAGGATGAGTCATTAATGACATAATTTTTCATTTTTGGGTGAACTAACCCTTTAAGTTTATCAAGCGACGAGAATACTTTTTGTGCGCAAAAAACAACAAAAATAACGACTTTATTTCAACTATTAATTTCCTTCTCCGTGGGCCTCGAGTCACTAGTATAACAGCGTAAGCTTCTGTTGTTGTACGTCACACGCATCACACACATGACCAGCGTCGGCCAATAGTGACCCTACGTGTTGCGTAGTTCTACGCGATCACACTACGTTAACTAACTAGAGGCCCACAGAGTAGGAAATTAATAGTTGAAAGTCGTTATTTTTGGGGGGTTTTGCGCACAAAAAGTATTCTTTGATAAACTCGTTTGATAAACTTAAGATTGAGCCACTGTAGTCACTTGGACTACTTTAACGATAGCTTTGATAACTTTTCGGGGCTGGCAAGTTTCAATCCCTGAAGAAGCCTATGGACTAGTATGGAGGAGTGATCCAGCTCTCAGATTTCATCAAAAATATCTTAATTCGGGTTCCGAAGATGAACGAAGGTCTTACGGGGTTGGAACAACATGAGGGTGAGTAAATAAATACTGACAGAATTTTCATTTTTGGGTGAACTAACCCTTTAAACATTTAAAGACATTTTGTGCCAGTTATCAAAACTGGAGCTTAAAAATACAATCACTGCCAGGTGCAGTCACATATGTTTAAAAGATCAAAATGTAAAGAAAGAGAACAACAACAAGAAAAAAAAAAAAGAAGCCTCAAACACAAGCCCACTCAGAATTTCTAGTAATGGACAAAATGATGACCTCAAACACAAATACTACATAATAAAGGCCAGAAGAAGTTTTGCCTTATGGAAAGTTGCCATAACAGTTTTGAAGAAATGTATTTACTATATTATAGAAATTTCTGAATGAGAGAGACACTTAGTACCTCTTGGCATGCTTTTCAATGCATGCTTATAAGGAATGTTTATTGCTCTAATAATGAGTTTTGACATGGTTTAAGCAAAACAAGGCTAGTTGTGAGGTCTTGAAGGAATCAAATTTGCTATTTTCATATTCAAACTTGGTTCTGTAGTAGAGCTTAATTATTTAAAAGCTATTCATTTGATTACATTTGTGTAAGCCCTATATGCTCTAATAAAACTTAATTATTGCATTTCCTAAGGTAAAAAGCAGTTTTACAGTTGTGAAGTTGGCAGTTGTAAAGTTGTAAAGTTCTCTATGAACTGAACTTATTCATTCCCGATGGACTTAATTAAGAATGCATTCCCGTTGGAAGTCATTATTATCACCAGTGATATGATTAGAGGCCTAATTTAATTCCCTTGTACACCCTAAAGTAACTGTCTACTGGAATGTTTTGCAAAGGGAATTTGTAATTGAGATTTTAATTCCAAACAATGACATTTCATGTTGCATTATAGTTGCTTCAAGAACATATTGCTGAAGTAAAACTATGGGGAATCTTATGTTAAGAATTCACTTGTTGAAAAAAGTCAGCATGTCAATAAAATGTCGACTGACCAGCTTGTGCTTCTGATATTACGCCGCATGGGGATGTGGGGACTTTCATGAAGTTTTTGCATATTTTCATGATGAGGATACATGCACAAGTCATATATGCCATTTGCACATCATATTTAGCATTAAAACATAACAGAGTTAAAATTACAAACCAGTTCCTTACTGATTTTAAAACAGGATTTGGTTATTATTTTATTAAACCTCCTGTTGTCCAAACATTCATTAAATGTGGAAAATTGAAGGATGGTTGGTTGCCAAGTGGAATATTTGTAAATACACAGATTGCAGAGGGAAACATCTATGATGTCACAGACCTTGTGATGCAGGTTAAGCACCTTGAGACTCTGGCATATATCCAAACAAGTGTAATTACCCACTAAATTATGCAATTCATGTTTACCACGATCAGCCGATTGTCACTCGCAGTGCAACAATAATAGCTTTACAAGTGAACATAATTGTTCTGGCATAATAGAGAAGAGCATTACTATAAATGGTTGTACACTCCTTTTTAAAAAAAGAAAAGGAAAGACATTTTACCTCCTTCAGGGTTTAGAGCTGTAGAGCAATTTTCTCACATTTGTGGTTTATTCTCGAAGCACAAACAATTGGGAGAAGAAGAGTTCAGCTTTGGAAACTCCATTAATACCTCATCTGACCACACTGACTAATTTATTCATTTAGCTGACGCTTTTATCCAAAGCGTCAGCGAAATGAATATACACTGAGTCTTAGCAAAGACTCAGTGTATATTTCTGCCTGTCATCTTTAAATGTGCAATCTCACTCCACATGGGGCTTGACATAGGCTACATTTATCAAAATAAAGGTTCCAAAAGGAGGTTTTCACAGTGATGCCACTGAAGAACCATTTTTGTTGCAACAAAGAACCATTAAGTGAACAGTCCTTAAAAGAACCTTTTTTTTTCTTAGTGTGTAGAACATTTTAATAATCCAAATAACCTTTTTCCACATAACCTTGTTGGTTCCATGGATATTAAAGGTTATTTATGTTACCATGAATGCCCATAAAGAAACTTTATTTTTAAAGGGATAGTTTCTGTGAAAATTCTTTCATTCTGTGACTGTGTGAATAAAAGCTTAAATTCAATCTGTTTATCATATAAAGTGATCGTATCTCTTCAGAAAATTTGGACTAAACGGCTCAATTCATATGGATTAGTTTTATGATCTCTTCATGAACTTTTTGAAGCATCAAAGTGGTAGTTGCGTAGCTGTCAATGGAGGACCAGAAATCTCTCAGATTTCATGAAAAATATCTTCATTTGTGTTCCAAAGATGAATGAAAAGTCCTACGGGTTTGGAACGATATGAGGGTGAGTAATTAATGACAGAATTTTAATTTTTGAGTGAACTATCCCTTTAAGAGTGAAGACTTCTTTACTCATTACAATTTTGAAACACACTTATATTGGCATAAATGAGCAATTAATCTCTATATTCCTTTGTATTCTATACTCAACTCTTGTGCCATATACCATGCACAAAACTTTCTTTCTTACAACATGGATATAAATAATTGAAAATGCTGGGAACACCCACACAGTGCTTCCAGAAGGTCTCCATTGCTCAGAGACTGTTTGTTCTAGATATTTATCTGAAAGAAAAGCAATGCTCTCAAAATCACATCCTTTGTTTACATTAATCCTGACGCATTGCTTAGCTACTTGTTTTGAATGTGAAATGGTTCATCAAACAGCTGTTTTTTGGTGCGTCATAATCAGACAAATAGTCATTACTATTACTATCAGGAATGTCCCAGGAATATGGAGAATATTCTGATATAAATCATTATATTATATTATATTATATTATATTATATTATATTATATTATATTATATTATATTATATTATATTATAATTATAATTATATTATATTATATTATATTATATTATATTATATTATATTATATTTTCAAGGAAACGCACGGCTAAAGTAGTTCTAGAGAGGTCTTGACCGCATTACATTTCCATATCACTTCGCCAAAAGATTTCAGTTAGTTCAAATGTCCTTACAGCTCACAGAACTACAACACCAAATCAGAAAAAGTTGGGACATTTTGTAAAATGCAATAAAATCAAGAATCTGTGATTTGTTAATTCTATTTAAATCTTTTTTAACTGACAAAAGTACAAAGAAAAGTTTTCCAATGTTTTCACTGACCAACATAATTGTATTTTGTAAATATGAACAAATTTTGATTTTGATGGCTGCAACACACCCCAAAAAAGTTAAGACAGAGACATGTTTACCACTGTGTAACTTCACCTTTCCTTTTAATTACACTTTTTAATCATTTGGGAGTTGAGGATACTAATTGCTGGAGTTTTGCTAGTGGAATATTTGCCCAATCTTGTCTGATACAAGACAGCCGCTCAACAGTCTGTGGTCATCATTGCCTGATTCTCCTTTTCATGATGGGACATACATTTTCCATAAGAGACATATCTGGACTGCAGTAAACAGGCAGGCACATCCCTTCTATGGTGCAGAGTGTCTAGAAACCACTCAGTTTTAGCATGTGCAGAATGAGGCCTGGCATTGTCTTTCTTCCCAGGAAAGATGTCCTCTTGATGGCAGTTTATGTCTCTGTACAATCCAAATATATGCCTCCATGTCAATGGCACCTTCACAATAATGCAAGTTACCCATACCGTTGGCAATGATGCACCTCAATACCAGCACAGATGTTTGCTTTTGCACCTGTCGCTGGTGAAAGTCTGGTTGGTCCCTTTCGTCTTTGGGACTGAGAACTCGGTGTCCATTTTCTCCCAAAAACAAGCTGAAACATGGACTCATATGACCACAGCAGACATTTCCACTGTCTTCTAGACCATCTGAGATGAGCTCAGGCCGAGAGAACTTGCCGGCATCTCCACGTAGAACTGATGTAAAGCTTTCTCCTTGCGTAACAGAGATTCAAGTGGGATTTCTTGATGCAGAGTCAGACTGTGTTCAGTGAAAACGGTTTTCCGAATTACTCCTGAGCACATGTGTCTGTATTTAACAGAGTAACATGATGGTATCTTGTGCAGTGCCATCTGAGGGCTCAAAGGTCACGCACATTCAACAGAGGTCTACTGCCTTACCCAACACAGACTGAGATTTCTCAGGATTCCCTGAATCATGTGACAATATTATGTATGGAAGATGATAAAAGACATAAATTCTTTGCAATCTTGCATTGAGAAATGGGATTTTTTTAATTGTTTGACAATTCTCTCATGATATTTGGCACAAAGTGATGAGCCATGACCCATCTTTGCTTAAAAAAGTCTGAGAAGCACTTTTACACCCAAACACAATACCCTCAACTATTACCAACTCACCTTCTCATTGTGGACTGTTTCAAAATAGTTGGATAATCTAATTTGGATAATCTTTTCACTTTTATTTTGTCTCTGACAAAACGTTTTATCACACATATATTTTTTACTTTGACAGAAATCGTTGCTCTGACAATTTTATCAGGAAAATAGTTAAGCAACTGTCATTTCTCACTAGCAATGTAATAACGGCGCTGTTCTTGAAGCAGCAAAACTTGAAGCAGTTTATTTGTGTAAAATAAACTTACAATTTCGCTATTAGAAGAGACACACAGATGGAGGTAATTCATACACACTTAGGCCACGTCCACACGAAGCCAGAGCTTTCCCTATCCGATCTTTTTTTTCCTCTTTCTAAAAAAAATTCCGTAAACACGGCGCCGTCTCAAGAAATATCTGCGAACACACGAAACCACTGAAGCCGACTCAAACAGATGTAGTTTACATGCCAGACCAGTAGGAGGCTCTGTAATTCTGACACAGATACACTAAAAACAGAGAAGAAGACTTGCGCATAAACCTTTCGCGCTGTATACAATAATATACAGTATGTAATATTAGGCACAGTAGCTTCTTTTCTTTTTTACCAAGAACTTTATTGAACAATATGGAAAACCATAAATGGCCTGGTACAAAATAGGGATGAGTCACGATATTCGATTAGCTAAAGCATAAAGCTTGCCACAAAGAACCGGCAAATAGCCTAATCATTATGAATGTGTCAAATACAGCAAGGAGACATTTTAATTGTTTATTAAGAAACTAGTGTTTTCTGTGACGATGCTGACTCGCCACCTTCGCAGTATTGTGAAGGTGCCTATAGAGAGAAATGCACACTTCATACGGATTATTAGAGTTGTCTATTTCTTTTCATTTTGAATTGTTTTGTTTAAAAGTAGACATTTCAAGCTTAGATATATTTCTGAGTTTCTGTTCATTTATGAGACAAGCTCCAGTTCACGTGCGATGCAAGTTATATCGCGTCGGCGCCTCCATGTCCTGATTATAGGCTATTGTCTGCTATATTTAATTCTTATTTATTAAATCCAGGAAATTGGTTGATGAAACATTGATTAAATTTAAGATAAAATTTATACAAAACGAAATTCACTTTAAAGAAAGGCTTTTTACAAAACAAAACTTAATGAAGTGGTCAAAATGATGTGTCTCGATATTGCGTATCTTATGATTAGGCTACTCACGCAGTTCACCTTTCATATAATCAACATATATGAAATGGAAAAAAAATAACATAATATTTACACATAAATATGAAACTAACTTTTCTTTAATGGCTACAACACAGGCCTACAGTACAGAGAAATTTTATGTCGGAGCGAACGCCGTATCACCGGTGAGTATGCGAATTCCCAGCGATCCCTACAAAATACGAAATGTCTTAATCAGACAAAATACAAGCATCATATCATAAGAAAGAAGTATAAATAAATAAAGAAGTAGCTAAAATAAAGAAATAAAATAAAAATAGCCTACATTAAAGTAGGCCTAAATAATAAATAAAGAAATAAAAGAGGCTCAGTAGCTTCTGAAGCATGAACTCAAGCAAGTAGTCGCAGTTGTTGAACTGATTTAGCGTGTCTGACTAGTCGACACGTGGGGTGATGACATAATCGTTTCACAAAATATACGGATTGGCCGTACACACGAAAACACAAGGGTGTCGTTTTCAGATTCATCCACCCTGGGACCCGGTTTAAAAAAATAGCGGTTTCAGTCTCCCAAAACGCCGGATCCGTCTGGACGAATCGCCGATCCGATAAAAAAAATTGTACGTATACAGCTAAACGCGTCTCCGTGTGGACAGGGCCTTAATTTCTCTCTCAATCTCTCTCGAATAACTGCATTAATAACTGCATTAGACTGCTATCAGTGGCTCAAGCCTCTGTCAAAAACCTGACAATGTCTTTAAATACAACATCTGAACAGTGTATTTTATATTTTACACTATATTGAACAATTATATCATGTTATATTTAAGCATATAGGTTACTCCCCTAAATTTGCATGAAAATAAAAATTTAATTTATTTTTCTTTATTTGCCTGTTTTAAATGTGTTTATAATATTACATCTAATTATTGAATTGGCCTTTAAGTTAAGCATGTTGATGCATGTGATGTGATGTTCTAGCCTGTGGAGTTTAAATTCTAATGTGATATTTGGCTAGTTTTGCGGTTAATAGAAAACCAGTTATTTATGATTAAAATGCTTTACATAACTGCAGTCATGTATTATGTATAATTAAAAATGCTTATTTTGCATAACTGGAGTCATGTTGTAACGCATGCATGTAGACAGGCAGATGAAGACAAGGATGAATAAAGTTCCAACACACATAGAATAAACCCAACAGGTATGAATCTAAACAGGCAGCGGAGTACACACAACTTGAAACGTAGACCGAACAGGGAATGAATGTGAGGAATGAACTTATAAAGGAAACACAAACTAGGATAATTTATAGAACACAGCTGACACGGATTAACTAATAATGACTGTAACCAAGAAGATAGATGAGTGGCGGGATTCTGAACAAAGACGTGACAAATGACAACAACCTGAAAGTCCATGAAAACAACACTAAACAGGACATAATGTGACACATGTATTATTTAACAACCTGTTTTCTATAAGATCTCTCAATCCTCATTTCCTTAAACTGTCAAACTTGGGATTACATTATTTACTTTTCAGCTAGATGTGAGTCATGCATAAAAACGACGTAGTAAATAATTCACTCGGTGTATGACACAGAGATTTGTCTCATGGAGAGTTGATCCTTACAATAACTTAGTCATTTAATGAAACTACTACAATGGCCTTGTTGGACATAGACCTACTGGTTCAGCCCGCAAAACATGAAATGAAACTTTAATCTAATTGCACAAAGAATCAGCCATTGTTTGGAACTAGGGACAGCCACCAACAGTTTACCTGTTGAAAACTCTCCTGTTCTTTCCATCCAGTTTAATTCCTGTAACCCATACCTCTTTCTGTTTTCACCTAAGCTTGGAAATGAAAGTAGTTTGGATGATTGATAGATACTAAACAGGACATCCTTTTGAGTTCACACCACAAAGGTCATTATCATAATACAATACATGGTAGGCGATAAATACAGAGACAGGAGACTAGGAAAACACCAACCTACATTCTACAATTCCCATTTTAGCGAATTATCAACACAAAAAGAATGTGCTTTAAATAAAATCGTTAAAATTCTGAAAGTGAAAGCGTGTTAGGTAAGCACCAGGCCAAAAGGGAAAGACATTGAGATTGACGGACATTGACCATTATGTTGGAATGCAGAAATTATGGTCAAAGGTCTTTTGTGCAAATGTTTTTGTTTACTTGGGATATTCCAAGCTCGAACAAAACACGATAATATTGTCAAACCCCTAACTTTTGGTGTAAGATCTAACCGATGCCACTCTCAAGGGGATTTTTTTAAGGTGTAGAAGGTAAACCTGTCGAGTCACAATGACAACCAACTAATTTTGGTCTACCTGGGTATTTTGCCAATTTTCTGAGATTAAATGCCACTTTATCCATCTTATTTTTAACGTAAGAGTGGGTGGAGTGGGAAAAGGCTTCCGGTGTCATTTTACTTCCAGTAAAATACGCACCTTATCATTTCACTTCCAGTTATTTTACCTGGAATATAGCTTTACAGTTTACTGCACTTCGCAAACAACATGAGTTTGAGTCCTGGCTCAAGGCCTTTTCCTGGTCTTGATCCCCTCTCTCCTCCATTATTCTGTCCATTAAAGGTGAAAAAGCCCCTCTCCTCCCAAATAAAAGAGGGAAATGATGCAATGCTATCAATGAATGAAAAAGGCACTCATCTGTTGCTCGACAGGTTCAACTGCATGTGATGTTTACCTGTGCATGTGCACCTTAGTGAAACCAGACAGGTGACAAATATAATCTAAGGCAACAGCAAATGCAAAACTGAAACTAAATAAGGCAGAGGTGTGTGGAGAATGGAGATGTTAAAAAGCACAAATGTACTAATTGTTCTTCTATCCAATTAGAAAACAGAAAAAAGAGGCAGGGTGAAAGAAACACTGAAGTATATTTTTGACAAAATGTGCCCTGAAAAACTGGAAAACAACCAGCTTTTAATTACCACATGCCTAAAAGAGGGATGAACATCTCATCAGTGCAGAACAGATTGATGGGACTCTGCTGACACCATTTACCACTGGCTCTAATTGCTGAAATTACTGAAGGCCTGTATGTGTGTCCTGTTCATGTGACTCTGTGCTGCTCTGATGGTTAGGTTGTCAGAAAGGGACCAAATCTTAGAACTTTATTGAGACACATTATAATAATAATATTCTATAATTATGATATAAACAACTTCATCTTAGAATTTTACATTATGGTTTCAGCTTTTTTTGTGGCGTAGATGAAGGGAAGTGTGAAGGTGTTGGGAATAAGTTAGAGTGCAAATACCCTTTCCTCTGACTCGTGCAATCACGAAAATCATTGTGAGAAAACACACCGGGAGCAAAACAGTTTTCAATGATTAAACATTTGGGAAAAGGGCTTATCTTATTTCCCTTCTCTTAAACAAATGAATAGCGGAGGGGATTTACATGTTTTGTTTTACTGTACACTGAAAATAAATTATTGTGGAAACAAATTTCCCCTAAAGAAATTGCTAGCAAATTTCACAAAGCAACAGCAAGTATTACATTTAATTCAAAGTGAGATTCCGAAGTAGAAAGACTTGTAAGATGTTCTCCAATAATCTTGTAACGTGGGTACTGCAGGCAAGAGGCGTTGGATTCAAGTGCAGTAAACATTTATTGAAACAGGACAACTGAAATAATACAGAACAAGATAAATCCAGGTACATGAACAAGAAGCTACAACAAAAGTACATGATACAACCATTGGCAACTCTAGACAAGGAACAAGAGAAACACTATTAAGTTTCATTCATCAAATAAACTGACCTGTATGAGTCTGGTAGAATGAAATGTCCTCAATCCTAATATCCGCGGGACTCGCGTCAGGCGCTGATATCTGTCTCTCATTAGCAATCATGACCTGCTCCACCACAGTCATGTTAAAAAACATCAATGTATTCACTCATCCATAACCATTATTAGATCCATCAGCATGACGACAAGTTCCATGATCCCGCTTATTCACTGCATCATCAATCTTACAATATCATCTTATTGTAAGAGGTTAGCGACCCCTAGCAGCGAAACAAATTACATATTGTAGCTTTAAAGCAGTTATTACAAGTCGTGATCATAATGAATACAATATATGGAATATTTTTCAGTTATGTATGTTGATTTAGAGTTTGCATCATCTGAAGTCCTCGTACGAGTTGCCGTCATCTCTTCACAGGTGTTGGGGCATCTGAAGTCTTCGTAAGAGGCTGGATCCAAACTGGTGGTTGCGTAATCTTTAGTTACTTCTGGATGGGCATCCCGAGATAAAACAGAAAAGCAAATGGAAAATAATTAGCGTAGCTGCTGTTCATAACATTTCAAGCAATTGATAGTCATGTGCTTTTGATCTGATATAACTGGAGTACAAGGTTATGAGATGCATTATGTGAATGCTTGGTTAAAGAAATGTGTCATTAATCTAGATTTAAACTGCTTAGAGTGTGTGTGAGCTTTGAACATTATCAGGAAGGTTATTCTAGAGTTTAGGAGCCAAATGCGAAAAGGGTCTCCTCTTTTAGTGGACTTAGATATCCTAGGTACTACCAGAAGTCCAAAAGTAAGAACTCTAGCAGCTGCATTTTGGACTAACCATAGCTTGTTTTTGTATTCTAAGAGATTTGTATTCCAAATTCGATTCTAAGAGATTCTGTGTACAGGTTTTTGGACGAATTAGTAATAGCTCAGTCGTATAAAAGAAAATGAATGGGTGTCGAATGCAGCACTAGCAAGTAAACCAGTACTGAGATTCAGCATTGATCAGAAGCTAGAAGTAAGTCATTTGTAATTTTAACAAGCACAGTTTCTGTGCTATGAAGGGGCCTGAATCCTGTCATAAATGGAAGATTTGAAATGGGTCTGTAATTTAACAATTCATTTGGATCTAGTTGTGGTTTCTTAATGAGAGGCTTAATAACAGCCAACATAAATGATCTTGGCACCCAGAGACAAATTAATATTGAGAAGAGGCTCTTCTGCTACAGGTAACATCTCTTTCAGTCATTTAGTGAGTATTGGATATAAAAAAAACATGTTGTTGGTTTAGATGCAATGATACGTTTATTTATCTTCATGTCCTATAGTTGTAAAGCACTGCAATTGTTCTTGATGGGTGATACATAATTGAGGCGGGATCATAAAACGTTGTCAAATTGTATTTCTAATGCTTTCAATTTTCTCAGTGAAGAAATTCATAAAGTCATTACTATATAAATATTTAGTTCAGGTTTAGTTCAGGAGTTTATTTGTTAATCTAGCCTTTGATTGTTTTGGTTATTGTGGAGTTTGGAGTTTGTGGAGATGCTCAACCCTAGCTGCTTTTATAAAGGAACATACTGTCTTTCCACACGATTCTAAAGACTTCTAAATGAGTTTTTCCACTCTAGGTTATGAGTTTCTCTCTTGAGAGCATAAGTATGGTTAATGTGGGAGTTTATATGGGATTCAGAAAGTAATTAGTAATAAATAATGCAATACTTTCTAGAAAGAGTAATAACTGTAATCTGATTACTCTTGAAGATGTAATTAGTAGCTAGTAATTAATTACTTTTGTAAAGTAACTTACCCAACATTGGTGACAGAAATAGTGCGGAATGCAAAAATATATTTTTTATTAATTTTGCATTCGTTTCTTGGTTTTAAAATTTTCAAAATCATGAACACTTTCAATGCGGTCTCAGACTGTTTTGAATAGAATAGAATAGTTTGCAGAAATTAGTATTTATATTTTATGGCAAGTGCCTCCGTTGTATGCTTAAAGTCTCAACTGAAATTGCAGAACAGTAATGAAACCAGTTGATTGTTGCCTTTCATTAAAATAACAGGGTTTCTTTTCTTTTGTCATGCAGGGGAAACGTTTGAAACAGCCCGAAGCTCGCTCTTTTAGGCGTCCCTAGTGTATTGTTTTGTTTATGTGAAAAATACATAAACGAAAATCCGCTGTATGTTTGAGGGGGAATTTCCAGTATCTTTACACTGGTTTCTGTTATTCCTGCACTATCAGATGCAAAAGAGCTCTAATAACCCAAATTATTTTTGTGAAGTAATGCCAAAACAAGCAACCGGCTTCAAAATTACATAACTTCCTGTTTATTTTCCTGAGGACACCCCCCCCCCCCCCCCATTAAATCTCAAGATGTCAAGATTACACAGAATTATAGAAAATTAAAAAGAATTGAGGGGGATTCTCTGAACGGTTTGAGTGATGTCACTTCTTCGGGAGTGATGAGTCAATGCAGAAGGATTTGACAGATCCTGAGGAAAGGATGATATACTCCATCTGCTGTATGTTGTCTGGAATCATACTTCGTTTTAACGGTTTTACTCTTGAAATGACCTGCTCATTGGGTTAGGTGCAATAGTCAGCCAAACTTTCCAGTAGATTGACACCCATGACAGGAAGCGTTCAATGATTTAGCGTAAGTATAGCAGTTTTGCTTTCAACTTAACAAAATAAACATCACCTGCTATTCTTATTATAATCAAAACACGTAGCAGGAAAAGGTCTGCAGCACTTGTGCTTTTGGTTTCATTTAGTCAGCATTAATCACCATAACGTCACTAAATTGTAGTAGCATTCTGGTCTGAGCTCAGATGATCTGACTCCTTATTTATCATATATACAGACCATTATCTGACTCAGATCTCTAAGAATTTTCCCATTCTTTTTTAGAATGAGCAGACCTGCAATCATTTGAAATGATAACACTAACACCAGATAGTAATGCTTCCAATATCAACACGGATGGATGCCAGACTGAATTCGATACCAGAAATACAATCTGGTGAGATGATAGAGGAAGAAAGAAAGAAAGACTAGATAAACATATTTCCTGGCAGGTCTCTTTTAGTCACCCATCACTCACATTTTAAGATGCTATTGTGTTCATCCAATATAATAAAACATGGAGACGAACCCAATTTCACTAACAGTTTGTCTCAGGCTTATTTATCCACAGATACATGCCTGTGATGGCTGTATCATTTCCTTGTTATTAATGTAGTATCACTGGACATTGCAAATGGGTATTTGCTTTTCAAAACACATGCAAATGTAGTCTATATACTTCTTTGCTCACTGAAAATGTGAACCAAAAAACATTTATTAGGTCAAATCACACTAATATTTATATCAAAATTAATGGGTATTTTCCAAAGTCTCATGGCTTGTTCATCAATTAAGAGGTATTTTACATTCACACTGTATTCTACTATTAACTGTGTCTATTTTTGCTTAAATAACTATTTTTGCATGATGGGAATGCTCAGAAGTGCTTGTCTGAATCGTGATTACTTTATGTTATTATGACAACACCATGTGGTTCAATAACAGTTACATTGAGCATTGCTATTTTTAATATTTAAATAAATAATGTATTTGGTAAACTCAACACAACATAAAATGTAGATTTGATATTCATTATCACTTGGGTATTATGAACAGAATGAAAAAGCAGAAAAAGCATTTTGATTGCTGATTTAACCAGCCATAATGCAAGTCATAATGCATAGATTTTCCAATTATATAGATCTATCACATAGATTATAGACAATATACCCTAAAATTAAAGATAAATACCAAAGACAGGATTATTAGTCATAATTCATAGAATCAGTGAAAGCCTTCGAGTAAGTGATGTTGACGTCAGTGTTGTCAATCGTACTTCTGCATTTTCGTTATTTCACAACACTATTCACTCAGAATGTAACTGCAATAAACCTATCTGTTATTTAAGTTATGGCTTGATTACGTATAATATCATTAGAATAAAGATGGGATGTGTCTTGGATAGTGGTGTAACAATATATCGTGTTACAATATATCGCAATACAGAAATGCAACAATATGTATCGTGGATAGTGACAATATATATTGTAGATAGTTCACCCAAAAAAATTCAAGTTTTCAAAGTTTTACTGTCAGTACTACATTAAACTACTATAAATAATGTTGAATATAATGTATAATAATGCAATGGGGGATATTTATGGGTCCTGATAAAAAAGTGTAAAAAGTGGCGTATACATTATTTTAAATATATCTAGTCAGTTAAAGAGTGCAAGAATATTCGTCTAAAATAATTCAGTATTTTCAGCTTCAGAATCATGAATATGTTTATTCTGGTGTCTCTATTGTCCTGTGCTTTGGGATTCCAGCACCAAGTCCAAGCCTGTTCATTTACACCCCAATTTAACATTAAATTTAGGAACAGTTAAAAGTCATATGTTTTTGAGTATCACAATAATATTGTATCGTGAGTTCTGTATCGTGATATGTGTCGAATCGTGACATGAGGGTATCGTTGCACCCATAGTCTTGGATGTTTATCCAGACATTTACAAGAAATCAACAGCCTTGAATATAAAACACAATGCTTTTTAAGCAGGACTGATGCGTTTGTTAGATGCTATTAAATATTTCCGGACAAGTTGCCAAGTAGCATAAACTTTTACTAGGTTACAGAAACTACAAGCAATAAAATTGCTGCCCATTGAACATGCAAGCTGAAAAATAAACAGTATTATAAATGAAAATCTGAAAGGGGAAGTCGTGTTACTCGCACATGTCAATGGACCATTCACAATTCAACTTTAAAATTGATTTCCCTACATCCTCAGAGAAAAAGATTAGCAACCCACTCAATCTAACATAGGCCTACTGGATTCATCTGATGCATTGCACAGAAGACCAGTGTGCATCAATTTCGATGTTCGCTTATTTTTTTAGAGCAGTGACAACACGACGTGTCCAATTTCACTATGTCTTCCCCTGTCTGCAAAGCTTTCAAGAACACCTCCAAATGATTCCAAAGATTTCTGGGAAACATACATTGAGTCAGTGGCGATGCTACATAAGGGCCTGGGTGGCACTGACCTACTGAGATTTATGGCTAGTGAACCCGATCAAATGAGACACAAATCATAATTTTTTGTGGGAAATGAGATAAAATCAAGCATAGGCTACATAGCAATAATAATAATCGCTAAAATACATTAATTTAGTGGATATCACTCATGTACAGCGTGTAGACCTACAAGAATGAAAAAAAAAGTTTTATTAAAATTTCTGGATTGATTACATCGCCTAGAAAGCGCACAAAGAGTGTTCCCTTTATAGCCTAATCACTAATATGCTGTCACTCATTTTAGTTCATCGCAAAGGCGCAATCTCGCAAAGTTCCATCAGTGAAGCTGTCAACACTGCAGAAAAAATCTCTTATTTACATTATCTCTACGCTTTATTATAATGAGGATTTAAAAAAATGTGCAGAACTCAGCACTGGACAAAAAAATGGTGAGTGGATTCTAATTTAAATGCGTTCAAGAAATGTACATGTCTGTGAAAACACGTAAATAGAAATAACTTTATTAAATAGAAACCTTTGATGCTCTTCAGAGGCCAAATACAGATACGTACCAGATCATTTGTCAAAAAGCCAACATGCTATTATTATTACGGAGAAATCTGATCCTAGACCAGCCGTTATGGGCAACTTTTCCCTCTCATCTAAAAGCAATCAGAAGCAGCAGCAAGCAGTGGTTTGACTGAGACACTTCTACGCTAGACTCAAGTCCGTGGCCAGGGAAAGGCTATAAGCCTTGCAGCCTTACACACTCTGTCTGAGGTTATTTATCTTTGTTTATTGTTCTATATCTGTTCATTGGTTATTTTATGAATGGATTTTGTTGTTTTCTTGTAAAATAATGTAATTTAATGCACTGGTCACCCTATTTCTCCAAGGTCCACTCACTTTAAATTTTCTGGCCTCACCACTGCATTGAGTATGTTTTTAATAACAATAAATTATAAAACGGTTATCAGGAGCAGGTCATTGAGACTTACAGTATTACAAACTTGATCCTAATGAAATTCATCACACTTCAATTATTCAATTACTATTCAAATGGTGATTAATCTACACAGAATGGAATCCAGTTCTGCTCAAGTATTCTGTTACTTCATAGAAACCAATCAAGGAAGACTGTGTAAATAAGTTAATAATTTATCTTCAATGTGCTCAGCGCCAAATGAACTCTGGCATCGACATTGCATATTTTGTGGGGCGGACAATAATGCTGCTTTGGTGTGGGTTATGCAACAAGTCTAAGCAGAACTTCACTAATTTGATTTTTTTTTTTTTTGTTTAGTTTATTCTAAAAAAAATATCATTAATTTCATTAGTTATGCTTGTGTTAAATGATCAAAGCCCTGCGTGAGGAAAAACGCAAGGATTTATCACTGCACAATGAATTAAACTGTGTTTAGATTCCAGTGCTACTGGTGCATGAATGTATGCATTGCTAGACTGTTATCCTGCAGATTCATGCGATATTAGTCAACAGGGAAAGAGCTCAGAACTAAAATCTTTATATAAACCAAACACACACTTTTCCGCAGATGAAACGAATGCACAAGTCCTAACAGAAATATCTGCGTTTGCATATAATTCTATTAGCAACATTTTGTTTACAAAGGCCCTGATGCTTCACAAAGAACATTTAAATAAATATAAGCAGCCTTGTAAAATACACGGAATGTCAAGCTGACACGTTTGTTTTAAACATCATTTACGACAAGCTGAAGATGTTACAATGACTTGGAAATTTTAACATGCTTGTATAATTCATTTGCAAAATCATCATCAAACAATATTCAGACATCAAAAATGATCACAGGAGTCAGAACAGCGCTCAAAACATCCTCATCATTAACACACTCTCATTATCTACTGCCTGCTGGTGTTTTTCAGCACGCATCCTGTTTTCTCTGTGTACAAGTTAAACGGGAGAGCAGGAAGCTGCCAGATTGAGTCTTAATGCTTCACTTTTAGTGGGTCTGAATGAGAGGAGGGGGTGATAAAGGGCCTGAATTCTTCCCATTATTTGTGTGAAACTGGGTAACTGCACGGGAGGCCGATGAACGTGGACGAGATCCAGAAGACGATAATTTGGAGTTGGCCTAACGATTGGTGCTGACAATAGACATGAAGTGGACAAGGAGTTTATGAACTTGATATGAGACTTGATGTTGCATGATGAGATCGTTTTTAGATAATCTAATAAAATGAAAAGAGAAATACAATAAAACATTGCTGTGGTCTTATCTT